>NC_044032.1:444625807-444927259 GCF_901765095.1 Microcaecilia unicolor
GAATCAAATCTCTATAAACCTGAAAGATGTATTGCCACAATTTGACAAATAAAAGAGTAGCAAATCGCCTGGATCAGATGATATTCATCCCACAGTACTGATATAACTGAAAAATGAACTTGCAGAACTATTATTAGTAATATGTAATTTATCTTTAAAATCAAGTATGGTACTGAATATTGGAGGGTGGTCAATGTAACACTGATTTTTTTAAAAGTATGCAGAGGTGAAATGGGAAATTATAGACCGGTGAGCCTGACGGTGCCGGGCAAAATAGTAGAGACTATTATAAAGAACAAAATCAAACAGCATATTCAAAAGCATAAATTAATGAGACAAAGCCAACACGGATTTAGTGAAGGGACATCATGCCTCACCAATCTACTACATTTCTTTGAAGAGGTGAACAAACGTGGATAAAGGTGAGTCGGTTGATATTGTGTATCTGGATTTTCAAAAGACATTTAACAAAGTACCTCATGAAAAACTCTAGAGGAAATTGGAGAGTCATGGGATAGGAGGTAGTGTTCAATTGTGGATTAAAAAACTGGATAAAAGATAGAAAACAGAGAGGAGGGTTAAATGGTCAGTATTC
Source organism: Microcaecilia unicolor (assembly GCF_901765095.1). Classification (NCBI taxonomy): domain Eukaryota; kingdom Metazoa; phylum Chordata; class Amphibia; order Gymnophiona; family Siphonopidae; genus Microcaecilia; species Microcaecilia unicolor. Next base: position 444,626,403 of record NC_044032.1, read on the forward strand.
TCAATAGAGAAGGGTAGATAATGGAGTTCTGCATGGGGTCTGTGCTGGGACCACTGCTTTTTAACATATTTATAAATTATTTAGAGATGGGAGTAACTAGTGAGCTAATTAAATTTGCTGATGATACAAAGTTATTCTAAGTTGTTAAATCACAAGAGGATTGTGAAAACTTACAAGAGGACCTTACGAGACTGGGAAACTTGGCATCCAAATGGCAGATGACATTTAATGTGAGCAAATGCAAAGTGATGCATGTGGGAAAGAGGAACACAAATTACAGTTACATGATGCAAGGTTCCACATTAGGAATCGCTGACCAGCATAAGGATCTAGGTGTCATGGTTGATGATACGTTGAAACCCTCTGCTCAGTGTGCGGCAGCAGCTAAGAAAGCAAATAGAATGTTAGGTATTATTAGGAAAGGAATGGAATATAAAAATGAGGACATTATAATGCTTTTGTATCACTCCATGGTGTGACTGCACCTCAAATACTGTGTGCAATTCTGGTCACCGCATCTCAAAAAAGATATAGTAGATTTAAAAAAGGTACAGAGAAGGGTGACAAAAATGATAAAGGGGTTGGAACGACTTCCCTATGAGGAAAGGCTAAAGCGGCTAGGGCTCTTCAGCATGCAGAAAAGACGGCTGAGGGGAGAAATGATAGAGATCTATAAAATAATGAGTGGAGTGGAACAGGTAGACGTAAATCGCTTGTTTACTCTTTCCAAAAATACTAGGACTAGGGGGCACACAATGAAGTTACAAAGTAGTAAATAAATCAGAGAAAATATTTCTTCACTCAATGTGTAATTAAACTCTGGAATTTGTTGCCAGAGTATGTAGTAAAACAGTTAGCTTAGCGGGGTTTAAAAAAAGGTTTGGCTAGCTTCCTAAAAGAAAAGTCCATAAGCCATTTTTAAGATGGACGAGAAAAATCCATTGTTTATTTCTAGGATAAGCAGCATAAAATTTATTGTACTGTTTTGGGATCTTGCCAGGAACGTGTAACCTGGATTGGCCACTGTTAGAAACAGGATCCTGGGCTTGATGGACCTTCAGTCTGTCCCAGTACGGCAACACTTATGTAATATTTATCTCCTTTAAATTTAACCCAAATCAGGTTGGTACTTTAGAGCTCAGCCCTCTACAAGGTCTGAGACTCTGCTGCTGAGCTCTGAGCCTAGTTCTGGAAGGTAGAAAACAAGTAAAAGACATTTTCCCTACCTAAACACTTTGATTTGGGGAGACAAACCTTTTTTTTTTAAAGATATGTTAGGGATGGGAGGAAGTGCAAAAGTGGCAGTGTGAGGCTTACAAGTGAAAGGGAGGAATATGAAGAAGCTGATAAGGAAAAAGTAGAATTTTTAAACAAATATTTCTTTTTTTGGTCACAGATGAAAGTCAGGAAATGGGACTCCAGAAGACACATTTTAATAGAAATGGATTTGTGATAGATATTGACTGATTTTCAGATGATTATATTTGGGAAGTGCAAGCTAAACTAAAGGTGAACAGAGATAGAAACATAGAAACATGACTGCAGATAAAGGCCATATGACCCATCCAGTCTGCCCATCCTCTGTAACCCCTAATTCTTCCTGTTCCTAAGCGATCCCACATGCTTATCCCATGCCTTTCTAAACTCTGGAACAGTCCTCGACTCCACCACCTCCACTGGGAGGCCAGTCCACGCCTCCTCCACCCTTTCTGTGAAATAATACTTCCTCAGATTGCTCCTAAGCCTATTTCCTCTCAACTTTGTAGTATGCCCCCTCATTCCAGAGTTCTCCTTCATTTGAAAAAGGCTCTCTTCCTGTACATAAATGCTCTTGAGATATTTAAACATTTCTATCATGTCTCTTCTCTCCCTCCTCTCTTCCAACGTATACATGTTGAGGTTCATAAGCCTGTACCTATAATTTTTGCATTCAAGACCACTTACTAATTTCATAGCCGCCCTCTGGACCGACTCCATCCTGTTTATATCTTTCCGTAGGTGCGGTCTCCAGAACTGCACGCAGTACTCCAAATGAGGCCTCACCAGAGACTTATACAACGGCACTATCACCTCCTTTTTCCTGCTGGTCATGCCTCTCTTTATGCACCCAAGCATTCTTCTGGCTTTGGTCGTCGCTTTTTCTATCTGTTTGAAAGCTTTAAGGTCGTCAGACACAATCACCCCCAAGTCCCGCTCTTCCTTCACACACTGAAGCACTACACCCCCTATACTGTACCATTTCCTCGGATTTTTGCAACCCAAATGCATGACCCTGCATTTTTTGGCACTGCATGGGATACATCCCAGGTTACTGAAGGATTAGAGAAGCACTTGTGGCTCCTGTCTGACCTTGCCAATTCTTCTTTAGAGTCTGGAGCTGTCCCAGAGGATTGGAGAAAAGCAGAAGTAAGGAGGATGTTAGGAACTACTGGCTGGTTAGTCTGAACTCTGTGATGAGTAATCAAATGGAAACACTTCTAAAACAGAGGATAATGAAGTTTCTGGAATACAGTGGATTGGCAGGACCAGAGGCAGCATGGTTTTACTAGAGGTAGGTCTTGTCAGATGAAGCTGATTGATTTGACTAGATGACCAAACAGTTGGATAGAGGGAAAGTGTTAGATGTGGTGTACTTAGATTTTAGCATAGGTGACTTATAAATAAATGGAGTGCCTCTATATAGGATCTAAAGTGACTGACTGGGTAAGGAACTGGTTGAGTGGAAAGTGACAAAAGGTAGAGGTAAATGGAGCTCACAAGGAGGAAAGAGATGTTATCGGCCACAAAGATCAGTTCTTGTTCGTTTAAACATTTTTGTAAGTGATATTGTGGAAGGACTGTCTGTTAAGGCTGCCTCTCTGTGGATGATACCAAAATATGCAATGGGGTAGACAGCCTTGATGGTGTGGAGAACATGAGAATGGATGTAGCAAAGCATGAAGAATGGTCCAGAATTTGGCAGCTAATGCTAAAAATAAAGGGTCATGCATTTGGGCTGAAAACCCCGGAGAGAATGGTACGGTTTAGGGGGCAAATAATTTTTGTGCACAAAAGAGGAACAGGAATTGTGTGTGATTGCATGTGAAGATCTTAAGGTGGTCAAAGGTAGAAAAGATGACAGCAAAAGCTAGAAGGATGTTTCGGTGCAAAGTGAGAGAAACAGCCACTAGGAAAAAGAAGATGATAATGCTTTTGTATAAGACTCTGGTGAGACCTCATTTAGAATATTGTTTACAATTCTGGAGACCTCACCTTCAAAAAGATATAAACAGGATGGAGTCGGTCCAGAAGGTGGCTACTAAAATGGTCAGTCGTGTTTCTTTTAAAGCATATGGGGACAGACTTAAAGATACCATCAACATACTGCTTCGTTAAATTGTTTCATATCAAAAAGTAACTGGAGGAAATGTCCTCAGACATTCTGTTATTCAAAGCTTACATTTAAAACATGGGTGGTATAAATTATCATTGGTCAGAAAAACCTCCAGAAACGTATACATTTTTATTTATTTCATTTATTTTGTACATTTGATATACTGCAAAATTGAAGGGTCCTTTCACAAAAGTGAGTTGAAAAATGGCCTGCACTGGTGTAGACGCATGTATTGGATGTGAGCAGGTCTATTTTTCAGTGGCCTGCAAAAAAGGCCTTTTTTTGGCCGAAAATGGACGTGCAGCAAAATAAAAATTGGCATGCATCCATTTTGGACCTGAGACCTTACTGCCACCCATTGACCTAGCAGTAAGGTCTCACGCGTTAACTGGGTGGTAATGGTTTACGTGCGTAAATGCGAAATATCACCCGGTTAGTGCCGCATGATGGAAATTTTCTGGCACGCTTAGTGGACACGCGTAAAAAATGAAATTATCACCCGGGCCACATGGTAGCTGGGTGGTAGTTGAAAACTGACAAACATAGGACGCGCATACGCACCTACGCAGCTTAATAAAATGGATCATGAGCCTGGAAAGGTGACTAAGCAGTTTACACCATGACTAAAATGATTTGGGACAGTGCTGACTAAATACTGTAAAGGGTCCAGAAGGTGAAAGGCCAAGGGAGGAGGACAAAATAGGGTAGAGAGGGAAATGAAGAAAGACAAATGAAGAAGGAGGCTAAGCAAAAGTAAAACAAAGAGCTATCATCCTGAATTAAAGGCTTCAGAAAATAGATGGATTTTCAGAAGAGATTTAAATGATTGTAGAAGCATGGGCATCCTAAGAGACGAAGGCAAGGAGTTCAATATTTTAGGACCCAGGTAGCTAAAAGTAGTATCTGGAGAGAGAGAAAGATGGAGAGCTGAAGGTGATGGTACATGAAGAAGATTATGAGAAGAGGATTGGAGACTACGTGCTAGACAGTAGGGAACTAACAATTTAGATAGATAGATTGGGGCCACAGAAGAACGATTCTTAAAGACAAGAAGCAATATTTTGAAACAAATTCTAGATTTGACGGGAAGCCAGTGTTCATGTTGAAGGGGGGCGGGTGATATGGTCAAAGCGATGTGCGTGATGGATAAGCTTAACTGACAGATTGTATCAATTGAAGACGCTTGAGTGTAAAGGAAGGACAGTATAGAGTGAGTTGCAGTAGACAATCCGTGAGATTGTCATAGCACGAACCAGAGAGCGAATAGAAGAAACTGAGAGGAATGGACTAAATAAATTCTGTGCAGTGCACAAAAGGAAGATCGAATCACCGCATCAATTTGAGGCTTAAATATAAGCTTTGAATCAAAGAATATGCAAACAGGTTCTTTGAAGAGAAGCTGATTGGAGCCGAGAAGTGGTGCTGACGGTAAAGGAGAATCAGGGCTTGTGAAACCAATAGCTTTGCATTTTGAGAAGTTAAGAAACAGACCATTATCATGAAGCTGGGAAGAGACAGCTGAAAGGCAAGACTGTTTCCCGTTCTGTTATGCAGATGACATACAAATTCTGTTTTGTGTCACTGATTCATTCAAACCTCTTACCACAGAGGTTTGAATGAATCAGTGACACAAAACAGAACTTGTATGTCATCTGCATAACAGAACGGGAAACAGTCTTGTTCCTGGATTAGCATAAGAAGGGGAGAGAGAAAGATGTTAACAGAGGTGGGAGATAAAATAGGGTCCTGAGGGACTCCAGATTGAACAGGCAAAACAAGTAGACATGGTTGAATGATGAGCAAGTTGGAATGAATGAGCTGACATTTAACTAGAAAACCAGTAGGCTCATTTTTGAAAGAGAAGAACGTCCATCTTTCAACATAAAACGGAAGATGGATGTCCTTCTCACAGAGACGTCCAAATCGGTATAATCGAAACCCGATTTTGGACGTCTCCAACTGCAGTTTGTCACAAGGACGTCAAATTTCAATAGGGCGTGTCGTAGGCGTAATGAAGGTGGGACTTGGGCGTGCCTAACACTTGGACGTCTTTGACCCATAATCAAAAATAACAAGGACGTCCCTGGACGTTTTCACCTGGAATTGTTTTTATTATGAATAAGGCACAAAAAGGTGCCAGAAATGACCACATGACCACCGGAGGGAATCGGGGATGACGTCCCATTACTCCCCCAGTGGTCACTAACCCCCTCCCACCCTCAAAAAACATCTTTAAAAATATTTTGTGCCAGTCTCAGATGTCATACTCAGGTCCATGACAGCGCATGCAGGTACCAGGAGCAGTTTTAGTGGGTACTGCAGTGCAGTTCAGACAGACGGACCCAGGCCCATACCCCCCCCTATCTGTTACATTTATGAAGGAAACAACGAGCTCTCCAAAATCCACCACAAATCTACTGTACCCATATATATGTGCCCCCCTTCACCTGTAAGGGCTATGGTAGTGGTGTACAGTTGTGGGTAGTGAGTTTTTTTTGGGGGGGGCTCAGCACACAAGTTAAGGGAGCTATGTTCCTGGGAGCAATTTATGAAGTCCACTGCAGTGCCCCCTAGGGTGCCCAGTTGGTGTCCTGGCATGTCAGGGGGACCAGTGCACTAAAAATGCTGGCTCCTCCCACGTCCAAATGGCTTGCATTTGGACGTTTTTGACATGGACGTCTTTGGTTTCGAAAATCGCCGAAAAAAAGTCAGAAACGTCCAGATTTAAATCCCGATAGAACAGAGACAACTGATAAGCAGAGAGTGATCCACCAGGTCAAAGGCGGAAGAGAGATCAAGTGAGACAATAATAACTGAAAAGTGTTGATCAAGTGCAGAATGAATTGTGCGAAATCCAGCTTGATGTGGATGAAAGGTGTTAGTTTGTTTAAGGAAACTGTTAAGCTGAGACAAGACAAGTTTATCCAAGATTTTTGCAAAGAATAGTAAATTTGAGACTGGGCGAAAGTTGGCCGGGTGACAGGGATCCACATTTTTTTTTTTTTGAGAAGAGGTGCAGAGCATTTTTCCACCTTGTGGGGATAAATCCAGAATCTAAGCTTTCTTAAAGAAGAGAAAGAAGTAAAGAGGACAGAACAGATGCAAGACATTTTACTAAGAATGCAGGTGACAGGTCAAGCTTGGAAGAAGAGGGATTGAGGGACTGGATCGCCTTAAGCAAGGAAGTAGTGGTGATGGGGTTGAAGGAGGACCAGGATGAACTCAAAGATGGGAGCTCCAAAGAAGAGGAGCAGTCTGAACCTGGCACCGGATAGCTGGAAGCGGCATATAAACCTAATAGAGAACCCATATGTAATGTCTTTATGTAGCTGGAAACCCTCTATGAACTACTGGTTATATTATGCCAGCCCTATTAGAACAGGTTATCATTTGGAATGCTCAGTGAGCAAAGGGCACGATGGGTCTGTCTCTCCTGACACCCAAGAACTACATCTTAATTATCAGGGCTTCGGTGATAAAGATTATGTCTGGCTGTGGAGGGTCTGACTTTAAGAAAGAAGGAAATTCCAAACTCAGTGACAGAATGCAAAGAAAGCTCCAGGCTATCTGGTTTGTTTAGGGGAGCAAGGGGTAGGAATCTCAGTTAGTGGCAAGGGGTAAGGATATGTTAGTGGCGGGGGTGGGGGGGTGGGACTTTTTCCCTTACCTCAAATGGGTATTTATCTGTTTATTTACCACCTTTTTGAATAAATTCATTGATTAGCTTTCTCTTTCCTCTCCCACATGTTCTTTCACACAACACATGCACGCAGCAGGATTACAATAAAATATTTTCAAACTTTTGTATTTCTTTATTTTTAAAGCATTTATCATCTAGATTTATTTTCATTTCTCTAGCCTTTAATTACATTTATAAGATATATAAGATAGAGTAACAGGGGTAAGAAAATAGGGGGCACTTTTACAAAGGCGCACCAAAAAGTGGCCTGCGGTAGTGTGGGCGTGAGTATTGGACACGCGCTGGACCATTTCTCCACTGCATCTGGAAAAAAGGGGGTTTTTGGTGCTGGGAATGGACGTGCGGCAAAATTAAAACTCATGCGTGTCTATTTACAGCCTGAGCCCTTAATGCTGACTGCCAATTATCACTGGGAATGCCCCAGCGGTAGAAAATTATGTTTTCGTAAAGATCTTTTGTAAAGATTTTTGCATGTTTTCGGTGCATGACAAACTCGAAATTACTGCCAAGTGCTGATTTGGCCCTTACACGCCTTTATAAAAGGGTCCCTAAAGGGCTAATTTAAAGTAAGTTGCACATGAGGTCAGAAAGGTACTTGAATATTATCTTGGCTAGGGTAGGAGTAGATAAATATGTCTTGCTATAGTATATGCAGCCCGTGTCACTCCATGTGTGCGTGTGTGACTAGCTTTTCACATGCTTCCTGAAGTACAAATAGTCTTGTGTTAAGTGTAGTTTTTCAGGGAGTGCATTCCAGACTGTGGGGGCTACTCCAGAGAAGGCTCGCTGGCGGGTATCACATCATGTGATGTCCTTTGGAGAGGGTGTGGTTAGGGATACTCCTTGGAAGGACCTTAGTGATCTTGGAGGTGCAGAGGGAGATCCTGTTCAAGTACTCTGTGCCATTTTCTATAAGGGCCTTGAAGATCAGACACAGAGTTTTAAATTTAGCCCTGTATTGTACTGGTAGCCAGTGAAGTTTTCCCGAAAATGGTGTGATGTGGTCATGTCGGCTTATAACTTTCTATTAGTCTTGCTGCAGCATTCTGAATCAATTGGAGCTGGTGCAGACCCTTTGTAGTCATACCACTGTAGAGTCCAGTTTTGAGGTTATCATGGCATGCACAGTGATTATGGTGGATACTTATAGCCTGTTTCTATCCCTAAATCTATGTTCAGAGCAGGCAAACAACTACAACAAAAAGGACAACATCAGTCCAGAACTACGATAGATAATTATAACTCAAACAAAATTACTATAGTTTCATAACATAAATTTTAAAACAAATAGTTTTTTTAACCATTTATGAAAATGAATATAGGAAGGGCATAATCTAATTTCTACTGGGAGTATATTCCAAAGTTTTGCTATTTGAAATGTAATAGACTTCTCCAGAAAGCTTTTCAATTTAACACCTCTAAAAGAGGGAAATTGTAACATATGTACAAGTTTGTTGATCACTAAAGTCACCCAAGGTAATTAATAATGTCAGATCAGTTGGACAGTGACTCCCTAAAATTTTAAAAGCAAGATAGCATATTTTGAAGACTACTCATGCTTTCACCAGGAGCCAGTGCAGACCAATCAACAATGGAGACACATAATCAAATTTGGCTTTACGAAAAATAAGCCTAGCTGCTGTGTTCTGAATCAACTGTATTTACTTTTGATTAATTCCAATATACAAGGAATTACAATAGTCCAATTGCGATGGCATTAATAACTGCACTAGCACATTAAAGTGATTAGGAATAAAATAAGAATGAACTAGTTGAAGTTGTTTCAATGTGAAGAAAACCTTCTGAAATAAATGTTTAATTTGAACACTCATTGTTAAGGCGTAATCTAGAATAACCCCCAAAACTCTTGAAATTCTGTTCACCATCAACTGAAGACCATCTGAACAAATAATACAGCTGGAAATATTATCTACATTTACACTGAACCAAAGAACTTTTGTCTTATCTGTATTTAACTTGAGCATAATAGAGAAAGGGAAAGGGAAATGGGACTTGATATACCGCCTTTCTGAGGTTTTTGCAACTACATTCAAAGCGGTTTACATGTATTCAGGTACTTATTTTTGTACCAGGGGCAATGGAGCGTTAAGTGACTTGCCCAGAGTCACAAGGAGCTGCAGGGGGAATCAAACCCAGTTCCCCAGGATCAAAATCCACTACACTAACCACTAGGTTACTCCTCCACTGCAGAGGGCCAGTGTCTAATTTTCTCCATATAGTATTGATTCTAGAAAAAGTAATATCTTGGGATAAGTCCACCAGAACCAACAAAAACTATTTGCCTTCTCAAATGATAGAAGCAGCTTTTGAAGGTTGCTTGGATTTGGGGGATCAGAGTAAATTTTGAATCTAGCTGTATTCCAAGGTTTCTGCTATAACATGCATAACAAATTTATATTAAAACAAATGGGTGAAACAAGCCTCCCACCCCTCAAAATCCCCCAAATGTTGGGAAACTTTCAGAAAAAAAAACAAACACATCCCTGGCTCTTACTATACCTGATGGCTTTTCATAACTTTATAAACTGGCTGTCCTGTCCTGACCCACCTTTGTCCTGAGCTTTATGTAAAGGTTTTCCTACAGAAATTCCCCGAGTGTTTTGAGACAAACATGAGTAAAATCAGGATTTTTTTTTTCACCTTTTACATATCACCTGGAGCTGGGAAAGAAGGATAGGGCAGTATATGTCATCAGAAGTTACTTTAGTTTTCTTTTTTAAATTAATCAGATTTTAATATTTAACTTATGGAAAAAAGTGGACTCATAAAACTTTTCACTACTTTAATAAATCAGCAAAAGTCAATCCTTCAATCAATGATTTAAAAAGAAAAAAAGAGCTGAACTAGAAGTGATAGTGATCAAACCAGTGTTTGCAACCACAGGACCAGAAATTCTAAAAGAACGGAGTTCTGAAGTACAGACAGGGTAGTACTGCCATCTAGAGGCCACAGACAATACTAATAATAGACTGGAAGATTGTGAAACCACATGACCCAACTATCATGGACCTAGAGAGTTTTCTCCTTTTGTGTGCCTCTGCTTTAAAAAGCAAACCACTTGAAAAATCAAGCCTTTATAGTGTCTTAAAAAGTAGATAGCATATGAACTGATAATATAGCCAGGGATGACAATTTTTAAATCTGTTTCCCTGGGTAATATCGCTAAAAATTGTTCTTTCTCTGTCAGGAACCTGTTTAAATCAGAGGAAAACAATCAGGCTTATATTTGAAAGAGAAGAGCTCCCATCTTTCGACACAAATTGCAAGATGGGCGTCCTTCTCACAGGGTCGCCCAAATTGGCATAATTGAAAGCCGATTTTGGGCGTCCTCAACTGCTTTCCGTTGCGGGGACGACCAAAGTTCACGGGGGAGTGTCGGAGGAGTAGCGAAGGCGGGACTGGGGCGTGCCTAACACATGGGCGTCCTCCACCAATAATGGAAAAAAGAAGGGCGTCCCTGATGAACACTTGGACTTTACCTGGCCCTTTTTTTCTTACGACCAAGCCACAAAAATGTGCCCTAAATGACCAGATGACCACCGGAGGAATCGGGGATGACCTCCCCTTACTCCCCCAGTGCTCACTAACCCCCTCCCACCCTCCAAAAATTTTTTAAAAATATTTTTTCCAGCCTCTATGCCAGCCTCAAGTATCATACCCAGCTCCATGACAGCAGTATGCAGATCCCTGGAGCAATTTTAGTGGGTGCAGTGCACTTCAGGCAGGCGGATCCAGGCCCATCTCCCCCTACCTGTTACACTTGTGGTGGTAAATGTGAGTCCTTCAAAACCCACCAGAAACCCACTGTACCCACATGTAGATGCCCCCCTTCACCTTAAGGCCTTCATATACAGAAAGCTCTTTTTGGGGTGGGGGAAGCAAGTGATTCATACTAATTGTTTTCTGCCTCTACCTGTAAATATTGTTGTTGAGAAGTTGTCACATTTTGCTTAAAAACTTTAAGCAAACCTTTTGGTTTAAAATGCTCAATTCTGTCATGGATTGACTTATTGAGTGAAAGTGTGGAGTGAGTGGATTTGGAGTGCCAATAGCCTCCCAGTGAAAGCTGGTTCCAGTCCTGACCTTCCTATAAATCTTCAATTTTTACTAAAGAAACCCACCTGATGTTCATCCAGGCAAAATAGGGTTACACAATAGCATTTGCCACAACCAGATAGGGATTTACAAAGACTACATTAGGTATAAAATTCAGCCAATAGGATATTGGGTGGGTTGGTTGCTAGGAACCACATTAGCCCTATATTACATTCCCTTCCTTGGCTCCTGATAAGGGTATGATGCCAATTTAAGGAGATGTTTTGAGACTTAACGCTCTGTGGAAAATAACCTCTAAGTTATTTACAAGATTTGTTTGTCATTTATATGCAGTATGAGCACTGTATTCTGTACAACATAAGATACTCTCAGGCATATTTTCAAAGCATTTAGCCTTCCAAAGTTCCATAGAAACCTATGGAACTTTGGAAGGCTAAGTGCTTTGAAAATGAGCCTGTCTGTATACCAGGAGATGAGGCTACTTATGGACATTATACATTTCCTTATGCAGGTAAAGGCATATTTTTAAGGAAGATGTTTAATGAAGATTTATGAAAGAGGGTTGTTTAAGAATGGTAGAAGACTATTGTGGATGCTTTAAAAGGTAATATGGGATGGATTGAAGGAGGGAACATTTTTTTTGTATTGTCATGATTTGGAATGTGTGGTATTTTTGTTGTATATTATATATTTATGTAAGTCGCTGTCAGCTCTATGGTAACAGCAAATAAAAAATTTAATTAATGAATGAAATGAGGTTCATAGACTCCTCATCTTCTGTCCCTTCTGTGGGAGGACAGAGTCTTCTCATCTTATGCTTTTTCTGGGGGGGAGGGGGCAGGCTGCAGCCCTTTTTTGTTTTCTTAAAGAACCCACTATTGCAATTCTAGTTTAATTTCTCCCTCCACATTTATTTTTGGGTGCTCCATACTCCAATACACAGGACAAGAAATCTCATCAACCTCCCCTTGACTCTTGCAAAGATGGCTATATACGAGATGAAGAGGCAGCACGTAGATGGGGAGACACTCTTGGACTGAGGGAGCCAATTGTGGGTAATGGTAGCAGAGCAATACATCTCTGGGTTCACTGGTTTTGTGGATGCCTTCAATGGCTGGTGGGCATTGAACAGTGTGCTCTGCTTGTGACCTACCTCTCACCTCCTCCCCCCCAAGCTGTTGATAAGATGGCCGACCAGGATGGTCACATGAGCGGATAGCTCCGTGTACCAGGGTCGCCAACCGGCAGATCGCAGGCTTCCCGAGGGCCGAGATGGATCGGAACCGGACCAGAACAGGACCGGAATCGACTGACAGCCGAACTGGGTCGATCGACCCAACCGGACCCAGCGGAACACGGATCTGACGAGCGGAAAACTCGCAGACGGCCACACCAGAGTGGGACGAGACGGAGTTCGACTGCACATCCCGAGCCCCACACGCGCCACAACCTCACGGAGCGGAGGTGGCCGTCACTGACCGAGGAGCCCAAGCCTGGTGCCAGCTGAAGTGAGGCTCGTTGCGCCAGGGAGAGGAGAGGGCCGGTTTGCGACCGGCATGTGGCCGGAGAGACGAGAGGGTCACCTTGCGACCGCCGCATGTCCAAAAACACCCCGAGCCCGTGACCACCAATCCCCAACTGACCTGCCCGCACCACAGCCCTGCAGAGCCCAGGCCCGACACCAGCTGGAGAGAGTCTCGTTGCACCAAGGTGAGGAGAAGGCCGGCTTACGACTGGTGCGTGGCCGGGGAAGGGCCGGCTTGCGACCACCACGAAGATGGCCAACGAACTCCCGATCCAAAAGCGCTCCTGGGCTAATCTGGCCCTCTGAGTCGCAAACTAGAAAGTGACCTGAACTTCCAGCAGTAAGAAGCAGAAGGGGTGAGCCGTAGTCGCATCTCACGTCTTCGGGCGGCCACACTAACGACAATATTGATACCCGGGCACGGCACTACTGGTGAACATACCTGACCATGCGACTATGCAGATCGGATCGCAGGACGAGACATGGATAAGCACAGTAAGTAGGCCGTGACCCCCCCCCTTTTAACCTGAAACTCTAAAGCCGCATCGTAGAGCCGCAGTTGAATTTCGCGGCTCCAGACGGCTACCCCAGCGAAACTACCGACACCAAGGCACAGCATCACATGAACATGGGATCATGCAGATCGAACCGCCAAACGAGAAGGGAAAGGTACCGTGAGCAGGCCGTGATTCTCCCCTCGCAACCAGGAAATCTGTCGCCGCACTGCCGAGCCCTCAGCCCAACAACAACACAAAACCTCCGGGAGAGCACGAACCGGTCCAGAGGTGCGTAAGAGAGCTGGACGGAGACGTGGAAGGCAGAGCCGTCCCATATGCCTCCGTCACGGATGAAACGCTGACCGGCCCTGCTCTTAAAGCTAGAAAACAAAACGCCGCTCCGCTGAAACCCACCAACCGGCTAAAGCGGAGGCGAAAGAAGCGCCGAGGATAAAATAAAGATCGAAACATGCTGGACTAGATGTGCGAAGGAAGCAGCCAGCATAAAACAGAACCGAGCCACACGTGCCTGATACCGTAAGGGATAACCCGCACTAAGGTATTGCTGAATGGGGGACACTGCCAGAGCACACCACGAGATACAGGTATGTTTGTTCCAACGTGAGGACTTGTTAGAAGCCTGATTGAAAGTGTTGAACAGCCGACACAACCTCAAGAACTCAAGGACCCAAGAACCTAAGGACCCTTGGACACCACCCAATAGTGACTGTATACTATACTTTGATTTCAATAAAATCCCTAACTCCCAAAGGTCTACCAAAACATTGACTTTAGAAACCACAAGACCTTAATACCGGAATGAATACCTTTCAACTGATCCTAACAATCTATTCCTTAACATTAATGCACACAACTCAAACCACTCCACTCACCGAAAGCAGCATGATACCCATACTACACACACACCAAAGACCAATAGGAAACAAAACACATTACCAAACTGATAATAATTCAAACAACGACAAAACATCAACATGCGGCAACCACTACAGAAGAGAAATAATGATCCTACGAAAATAAAAGAGCGACAACTAATAAAAATCCACGCATCACCAAACACGAACCCATATCATAGAATACAAATGGGATACATAAACGCCAGGTCAGCAGTCAATAAAACAACTATAACAGACTGGATCACAGCAGACAAAATTGACCTACTAATAATCAGCGAAACCTGGATTCACGACCACAAAGATCCCATAATTTTAGATCTTTGCCCCCCAGGCTACAAATTTGCCCACTGGACTAGGAATGAAAAAAGAGGAGGAGGTCTAGCACTAATCTACAGATCTTACTTTACTGTAACAACAACTGCCGAATCCATTACACCTAAACTTGAAATTGCTTCAGTCAGAATTAACCATACCGCCCTGATAGACAACTTAAACCTTGTCTTGTTTTACAGACCACCAGGAAATTGGCAAGAATGTCAATCACACTTTATGGATTTCATATCGAACACCTGTGTTTCTAACTCAAACTTACTCATAATTGGAGATATAAATATACACCTAGAAGACCTTAACGCAGCCAACACACGTGATTGCAAAGACTTCCTCCAACTATGGGACCTCAGCTGGTCTAACATGCAAGCCACCCATGTCAAAGGTCATACAATTGACCTCTTCACACACAAATTATCCTCAGACTTAAACCTCATACTAACAAATACAAAATGGACAGAGATACCATGGTCAGACCACTATAAACTAAACTTCACCCTACACTGGCGGGAAAAAGGTACGCACCTCAGGCAAGAACCCACAACCTACACTACGAGAGGCCAAAACGACCCTGCAACATTCTGGCAACAGTTCTACAGCAACGAATGGTCAGCACAAACAGACTCAAAACACTATCTACTAAACTGGGACAATAGATGTAGGAACACACTAGACAAAATTGCACCACTACAAAACAGGACTACGAAGACAAAGCTCAATACCTTGGTTCAACGAAGAACTGTAAATACTAAAAACACACGTTAGAAGACTGGAGCGAGCATTGAAAAAAATGAAAGATGAACATACACTTAATGCTTGGAAACAACTGCAAAGAAAATACAAATACTCAATAAGACAAACCAAAAGAGCATATTATAAAACCAAAATAGGACCAGACTACAAAGATGCACATAAACTCTACCAACTCGTGAATAAACTAATATACACCACACCGGTCACCACATACAGCACAGATACCCCATCGGCAGATCAACTTGCTAAATACTTCAATGAGAAAATTGCAAAACTTCGATCCACATTACCACTCAATACCAATGATCACGAAATATTTTTGGACTGCTTGGACCCAACCCTCGGTGAATACCCAGCAGACCGAACCTGGAAAAAATTCGATCCACTAACCGAAGAAACCATCACTCAAGCACTCAACAAATTCTCCAAAACTCACTCCAAACTGGATATCTGCCCCAGAAACCTAATAAGGTTTGCCCCTAAATGCTTCATAACAGACCTTATGTCACACCTGAACTACATGCTACAACACGGACTCTTCGCCGACGACAAAGGAAACATACTACTCACGCCTATACCCAAAGACCTAAAGAAAAAATTAAATGACACAACCAACTACCGACCAGTAGCATCCATCCCCCTGACAGTAAATCTAATGGAAAGTATGGTAACCAAACAACTTACCAATTACTTTAACAAATCCTCAAGAGCTTAACCGAGATTGGATAGCAGAGCCGGTAGTGGGAAGCGGGGCTGGAGGTTGGGAGGCGGGGATGAGGCGGGGATAGTGCGGGGCAGACTTATACGGTCTGTGCCAGAGCCAGTGGTGGGAGGCGGGACTGGAGGTTGGGAGGCAGGGATAGCGCTGGGCAGACTTATACGGTCTGTGCCAGAGCCGGTGGTGGGAGGCGGGGATAGTGCTGGGCAGACTTATACGGTCTATGCCAGAGCCGGTGGTTGGGAGGCGGGGCTAGTGCTGGGCAGACTTATACGGTCTGTGCCCTGAAGAGCACAGGTACAAATCAAAGTAGGGTATACACAAAAGTAGCACACATGAGTTGTCTTGTTGGGCAGACTGGATGGACCGTGCAGGTCTTTTTCTGCCGTCATCTACTATGTTACTATGTTACATGAATCACAGTCAGGATTTCAATCAAACCATAGTACTGAAACACCCTTCTAACCAAATTTAAACAATTAATTGCAACTGGAAACAATGTGCTGCTCCTACAATTTGATATGTCCAGCGCGTTCAACATGGTTAGCCACCAAATACTCTCGAACATCCTAGACTACTTCAGGATTGGAGGCAACGTATTAAGATGGTTTAAAGGCTTCTTAACAGCAAGAACTTATCAAGTAACTTCAAACTCAAAAACATCAACACCTTGGAAACCTGTATGCGGAGTACCACAAGGATCACCGGTCTCACCAACCCTCTTTAACCTAATGATGATACCTTTAGCCACATCGCTATCCAACCAAGGACTTAACCCGTACATCTATGCAGACGATGTCACGATATACATCCCGTTCAAACAAGATGTAACCGAAATCACAAATGAAATCACACACAGCCTTCAAATAATGAACTCATGGGCAGACGCATTCCAGCTAAAGCTAAACGCAAAAAAAACACAATGTCTCATTCTGTCCTCACAATACAACACAAATAAACCCAACACCATAAACACCCCAGATTACACCCTTCCGGTCTCAGACACCCTGAAAATTCTGGGAGAAACAATTGACCGAAATCTCACACTCGAAGATCATGCGAAAAATACAGCAAAGAAAATGTTCTACTCAATGTGGAAACTTAAAAGGATCAAACCTTTCTTCCCAAGGGAAGTATTCCGTAGCCTAGTACAATCAATGGTACTAAGCCATCTAGATTACTGCAATGCCATCTATGCCGGATGCAAAGAATAAATCATTAAAAAGCTTCAAACTGCTCAAAACACAGCAGCCAGACTCGTATTTGGGAAAGCGAAATACGAATGCGCCAAACCCCTAAGAGAAAAATGACACTGGCTCCCACTAAAAGAACGAATTGCATTCAAAGTCTGCACCTTGGTCCACAAAATTATTCATGGAGAAGCCCCAATCTATATATCAGACCTTATAGACTTGCCTACTAGGAACGCAAAAAGATCAGCACGCACATTCCTCAATCTCCATTACCCTACTTGTAAAGGACTAAAATATAAATCCACATACGTGACCAGTTTCTCATACATTTGCACGCAATTATGGAATGCACTACCGAAGACCATAAAAACAACGCAAGACCTAACCATCTTCCGAAAACTACTGAAAACAGATCTGTTCAAGAAGGTATATCACAAACATCCATCTTAAACATTAAATAATAAGACCACACATGAACTAGACAAATTCGAAATCTTATCATTTGACTGATCAACCTCTTTGATTCTATCCTTATGTCGAACATGGTCTCTCCTTAGTCGATGACCTAAAGTATGTTACAATCCAATGTATAAATCAGGAACCTTCATGCTATATCATAATGCATTCTTCTCTACCATATATGTATGCACATGGTATATATATATATATATATATATATATATATATATATATATATATATATATATATATATATATATATATATATATACACTATGATCTGTACCACATATGCTATGATCCATGTATGTTACCATGTATGTATGCACATTAACGCAATACCATTTGTAATTCTGTTACCCGGAAATGGCATCCGCCACTACGGCAAATGTAAGCCACACTGAGCCTGCAAATTGGTGGGAAAATGTGGGATACAAATGCTACAAATAAATAAATAAGTTTCTATTATATAATTCAACATTTTATTTTCCCTGTGCACTTTATTACATGAATTTGCAGTCACTTGAATACTAGTTTTAGTTTATTCTGCATTTAAACAGTTTTAATTTAGTTCCCTTTTGGGAACTAAAGTACATTGTCAGACTGATGCCAGCAATAATAGATAACCCAGACCCACTAGTCTAAAATAGACCTGTCCTTGGCCCTTCTTACATGGAATTGATTGATGGAACTGGGCACAACCTCAGGAAGCTGGCTGGCCTGTTGGTGCTGCTAGTGAACCTGAAAGCAGGCAGGGCAGGTTCATCCACTGAGGGAGAAGGACTCAATGATCCAAGATGGTGGCTGAGCAATAATTTCTTTCCAGATCTCTGCTTGTGCTCTGTATTTTGAAGGTTCTTTATTACCTCTTTTTCTTAAAAATATATGCCTAAATGCAAGGGAAAGGTATAGGTGTTGCTCCTGCCTATGCCCATTAGGTATCCTGCGAGTTCCCACCTGACAATTCCCCTGGACTATTCCTGTCTTTCCAATTCCTACTTAAGGGGGACAATTTCCTCCTAGGACTTTTCCCCCCACCCCGGTCATCTCCCACCCTCTGCAGCTTTTTTTTTTTTACCGCATTTTTCATCTTTTTCTTTTCATGTGTTGTATCAGGTCTTTTTTTTGTGTGTGTCTGAACTCCCATAAGTAACTGGCGTTGCATTGTGTGTGGCTTTGTGGCAGAAGTAAAACTTTCAGACGCTGACAGGCAGAATCAGGCGCTGGCAAAGCTTGAAGGTTTGTGTAAATTCAGGTGTGAATTGGGAAATTGAAAAAGTTGTGGAAACGAGTGGGAGTGGGCAAAAAAGGAAAAGTTTGTTTTGTAGGTGAATTGGGTGGATGAGGGTAATTTTCTGGGGTTTTTTGGGGGGGAGAAACAGTCTAGAACAGAAATTAATATTTCCAGAGGGGGGGGGGGGGGGGGAATTGTATTCTACACACCAGTAGTGCAATGTGAATATCAGAACTGAAGATCATGTTGCAACTCTGCAAATCTCAGGTGGTCTATCAACATGTAGGGTTGGTGAGTGGAATAAGTTATTTAGCGGGTGCATAATTGGGTGCTAGTTTTTTTTTCTAAATGTGGCATTTTTTATGCTTTTTATTTATATGGATTTTGGTTTTTTTTTGTGGTGTGGTGTGCAGAAGGCTATGTCTGGGAGGGGAAGTGACATGGGTGTAGTTTGGAGGGGTGTGGCGGGGAGGGGGTCATTGCCCCCCAAACAAGTTGCATGTCTGGAGGGGAAAGCAAAGGAGCTAGATGCCAGACCTTGTTCTATCATGCTTGTAAAGGGTGGGAATAGTCCTACCTGGAGCAGTAGGAATTGACCTAGGTGGTAATTTTCCAGATGAGAATTGGTGAGTGGGAACTGACCTAGAACCACCCATCATTTTGAAAATGCCTAGCCCAGGTGTTTATTCAAGGCTTCTTGGAAAATCTATCTATTCATGACATACCCACTGTGCTGAGACCATTTGGGGGGAAGGAGCCTGGGGAGTGATGTTTCGCTTAGTCCCAATAGATCTGTCTTACAGCCAGGGGTCCGAAATGTGTCTGGGATAGTGTTGCTAAAATAACCTGTTTCTGGTTCCCTAGCCATAGCAGTTCAGTGGCTAGGAGACAGTGGTGCTGTTGCAGCATTTGACTGAGATCAGCTGGGGACACCACAGAGCATGGTAAGGAAGGAGTGATGCAGGTGGAGAGAAGAGATTTGAGACTGAGGAAGGAAGGATTTGTTGTGGCCATAGTGTTGCAGGTGCTTACTGTGCTGGAGTCTGTAGCATCAGACCTAGAAAACTGCCTGCCTTCCTGGTTTTTCTTCCTTTGGTCAAACCGAAATTATACTGGATGCTATATTTATTTATTTATTTATTGCATTTGTATCCCACATTTTCCCACCTCTTTGCAGGCTCAATGTGGCTTACATTACATCATGAATAGTGGAAATACATAAGAGAATAGATAATTGGTATTGCATAAGAATCTTGGGTTACATGACAAAGATAAAACATGATAGTGTAAAATAAGCAATTATCGTAAGGCAGTTCCGGATATATGTGTAGGAGTTCACATTTGTTGGTCTTTGTGGTATATCTTGTTAAAGAGATGGGTCTTTAGTAGTTTGCAGAAGTTAGTTAACTCGCAGATCTTTTTTAAGTTGCGCGGCAGTGCATTCCAGAGTTGTGTGCTCAAGTAGGAAAAGGTTGATGCATGCGTTAGTTTGTATTTTAGGCCTTTGCAGTTAGGGAAGTGAAGATTAAGGAATGTGCAGGATGCTTTTTTGGCGTTCCTGGGTGGTAAGTCAATCAGGTCTGACATGTAGGCTGGGGCATCTCCGAGAATGATTTTGTGAACTAGGGTACATATTTTGAACGTGATACGTTCCTCAAGTGGTAACCAGTGCAGCTTTTCTCGTAGGGGTTTTGCACTTTCATATTTTGTTTTACCGAATATGAGTCTGGCTGCTGTGTTCTGGGCCGTCTGAAGTTTCTTGATTATTTGCTCTTTGCAGTCAGCATATAGTGCGTTGCAATAGTCTAGATGGCTGAGTACTATTGATTGTACCAGGTTACGGAAGACGTTCCTTGGGAAGAAAGGTCTTACTCTTTTTAATTTCCACATTGAGTGGAACATCTTCTTGGTTGTGTTTTTCAAGTGTGAGGTGACGGTCAATGGTAACTCCAAGAATTTTTAGGGTGTCTGAGATTGGAAGTTTCAGTTTTGGTGTGTTGATGGTTGTGAATTTGTTCCTGTTGTGTTGAGAGGTGAGTATTAGGCATTGGGTTTTTTCTGCATTGAGTTTCAGCCGGAATGCATCCGCCCATGAATGCATGATATGTAGACTCTGGTTGATGTCATTGGTAATTTCATTGAGATCTTGTTTAAATGGGATGTAGATCGTTACGTCGTCTGCGTATATATATGGGTTGAGGTTTTGGTTTGATAGTAGTTTGGCCAAGGGTATCATCATTAATTTGAATAAGGTCGGTGAGAGGGGGGACCCTTGTGGAACTCTGCATTCAGGTATCCATATGGCTGATGTGGTCGAATTAGATGTCACTTGGTATGATCGTGTGGTTAGGAACCCCTTGAACCAATTGAGAATGTTGCCTCCAATTCCGAAGTACTCTAGGATATGTAGTAGAATTCCATGATCAACCATGTCGAAGGCGCTGGACATGTCAAATTGTAGGAGTAGTATGTTCTTGCCAGTTGCGATCATTTGTTTAAATTTAGTCATAAGAGTGACTAGTACTGTTTCAGTACTGTGGTTTGACCGAAATCCTGATTGGGAGTCGTGCAGTATTGAGAATTTGTTTAAATAATTTGTGAGTTGTTTGGTCACCATTCCTTCCGCTAGTTTGCTTATTAGGGGAATGGATGCTACTGGTCTGTAGTTGATTAGCTCACTAGCACTTTTGTCTTTGGGTATGGGGGTGAGTAGAATGTTTCCTTTCTCTTTCAGGAAGAGTCCATTTTGTAACATGTAGTTCAAATTAATTGTTAGGTCTGTTATAAATTGTTGAGGGGCAAATGTCATAAGATTGTTTGGGCATATGTCTAATTTGCAATGAGATTTGGTGAATCTTTTGAGCGTTTGGGAGGTAAGATCCTCCAATAGTATCTTGAAGTTGATCCAGGTTCTGTCTGCTGGATATATACCAAGGTCTGGATGTACACAGTCAAGGAGATCGGCGTAATCGATGGTGCTAACAGGTATTTTGAGTCGTAGTTTTACGATTTTCTCACTGAAGTATCTCGCAAGATTGTCTGCTCCTGGTGTATCTTTGCTGTTGGTTGTGACTGGTGTGATATCTAGTAGTTGATTCACGAGCTGGAAGAGTTTATGTGTGTCCTTGTAGTTTGGTCCAATTTTGGTTTTTGTAATATAATCTTTTAGTTTATCTTATGGTGTACTTATATTTTCTTTGAAGTTGTTTCCAGGCGTTAAGTGAGGTGTTGTCTTTCTTTTTATTCCACGCCCGCTCTAACCTTCTTACTTGTGTTTTAACTGTATCTTTACATCAGGTCTACATATTTTACACAGACTATTGCTGTATTTTAGATTCAAGAGTCCCAGGCAGCAGCCTAGTCCCATAAAGTAGAAGATGTGAATAAGAGTTAACCAGATGAAGGCTACACAAATTCTTGTGATTCTAAGAAAATAAGAAAATTTGGAGAATTTCACTAGACAGGTGAGTCTGCATATATTGTATTTTCCTAAACATACTTACATTCTTTCCAAAGATGCATGTTTTAAAAGTGCAGTATTTGAAGGAGGAATTAAAGTTCCCAGATTCATCTATGCCCCCTCCCCCCTCATAAAATCTATAATCTCCCCTTGGCCATTAAGGGGAAAGTCAACAAGGAAATGGAATGGGAAATATGACCAGTGACAGCCTGGATCTGAAAGGTGTACTTGAAAGCTCGGAGGAAGTGAACATCAAATAAGACATGGTAACTTTTGTATTTGCTAAGGACAAGGATTCCATCTTGTATTTTCATCATATTTTCTGATGTGTGTAAAAAAGGACTTATGAGAGGAGAAAGAACTTTCTGTCTATATGCTAAGAAAGGGTAGATCTTTGGGTTAAATTTGTTTTATGCTACCCTTGCAAATGTATTATGAGGCTTGAGAATAAAATTTCTCATTTTCTTTGAACCTTCTCAATTGTGTGTGTGGGTTTTTTTGAATAATTTTAACATTTACATATCCAACATAAGAACATGTGAATTGGAATTTCAAAAAAAAGGAAAAGAAATTACAAATATTCCTTAAAAACCAATTTGCCCACATTTAGAGTCACCTCAAAAACAATAGAAAAATAAGGCAGACAGTATAAACTATTATATATAGCACATGTACTATATATAACTGCTTAAACCCACACTACTACTTTTGTGCCCTTTAATAAACTGTTCAAGTTGTAATGAGTCCAAGAATATATATTCAGTACCTTTGATTACAACAGAGGTGGATCCCTCAGAGGTGGATCTCACTGGTTTCTTAGAAGACTCCCAAGATACTATATAAAAACTAGATCCACCCTGTTGGTGTCTTTTGGTCAAGAGAAAGATAAATCATTAGTCTTTAAAAGTTTTTTCAAAAGAAAGACTTGATATATTTTGGGGTCAAGGTTAATATTTTTCCGGATGTGGCTAGAGCCACTCAACTTAGGCGAAAGGCCTTTTTGGTTTAAAGCCTAGGGTGTTGATAATAGGTGCTTCTTTTTTTTCTAAAGTACCCCTGTAAATGTCTTCTTGCACTCAAAGGTACTGAATATATATTCTTGGACTCAATTGTGGCTTGATTTATGGTGTGTTTTTCTAGACTACAGAGATGCAAGTTCATCTGGTGTACAAACTGGTTCGATCTCAGCATACTGCTTGTCAAATTTTTTTTGGTGTGGCTGTGACCCTATGATAGATAGTGACCAAATAAAATTGTGTGACCCCCCATGGAGGTGCAGAGTAATGATGCTTCTCTGGAGAGCCCACTCAGGTCATGAGACCATTTGAAGTCCCAACCCCCAGTTTTTGTCCAAGATGGATAGGTATAGTTTTGCTCTTTAATTTTATTTTTTTTTTTTACTGTTAACTGGTTGATTCAACTTCCCATGGCTTTTTGATCTTGTATTCTTTCATTTTGTTCTCTATATTGCTGAACTGTAATTGTTCTATATTTCTTTTTTGTGGTAAAATTGTCCTTTTTGTATTGCACTGGTTTTTTTTTTTTTTTCTTTCTCAAAAGCTTCTTGATATACATTTAGAATTGGAGAGCTGTAGATAAAGGTCTAAAAAGTTCTGGGCATTTTTCACTTTAGCTAGGCTTCTGGTCGTTAATGCAATCTATACAGTCCCAAAAAAGACCAGAAGACCATAGAGATGACATCTGACATGGTCCTTCTATTTGGACCCTAGGCATGCCATTAGGGCCCTTTTACTAAAGCTTAGTGTGTGCTAATGGAATTAGCGCATGCTAAATGCTAAGAAGCCCATTTTATATACCTATGGGCTTCTTAAAATTAAGCCAGGGTAGAAATCAGCTGATGGTAAATGCCAAGATGCCCATTATATTTCCTATGAGTGTCTCAGCATTTACCACCAGTTGATTTCTACCACAAGCTAAAAATACCACTGTCGCTGCTTAGTAAAAGACCCCCTTAGTTTGTCTTTACCTTACTCTGGGCCTCAGTAATAGCACTGCATAAACCTTGTAGTGCTACAAAGAAAGCAAGATTATATAACTGGAGAAATATGAGTCCAACACTTTGTAGGGGGGGGGGGGGGAGGGGGCTGGCGGAGGATTTTCAGACAATATTCCCAATTCCAGTACAGGATTATTACTCAAACCCTCCAAGTAATGTACCTGCATATAAGTAAACCGTTTGTATCACAGAAAGGCGGCTTGTCAAATTCATTACCCTTTGGAGAACAACAGTCCACTAGTAATGACAGTATCGCTTTCAAAGCCACCTGACTTATACTTTGCCTTGTTTTTCTTTTTTGTTCTTTGTCTCCCTTTTGCTGTCTTCAGTTGATGACCTATGATCCGCAAGCCTGCGATATACAAATACCTCCAAAAATAAAAAGTGCAACTTCCGCCTTCTGAAAGACTTACGGTAACAGAGTTGCTGCACCTCACTTTTTGATCACGCTCTGACCCCTGTGACAACTTGACGTGAGCACGTGCCGCTATCTGCTTGCAGTGAACGGGTACAGGGTTGCTATGGAAACAAGGCAAGCCTTCGAGCCTTTCGCCAGCTTAGCTATAGCAATACCCACACCCGTTGCCTTGGCGACGTAGCTCCGCCCTGTCCCGCCGCAGCCGGAAGTTAGGCAGCGGATTCGCAAAGATGGCGACTCAAGGGTCGATGGTTATAGCTATGCGGTTGCGGAACCAACTCCAGTCCGTCTATAAGATGGATCCGCTGCGAAACGAGGTGCGTAAGTGATGAAGAGAATTGGGAAGGCTCTAATTTCCTCCAGTGACCTCGCAGATTGGTAACCGGAGCATTTGCTCCGAGTCTTTCTAGACCGGGGTGTATGCCCCTCGCGAGACGCGGACGGGATAGTCGTACGCGTGTGTAAGTTATAGTCGTAGGTCTGAGGGATGCAAGGAGGTTGGGGGGATGCTTGTATGTCACGAGGCAGGTGAATTCTTGGTGTGTATGTACATTGGGGAATAGTAAGTGTAAGAGCGGAGCCCGAAAAAGGGGGCTGGATAATTAAAGGGAAGCATGCATGAGGTGAAAAGGTGAAGGGCTCTGTTGAGCTCTGATGCTGTGTCTTTGGGCGCGTGGCTATTCTTGTTTTGCTTTTCTACTGTGACGCGTGCCTTGGAAGGGGAAATAGCTTCAGGCGGATGGAGACGTGTTGCTTTTTGGTAACGAAAATTGAATAATTCCACAATGCGAACGAATAAACATCTCCATAATTCCTGAAGCAGAGTTATCCATTTAAGGAATGAAAAAAAGAATAACTCCTGCCGTCTATTTTCTCATGCTACAACGATAAATGCTTAATGGCTTCATCTATTTGGAAATCCTAGCATTTGCTGTTTCATCCTAGAGACGTAGTCACCCTTGGATGACCTAGTTTCCACTTTTACTTTTTACATTTATTGTAAGCATCATATGTAACTAGGTAAAAGTAGTGAAAATTGGTGAAATTATTATTACTAAATTAAAAGTAGCAAATGTTTCCTGTACTTAGCTTGCTTATTTATTTATTACAAGTTAAAGTGACTAGATATTTTACTTTATACAACGTTGGTTACAGAGTAAGAGGCATATTTTCAAAGCACTTTGGGAGGCTAAGTTCCATAGGTTTCTATGGAACTTTGGGAGGCTAAGTGCTTTGAAAATGAGCCTGTTTGTATCTGTGAGAGGAGGAGGCCTGCCTAGTTGTGTGCATGTGAGTAGCTGTGGTTATGTCAGACAGCCATCTACACTTTCTTACATTCATATATATTTACTTATTTGAATTTATTAGCCACCTTTATAAAGATTACCCAAGGTGATGTACAGCAGGTACATAAGTAATGCCACACTGGGAAAAGACCAAGGGTCCATCGAGCCCAGCATCCTGTCCACGACAGCGGCCAATCCAGGCCAAGGGCACCTGGCAAGCTTCCCAAACGTACAAACATTCTATACATGTTATTCCTACAATTATGGATTTTTCCCAAGTCCATTTAGGACACCGTCTAACCCCTTTTTCAACTCTGCCAAGCTAACCGCCTCCAGCACGTTCTCCGGCAACGAATTCCAGAGTTTACGGTTTGGGTGAAAATTTTTCTCTGATCTGTTTTAAATTTACTACACTAGTTTCATCGCATGCCCCCTAGTCCTAGTATTTTTGGAAAGCGTGAACAGATGCTTCACATCCACCTGTTCCACTCATTATTTTATATACCTCTATCATGTCTCCCCTCAGCCGTCTCTTCTCCAAGCTGAAAAGCCCTAGCCTCCTTAGTCTTTCTTCATAGGGAAGTCGTCCCATCCCCGCTATCATTTTAGTCGCCCTTCGCTGCACCTTTTCCAATTCCGCTATATCTTTCTTGAGATGCGGCGACCAGAATTGAACACAATACTCAAGGTGCGGTCGCACCATGAAGCGATATAACGGCATTATAACACCCTCACACCTGTTTTCCATACCTTTCCTAATAATACCCAACATTCTATTCGCTTTCCGAGCTGCAGCAGCACACTACTACTACTACTACTATTTAGCATTTCTATAGCGCTACAATGCGTACGCAGCGCTGCACAAACATAGAAGAAAGACAATCCCTGCTCAAAGAGCTTACAATCTAATAGACAAAAAATAAATAAAGTAAGCAAATCAAATCAATTAATGTGAACGGGAAGGAAGAGAGGAGGGTAGGTCACTCAGATCCCTTTCTTGGTCCGTAACTCCTAACGTGGAGCCTTGCATGACGTAGCTATAATTCAGGTTCTTTTTTCCCACATGCATCACCTTGCACTTGCTCACATTAAACGTCATCTGCCATCTAGCCTCCCAGTCTCGTAAGGTCCTTCTGTAATTTTTCACAATCCTGTCGCGAGTTAACGACTTTGGATAACTTTGTGTCATCAGCAAATTTAATTACCTCGCTAGTAACTCCCATCTCTAAATCGTTTATAAATATATTAAAAAGCAGCGGTCCTAGCACAGACCCCTGAGGAACCCCACTAACTACCCTTCTCCATTGTGAATACTGCCCATTTAACCTCACTCTCTGTTTCCTATTCTTCAACCATAAAACTTACAATTTCATTAACAGCATAACAATAGTAAAAATGGCCAAATATACACATGAATAAAATAAATGAGAACAGCAAATTAAAACCTTATAATAGGATTACCATGAAACAGTATCAGAGATATTTTGACTTTTATATAGCCTGCTAATAGCCTAGTGCAGTGATTCCCAAACCTGGTCCAGGAGGCATCCCCGCCAGTCAGGCTTTTAGGATATGTTCGATGAATATTCATGAGATATTTGCATGCAGTGGTGGCAGTGCATGTAAATGTTTCTCGTGGATATCCTGAAAAAATCTGACTGGCTGGAGTGTGGACCAGGTTTGGGAAACACTGGCCTATTGGTTAGAGCACCAGGCTGACAACCAGGTAAAACTAGTTTAGTAGTTTAATAAATCTTGATATACATGTAATCTTGGACAAACCACTTAACCCTCCCTTGCCACAAGTACTGTTCTGTAAGCTGGTGCCTAGTTTATAGAATAGTAGTACTTATGTGCATGATTGGCATCAATAATTGGCAGTTACATGGTTAAGTGCTTGGCACTATTCTACACAGTCTGTAAAAAAAAGGGACCACTTAGTTTCAAAATATTCTGCAATTGTTTTTAAACATCTAGGGCCTGATGCACAAAAGTCCCCATTAGGTCCTTGGTAGAACTTACAGATTTGGAAATAGTGAGCAGTGCTTAAAGGAAATAGCATGCAAATGAACTGCATGCAACTTCAGCAAGCAGATTGGTAGGGAAATCACCTAGCACATGCACAGAACAATTTCTCGGTAAGTCCTTGTTCTGGGCATGTGCTAGGGCTGGTATACTCTTTCCTTTCCCCTGCAGTACTTGCTGGCTCTAGTGCTCCACTGTCCCCCTGTCTCCTTTCCCTTGCTGTGTTGTGTTGCTGACTCCACCTTCCTCCTGGCAGCTTATTTGCCTTCCTTCTGTTTCCTTCCCCCCCCCCCCCCCCCCCCCCCCACCATCCAAAAAAAAATATGCTTGGAATCTCATCTCTGAAAGCCCCCCCCCCCTCATCAGCTGACATCATAGGGACTTTCCCCAGCCAATTGGTTCTCTGCTTGTTTCTTTGCTTCCCCTCCAGCTGACATCACAGGGGCTTTCCCCAGCTAATTGTCTGCTTGTTTCTCTGCCTCTCTAGCTGACATCATAGTTGACATCACAGGGGCTTTCCCCAGCTAATTGTCTGCTTGTTTCTATGCCTCCCCCAGCTGACATCACAGGGGCTTTCCCCAGCCAATTGGCTGGTTCTTGTTTCTCTATCTCTAAGCTGTTCTCTGCTCTGGGACACTGTTTGCTATTGAAAAGAATCTCCTTGCTGAAAGCCGTCCCTCCCAAGCTGTTCTCTGCTGTCCCACAAGTTTTGCTATTGAAAAATGCAAGCAGACTGCTCCTCCCAGAAGTCTCCTGCACACAACAGCAGCTCCAGACCTGGCAGAAAAATTTGCATGAAAGGCACTTCTTTCTGTGCATCACTGGAAATGTCTGTGCATTGCTTGGAATGCTCATTTTAATACTAATGAGCTCTTTGAAGTATGTTTGTGTAGGATTATCATTAACTGCTACCCCAAAAGGTAAAAAACATGCAGAACTGCTTTGTGCATTAGATGCTGAATAACACTGGAGCCAGTTTAAATCAGATGGTAAGCTTTGAGCATTGGCCCCTTAGTATGACTTTTGAAAGTACATTAATATAATGGAGTTTTTTTTTTTTCTTCATAACTTATGTTCAAGTATCCTCCTTCAACCTAGACACATTCACAAAGTCTGATGCCACGGAGCTATTGGCTGAATGAATTCTGGTGTTTCATTAATTAAGAGCTCACCTGTTTTGCGAGCTTGATGCTCAAGCTCCATCCTGTTGAAAAAACAAAGTACTGAGAAATGTCTTTAATTTCAGGCAGAAGTTTCTGCTGCAGTTTTGGACATTTTTGGGTTATTTGGAAAAATATTGGGGTCCTGTTTTTTTTCCAGACACCATGTATAAACAGTGTGCCTAATTTGCAATTATGAGGGGGGCGCACGTGTGGGCGCATAGCATGGGCATGTCACCAAGTGATATAGAATGCTTTCAGTTGTGTGTATTGCATGGTGCATTTAGGCACTCCTACTGTCATAAGTAGACACTTCCTAATTTTTGGCTTACCAGTACAGCTTTGCACTAGTATTCTATAACAGCTTAGCAGTGCCTTTAAGCTGTTATAGACTTGGTTCTAAGTGTGTGCGTTTGTGGTGCCTAAAAATGAGGCCTAGTTTATAGAATTGCCACCTTAGATATGAGCCTCCAGGGACAGAGAAATACCTAGTGTACCTGAATGTAACTCACCCTATACTGAAAGGTGTGGCCTAATTTGGATTAATAAAATAAATTAGATGAGCTTTCTCTCTTGTGATAGCAATCCAGGTTGCTTGGAAGAAATGCTCTACAGGTTCCAGTAAGGTATGCGTATCCTATGCTAGAAATAATGAAAAATAAAATATCAGCAGATAAAGACCTGCATGGTCCATCCAGTCTGCCCAAGGTAGCCAGAATTGAATCTGACACTCTGCACAGGTTACTCTTCTTCATGATTGAACACTGGTATACCTTCTCTATCTCTCCCTGCCAGTTTTGGGGCAGGAGTAATCTCTAGTCTTTCCTATTCAGGCCAGCTCCACGTTCAGAATGGCTGCTAGAAGGAGGTTCCAGCAATCATTGTGGAGCCAGCATGGGCAGGAGCAACTGGAGATCGATTCTGCCCCGACTAGACCACCAAAGATCCTAAAGTAGGCCTAGAGAGGGCCTTCGGGTGGTGTTTTTGGTCAAGGATGCCATACCAGTTTCAGTTTTAGCTTTGGTTTCAGCTGAAACTGTGATGAATTTAGTCAAAAACTCAGTTTCAGTCATTCTCTAACCCATGAACCCCCATCCCTTCTCTCCCAGACCTATCCATGGATCTACCTGGTGGTCTAGGGCAGGAATAGCCTCTGGGACTGCCATTAGGGGTCATCGGCACCATTTTGAATCCAGTCGGTTCCGAGGCAGGAGTGGAGGAGGATTGCTCTTACCATGGGCCATTAGACTCCTGGATAGGTCTGGAGAAGGGGTAGGGGGGGAATCAGGCTTGGTGGTGAGCAGGGCTTGTGCTAAAGGGGTGCAGTTTCTGAAGGGGGGGGGGGTGGGAGATTATACTGGGGGTTGCAACTGTGGCATTTCTTAAGATTATAGTTGTACTACTGGATATAAGTGCAGTCGCACTAACACCTCTTGAGGTGGCTGTAAGTACAGCTGTGCTGTTGGCAGCAATGACAGCTTGTGTGTAATACTGATTTGCATGCTAGCTGTCACCAACAGCTGCTCCTCAGCTCTCTCCCTGTTGTGCTTGTGAACTGCCCCTACCTGTATTAAGCAGCTAGCCTGTTTTTTTTTTGGCTGGGCTGAGTGGTTAATATACAGTAGCTTATAGCATGGGTCTGTTCTCATTGCCTGGGTGTTGCTCAGATTCTTTCTTTTCTCTAAAACTTAATTCAGTTCAGTACCCTTATTTTATCATCCCCACCTTAGTAATTCCCTTATTTCTTATTTGTCTTGTTTGTCTGTCCTAATTAGATTGTAAGCTCTGTCGAACAGAGACTGTCTCTTCATGTTCAAGTGTACAGCGCTGCGTACATCTAGTAGCGCTATAGAAATAAGTAGTAGTAGTAGTAGTAGCTTAGTAAAGGGCCATTAAACTTTTTCCTGTAGACACAGAATGGTGAGAGAGCGTTTGAGATCAGACCCAATTTGGCAAAAACACAGCAAATTCCAGAACACTCAGCAATTAAAATAACTCTGATCCTTTTCATTTTCTCCTTCCCCCTCCATTCTTTTTAACATTCCATCCGTCGCCTCCCCAAACCCTTTTCCCCATTCTGTGTCTCTCTTGATCTGTTGTGTTCTTCTGGATTTGAAGGAGATATATATGCTATCCCCCCACTCCCAAATGATATATATTACAAAACTCAAGAACTTTGTGGATAATGATCAAGATTGGCAACATTTGTAAATAAAATAGATTGCACAACAAAAAATGAGAATAACACTTTTAATTTTTTTTTTTGTATGGACAGTTAAAACTAGAAAGTGAAGTTGTTTACCCATAACATAATTTCTCAGTGGACAGCAGGATAAATCAGCCATAAATATAGGGTTTCACATCATGACAACTGCAGACCAGTCTCTCCAGAAAATATTCCAGGCATGCGTGAATCCTTTTTCCCCAGTAACCCGAGGTTCCTCCTTCTCAGTCTGTTCTATAGTTAAGGGCAGCTTCAACTGTGGGAGGGTTGTGTGGCTGATTTTATCCTGCTTGTCCATGGAGAATCTACATGACAGGCAAGCAACTCCATGTCTTTTACAGCAGTAAACATGGCATTGCAGTTTAGAATTGTGTGAGGCACCATTTTTCCAAGAAAAGTGTTTGGATTTTTAGGATCCAAGGTGATGTGCTGCACCCTCCTATCATGCAAGATGCCTGTTACCTTTTGGTTATTTCTCTATTATGGCAGTCAGAGGTACAGGCCAGCTCGCCTAGCCATCTGCTTTGCACACTGTTGGACAGCTTGTTCTCTCGCATGACTCATAAAAGCATCTATGTGGAGATTCAGCTCGGAGCCTGGTGGGGTTGGCCGCTGAAGTAGGAGGTGCAGCACAGTTCCTGGGGCCAGAGGTTTCTTTGAGCCTGGACAATGGAGCCTTACCCTAGCAACCAGAAGCGACAGGTTATTACAGGAAACATGAGTAGTTGGGCAGGAAAGAAGTCTAGCACAGTAGTATAAACTAGACAAGGCTGTTTAGGTCCCAAGATGGGGGAAATCAGAATCGGACGTTTTCTAGCGTTGAAGGTATTTTAGAGTTAGCAGGATTTACTGTGGGCAGTGTTCTGGGACACATTTGAATAAACCTGCAGAAATGACTTTAGATTCTATATGGCTTTCTATTTCTAATTTGGCAAAAATGTTTTGTCCATTTATTAATAGTCTGGCTCCTCAACTTAAAGCTTTGGAAGCTAAAATGATTCAGCATGATTTTGAGAAATCTAAACTTAATTCCTCAGTGGAAAAACTTCAAACCTTTCAACAGACTGTTTTTCAGATTGTCAGTTCAAACACCATGCATCACTGATAGGTAAGCTATCTGGTTTAAATTGGAAAGTCTATGGAGAACCTCTCACATCTGTAAAGATCTATTAAATAAATCTTTGAGGTCCTGCCAGGACCTCTCTGAGCTCCCTCAGTGTTCTGGGAGCTAGGTAGTTTAGGCTCCTTGGGGGTGCCTAATGAGAATCAGTGGGTTCCCTCTGCAGTGGAACTGGTGGGAGGCAAAGCTTTGCCTGTTCACTTGCAGTGGGCCCTCATTACTACTACTACTACTTATCATTTCTATAGCGCTACAAGGCATACGCATTACCTCTAATCAGTGGATCCTGCAAGTGGTTTAACTGGGCTATGCTCTTGAGGTCCTAGAGCTCGTTTCAGATGCCTTTCTGGTGTGCTCTTGCAGCGTCTGTTTACGTTTTCCAAAAATACTAGGACTAGGGGGCATGCGATAAAGCTACAAAGTAGTAAATTTAAAATGAATCAGAGAAAACATTTCTTCACTCAACATGTAATTCAACTCTGGAATTCGTTGCCAGAAAATGTGGTAAAGGCGGTTAGCTTAGCAGAGTTTTAAAAAGGTTTGGACAGCTTCCTAAAGGAAAAGTCCATAGACCATTATTAAATTGGACTTGGAGAAAATATTTCTGGGACAAGCAGCATAAAATATACTTTTTTGGGGATCTTGCCAGGTATTTGTGACCTGGATTGGCCACTGTTGGAAACAGGATGCTGGCGTTGATGGACTTTTGGTCTGTCCCAGTATGGCAATACTTATGTACTCATGTACTAAGTGCTAATTTAAGGTTTTTGAAATTTCTCCTGCTAAAGAGGTGGTTAAGAAAATATATTTTAGAAGCTTTACAATATATCTCAAGAGATATTACATTGGGTTTATTGGAAACCAATGAATTGGTGGACCCATCTGAAAATTCTTGTGGAACATTGGTTGTGACTTTCGCTACTGTTGTGGATAGATTTATTTATTTTAATTTTGCTTAAATATTATTTAGATCTAAAAAGGTCATTTATGGGTGAAATTTCAGTCTTCTCGGATCTTTTTTAAGAACATAAGGATAGCCATACTGGGTCAGACAAATGGTCCATCTAGCCCTATGTCCTGTTACCAACTGTGGCCAATCCAGGTCACAAGTACCTGGCATAAACCCAAATAGTAGCAACCAATCCCAGGCAAGCAGTGGCTTCCCCATGTCTGTCTCAATAGCAGACTATGGACTTTTCCTCTCTTGCAATGTTCAAACCTTTTTAAAACCCAGATATGCTAACTGCTGTTACTACATCTTCCGGCAAAGAGTTCCAGGGCTTATCTGTTGAGTGACAAAATATTTCCTCCTATTTGTTTTAAAAGTATTTCCATGTGACTTCATTGAGTGTCCCCCTAGTCTTTGTACTTTTTGAAAGAATAAAAAATCGATTCACTTCTACTCGTTCTATACCACTCAGGATTTTGTAGACCTCAATCATATCTCCCCTCAGCTGTCTCTTCTCCAAGCTGAAGAGCCCTAACTTCTTTAGCCTTTCCTCATATGAGAAGAGTTCAATCTCGTTATCAGTTTGGTCGCTCTTCTTTGAAACTTTTCTAATTTTGGTATATCTTTTTTGAGATCAGCAACCAGAACTGAATGCAATACTCAAGGTGAGGTCACATCATGGAGTGATACAGAGACACTAAAGTATACTCTGTCTTATTTACCATCTCTTTCCTAATGATTTCTAGCATCCTGTTAGCTTTTTTGGCTGCTGCTGCACACTGGGCAGAAGATTTTGGCGTATTGACTACAACAACACCTAGATCTTTTTGTTGGGTGCTAACCCCCAAGGTGGGCCCTAGCATCAGGTAACCATGATTCAGATTATTATTCCCAATGTGCATAACTTTGCATTTCTCCACATTAAATTTCATCTGCCATTTGGATGCCAAGCCTTCCAATTTCTTAAGGTCTTCATGCAATTTTTCATAGTCCACATGTGTTTTAACAACCTTAAGTAGTTCTGTCATCTGCAAATTTAATCACCTCAGTTGTCATTCTGATTTTCAGATCGTTTTTAAATATATCAAATAGCACTGGTCCCAGTACATATCCCTGTGGCACTCTTATTCACCCTCTTCCATTGAGAGACTTGGCCATTTAATGCTACCCTTTGTTTTCTATCCAATAACAAATTCCTAACCCACAACAGAACATTATCTCCTATCCCATGACTTTTTAATTTTTCTCAGGAATCTCTCATGAGGAACTTTGTCAAAAGCTTACTGAAAATCTAGATTAGATACACTACATCAACCGGCTCGCCTTTTATAGACATGTTTATTCACGTCTTCAAAGGTATATGAAGCACATTGGTGAGGCAAGATCTCCCTTGGCTGAATCCATTCTGACTCTGACTGATTAAACCATGTTTATCTATGTGTTCCGTAATTTTATTCTTTATAACAGTTTCCACTATTTTACCCAGCACAGACATCAGGCTTACTGGTCTGTAATTTCCTGGATCTCCCCTTGAACCTTTTTTAAAAATCGGCGTTATATTGGCCACCCTCCAATCTTCAGGTACTATAGATGATTTTAATGACAGATTACGTATTACTGACATCAGAACAGCAATTTCATGTTTCAATTCTTTCAGTACCCTTGGATGCATTTCATCTGGTCCAGGCGATTTATCAATCTTTAATTTGTCAATTTGGCTCAGAATCCGCCTTATTTTCGAAAGAGAAAGACGCCCATATTTCTACCCAAATTGGGAGATGGGCATCTTTCTCCCATGGGCGTCCAAATCGGTAAAATCGAAAGCCGATTTTGGGCTTCTTCAACTGCAATCTGTCACGGAAACGGCCAAACTTGACGGGGCGTGTCGGAGGCGTGGTGAAGGCGGGACTGGGGCGTGTTTATCAGCCGAGGAGAGATGGGCGTCCTCGGCCGATATTCGAAAAAAGAGAGGTGTTTTTAGCGCAAATTTAGGTCACTTTTTTTGGACCCTTTTTTTCACGAACAAGTCCCAAAAAAGTACCCTAAATGACCACCGGAGGGAATCGGGGATGACCACCCCTGACTCCCCCAGTGGTCACTAACCCCCTCCCACCCAAAAAAAACAGCTTTAAAACTATTTTTTTCCAGCCTGTATGCCAGCCTCAAATGTTATACCCAGCTCCATCACAGCAGTATGCAGGTCCCTGGAACAGTTGTTAGTGGGTGCAGTGGACTTCAGCCAGGTGGACCCAGGCCCCCCCCCCCCCACCTGTTACACATGGTGGTAAATGGGGGTGCTCCAAACTGCCCCCAAAAACCCACTGTACCCACATCTAGGTGCCCCCCTTCAGCCATAAGTGCTATGGTAATGGTGTAGAGTTGTGGGGAGTGGGATTTGGGGGGGCTCAGCACCTAAGGGAAGGGAGCTATGGACTTCAGAGGTAGTTAACTTTTTTTTTTTTTAATTGTTACAAGTGCCCCCTAGAGTGCCCGGTTGGTGTCCTGGCATGTGAAAGAGACCAGTGCACTACGAATCCTGGCCCCTCCCACGACCCAATGCCTTGGATTTGTTCGTTTTTGAGCTGGGCGCCTTTGGTTTCCATTATCGTTGAAAAATGATACCGCCCAGCTCAAATCCGCACAAATCCGATGCATTTGGCTGGCACAAACCGTATTATCAGAAAAAGATGGACGCCCATTTTTTTCGAAAATACGGTTTGTCCCACCCCTTCACTTGCTCGTTCTCGGAGATAGACGCCCATGGAGATGGGCGTTCGCGTTGATTAGGCCCCTCTGTCTTCCAGGTTCACTGAGATTTCTTTCAGTTCCTTTGCATCATCTCCCTTGAAAACTATTTCTGCTGCAGGTAGATCTTTCAGACCATCTTTCATAAAGAGCAAAGCAAAGAATTAATTCAAGTCTGTCTGCCTTGTCCTCCCTGAGTGACCCTTTTGCCCCTTTATGATCTAACGATCCCACAGATTCCCTCCCAGGATTTCTGCTACTGATGTACCTGAAAAAGTTGTTGCTGTGAGTTTTTGCCTCTGTGGCAAGTTTCTATTCATATTCTTTTAGTCTTCTTTATCAGTGTTTTGCATCTAACTTGTCAGTGTTTATGTTGCTTATTATTTTCTTCATTTGGGTCCTTTTTCCATTCTTTGAAGGTTGTTCTTTTGGCTCTAATAGCCTCTTTCACTTCACCTTTTAACCATATTGGCTGTCGTTTTCTCTTCTTTATACGTGTGTGGAATGCACCTGGTCTGGACTTCCAAGATGGTATTTTCATACAAGTTCATGTCTGATTTATTCTTTTTAACCATTTTCCTCATTTTATCATAGTCACCCTTTTGAAGACCTTATGCTTCTTGGGCTTTCCCCCCAGTGCATAGAGCTTCTATCCCATGGTGCCAAGGATGACGCCGAACCCGTGTGTGTCCTCTCTGTCTGGTCTGATGTTGACCAGTTCCAGAGCCTGCTAGCAGCACACGGTGTTGACAGGTGGAGGTCCCTTGATGCTGTTGCATTCTCAGTGGATGCTGAAATCTGAGCAGCCATGGAGGTTTGCTGCTGGTGCTGAAGTTAATGTTCTGGCCTTCAAGGAGCCAAAAAGATGCTCCCTATGAGCCGGTCATACCCTCTGAGTTCTCACCTGCATTTTTAAACAGCGATCACAGTCAGAGGGGTCATGATGTGGCCTGAGGCACTCGATGCAACGAGAGTGCGGGTCCATTGTAGAAACCACCCGTCTACATTGGGCACACCTCTTGAAGTCATTGGGGGGGGGGTCTTCTGTGACATCGAAAAAAGGATCTTTGCCATGTTAAACTGCTCAACCTTGAACTCTCAAAAAGGGGCAGTGTTCAAACTGAGGTCAGGGCTGCAGGCTAAACTGGGCAGTCACACCAGAAAAACAAAGAAAAGGTTAAAAAAAAAACCCTAAGAAATAAAAGGGGCATGACAAACAAAATTGAGAAAAATTAGGATCAAAATAAAGAAAAATAAACTTGCATGGGAAGGCACCGCAAAAATCATCACACTGTGAGGAAACACACAAATGTGTCTTCTCAGCTCTGCGGAAAAAACAAGACTCAGAAGAGGCAGTTTACTTTTCCTGGGAGGAGTTCAGTTAAGTGCGTACTTTTATCAAAAGTTTCTTAGTATATCTATTATACATTATCAGTCTAACGAATACGGGCCTCTTTTATCAAACTGTGCAGCATGGGCTTTGTCGGCATTATTGCACATGGGACTCCTAACGTGATTTGATAAGAGGCTCTATGTTTTGGGGGAGCCCTCACATCAGGCTTCATATTTGGCTACTATGAGATTACCTATAATGGGATGCCTGGTTAGGACTCCTAATGGGGTATAATGAAACATTTTTATTCCCTATAATTTACATGTGGCTGTTTGTTTTCTCTTAGTCTCCTGGCTCCTCTATAATTGTGGACTGGTGCTAGGTAATATTTAAATGTTTATATTTGTAGAAAATGTATTATTTTCCCCCTAGCTCAGCATTTTCTAGCTTGTATGTTTGCTTGATTGTATTGAAAATGTATAAATACATAAAAAATAGGAATTTTAAAAATATAAACTTTGGTTAACCATTTTTTTCTATTCTGTCTTCCTATATGTGTTTTGTGTAAATATAGTGATGTATATTAATGACTGTCTTCAAGGAACTGCACTGATGGACAGACTTATATATACCCATACTGGGTCAGACCACATCTAGCCCAGTATCAGTGGCCAATCCAGGTCATAAGTACCTGGCAGAAACCCAATTAGTAGCAACATTGCATGCTACCAATTCTGGGGCAAGCAGTGGTTTCCCCCATGTCCATCTCCATAACAGACTATGGACTTTCCTCCAGGAACTTTTTTTTTTTTTTTTTAAACACAGATATGCTAACCGCCATTGCCACATCCTTGGCAATGAGTTCCAGAGCTTAACTATTCTTTGAGTGAAAAATATTTCCTCTTGTTTTAAAAGTATTTCCATTTAATTTCATCAACTGTTCCCTGGTCCTTGTAATTTAGAAAGAGTGAAAAATCGATTCATTTTTACCTGTAATACACCACTCAGGATTTTATAGACCTCAATCATATCTCTCCCCCCCTCCCCTTTCAGCTGTCTTTTTTCCAAGCTGAAGAGCCCTAACCTCTTTAGCCTTTGCTCATATTGCAGGAGTTCCAGCTCCTTTATCATTTTGGCCGCTCTTTTTTTTTTTTTTTTTTTACCTTTTCTAATTCCGCTATATCTTTTTTTGAGATACGACTAGAATTGAATGCTATACTCGAGGTGAGGTCGCAACATGGAACGATACAGAAGCATTATAATATTTTTGGTCTTATTTTGCAACCCTTTCCTAATAATTCCTAGCATCCTGTTTGCTTTTTTGGCTGCTGCCACCACACACTGGGCAGAAGATTTTAGCGTATTGTCTACAATGACGCCTAGATCTTTTTCTTGAGTACTTACTCCTAAATTGGACCCTAGCATCAGGTAACTATGATTTGGACTATTTTTCCCAATGTCAATTTTTGCATTTGTCCATATTAAATTTTATTTGCTGTTTGGATGCCCTTCCTTCCAGTTTCCTTTTTCTATTATTTATATTCTTTATTAATTTCATTTTAAACAAAGATAACAATATTTGAAAGATACACCAATATTTGGATAAATTCTACATCAGAATAGAAAAGAAAAAAAGGAATAAAATAATCAAACTTACATAATATAAAATATTGTTTTTTAACAGTCCACAATAATGGAGAGATTCTAAATTAGACCAGAGGAAGTTGGTTTAAACAGGGATAAGAATTAAAGAAAAAGAGCGGGAGGTTACCCCTTTATCAATCTAAACAGCTTCATATCTATCAGTCAGTCCTTTTTGTTGTCTTGCATATTAAGAAAACTACGCAATTGTTCTGGTTCATAGAAAACATATCTATTATTTTTAAAGAAAAGTAAACATTTACAAGGGAATCTCTATTGAAAGGAAGCATTTATCTCCAAAGATCTCTGTTTCAGTTCCAGAAATTTCTTCCTCCTTTGCTGTGTCCATGTCTGGAAAAATCAAAACCTTGCTACCCAAAAATTCAGGATGAATATTTTTAAAGTATAGCCTTAACAAGACCTCTTTATCTTGTAAGAATACGAAGGAAATAATTAGGGTTGCTCGAGTTTTAATTTCCTCTTTGGGCTGTTCCAAAAATCCTGTTATATCCAATATCTCTGAAGTAACATCTTACTGCATTGGAACCTCTTGTAAAGTATTATCTTGCGGTTTCTTTTTATCTCCAAGATAATATAATTTTTGTAATGGTGGAAGAGATTGTTCTGGATATTTAAAAATCTGTTTTAGGAATTTATTAAACATATCTCTAGCAGAAATATATTTTGTTTGAGGAAAATTCAATATACGCAGATTTAAATTCCTTGTTAAGTTCTCCAGGTTTTCAATTTTTCGATGTATTATTAGACGATCTCCTGCTATTTGAGATTATTGTTCTTGTATTTTAACCAAGTCAGATTCCATTGAATTTTGTTTAGTAGAAACAATTTCAAGTTTTTCTTTAATATCTCTTACTTGCTTGGAGTTATTCAATGAAACAGTAATAACAGAAGCACAAACCTTGTGCAAGGCCTCAAGAGCTGACCATATAGATTCCAGTGATATTTCCTGGGGTTTCACCAGGGGCTGGATCGCCATGGCGCACAAAGAAGTTTCCTCCTCGAAATCAGCGTTTCGAATCCCCTTCGTTGCCGCCTTTCCTGCTGCCATTCCTGGCGAAAACTGATTCCCTTCCACCAAGATGGAATCCTCTGCCACTTCCTCCGACGAGGTCTGCCGCCCCTTCGAGTCGTCATTTACCTTGGCGCTCGGCACTACGGCCCCGTGTGGTTGTGGTGGTGGAAGGGTAGCTGGTCCTATTGGGCTGAGCGAAAATTCGCTCTCCAAACTGGGGCTCTTCCTTGCCCCGGTAGTGGAAGCGCCCGTCGGGGTAGACACCAAAAACGAGGAGATGGACTTTTGTCCCGAAGAGGGGGGCACTAGCCTCGGGAGGGGAGGTCCCTTAGGCTTACCCTTCCTCTTTGGCATGCTCGTTCGTGGGGAAAAAGTAAATTGTTAAGTTTTTAAGATGAGCGTTCCTCTCCCACGACCTGCTCAGTCGCCATCTTGGAATCTCTCCTTACCTTCCCGTTTCCTAATGTCTTCCTGCAATTTTTCACAATCCTTCATGTGGTTTGACAACGTTGAATAGTTTGTGTCACCTTCAAATTAATCGCCTTGCTCATCTTTCCAATTGCCAGATCATTGCTAAATATATTAAATATCACTGGTCCCAGTACAGATCCCTGTGACACTCTACTTACTATTCATCCTCCTCCTTTAAGAAAAATGGCCATTCAACCCTATCTTCTGTTTTCTGTCCAGTAACCAAGTCCTTTTCTTTGCCCAGCTGTACCTCCCTCTTCCAGCCTCCCAGGGTTGAATCTACCACTTTACTGCTTTGTTTCTGGTCCAGAGCACTGAAGCCTCCTCCCAAATACATATGGGTTGTGACTGCAGCCTTCTTCTTACCCCCTTAGTCCCATACTTCACAAATGCAGCATTCTCTTTTTCCTCTTCTGGTGCTGTGCAGGTTGCAGCTGCAGCCGCCTGTTCCCTACCCGATCCTGTATTATTCATCCCAGGATCTTCCAAACAAATTCTGTGCCGTGCAGTTGCACAGAATTCTCCAGGAGTAAAATACACATTGATAGTGATGCACATTGGTAGCCATGACTTCTTCCATCACTGCTTCTGCCCCCAGAACCCTTAGCCTTTGAGTCAATGACTGAGTAATTAGTGGATTTGAAAGGCCACAGCTTTATAGACTAACCAAACAGTTTGTAAATGTGGCAAGCTTCTTTCCAGGTTGTTAGGCCACCTGCTAAGCAAACCACAGGCTTGCTTGTCTGCCATAATAATAGATTGAATTTCTGTGAACTTTAGGCTCTCACTATGTTTTTAAGCAAGGATGGTCCTTTTTCAGGTTACTTTATTTGATATATACCACCCATCAGAAGTTATCTGAGTGGTTAACATTTGTAATTACATTAAAAAAAAAAAGAGAGAGAAATCAAACAAGAAAAGGGGGGGGGGGGGGGGGAAGAGAGCAGAATTCCATTAGGATAGGAAAGGAGAAAGAACGGACAGTAAAATAGGGCTACAGTGCCCTCCAGAGTTCCCTACAGCACAGTGTAGTCCCTTCAATTCATACATTACAGTTTGAGGCAGACCACATAGTATATCAAGCCTCTTTCCTGCCAACCTGCTTTGTCACTAGCTTGACCACAAACTTGTGCAATCTGAATTTGGCTTCCTTGGGCACATAAGGTGCTGTCTGTCTTCCTGTTGAATGCTATACTACAAACCTGTGTGTTTTATATATACAAGTCATGTGGTAAGGTCCCCAAGTCCTCTTGAGATAGGAACCATACCTTTTCTCCTCCAGAATGAAGTGCTGTGTGCCACTGGGCTTACATACCTCACTACAAATCTGGGATAGTCATAGACTTCAGACCTCCTAGAAAATTAAGTGTGGTCTGATTGGGAAGAGTAGAGAAAATGCTTATAGCCACTTGTTAGTTAATTGGTCCTGTCTTGTGTAAAAACACAATTGTATCGGTAAGACTGCATAAGCTGAAGCCTATTCCTACCCATCAAGTTTAGGATGGTGCATTATTTATTTATTTTTGTTCTCACTTCTGTGATTCTGTAACTAGTGATGTATTCAGTGCTAGTAAGGTTAAAAATGTCCAACCAGACTGTCAGAGAATCAACGTGCTGCTTTCTCCAGTGCTGGGTTTTCTAAAGATTATTGTCTTGGACATCCTCATTCTGTAGGGAGATGTCATCACAATTCCAAAGTAGAGTCCAAATCTGTAGGGGAATATGGCTATCGTTGAGTCCTCAAATCTGAAGGGAGGTGTGAAGTGTCTAGGGAACAATTTACACCAACCCCTGGTCCACCTTCACTTTGTTTGCTGGCAATGTGTGCTTACAGAAATCTTTCAGTTCAAGTAAAGATTTAGTATATAAATGGTAACAGTAACTAAACAAAATTAACAATATTTCTCTTTATCGGTAATTTCATTCCTAACTTCTTAACAAACTTTCTACAATCAATAAATTCATAAGGAAACAAAAACCAAAATAGTCTTAAGGCCCTATTTTCTAAGCTGCGCTGTAAGCGTGCTAACTTTTTAGTGCACTTTAACCGTTTAGTGTCCAATGTTCCCGTAATAAGCCATATGGGAACAGATTGATGGGAACAAAATAGAGACACCCATTATATTCCTATGGGGCACACCCAGCCAGTCGGGGATTTCAGGCTAGAAGACTCTGTTGAAAACCTCTGAGCTAAAGGTTTGCCAAAATGCTGATTTTGCTATCCCACATACATTGCATGAGGATGGATGACGTCCAAGCATTATATTGCTGCCATATGAAAGCAGTCAATTGACCTATGCCTTCCTTCAGTTGCGTGAATGTTGGAGGTATATTCCATGTGTATTTCATTGAAGTATCTCTTATTCAGTCACTCAACCAGTTCTGCCTGTCAAAAATGGATTATTGATGACCATGGCAGTGAATCAAAACTATGGTGATACTGATTACAGTGTATTGCTAGCGATGAATTAGTCTTTCCTGTTCATTCTGGCTGATTTCTGGGGAAAATGGGAAAAAACCATAATATGCTTGGTTTCTGTACAATGAATTTATTGCCTTTTGCCTCTAAAATATTGTGGATCCTGGAGGGGCTTTGCAAATTCCAATATTTATTTATTTGTTGCATTTGTATCCCACATTTTCCCACCAATTTGCAGGCTCAATGTGGCATACATTATGCCATAGTGGCGATCGCCATTTCCGGGTAGAAAATTACAAGTGGTATTGCATTAAGGCGTATAAATATTAATGTAGAATGCAAAGTGGTATTGCATTGAAGTTCCTGGATGATAGAGAGAATTATATAATTTAGATAATCAACTATAGAAAGTTCATTTTCGGCACGAGAAATAAAGTGGCAGTGCGTATTGCGTAGCTTTTGTTAGTGGCAGTGAAGTTTATCAGTCTAGTGTAAAGAGATTGGTTATGTCCAGTTCATGTAAAGTCTAGTTGTCTGGTCTTTAGGATGCTGGAATATTTTTGGGAGTGTGCTTCGATACCCGAACAGGGATAGTTTCTCTTCCTTCAGCTTGAGCACAGCAGGTGCAGGGTCAGTTGCGAGCTCTGTTCCAAACTCCGAACCCGCGGGATTGGGACTATGTACAAGTTCTGGGTTCCATGGCCTCCACCTTGGACGTCATAAAGTGGACCAGAGCTCACATGCGCCCCCTGCAGTAGCACCTTCTGAGCTGTTGGTCTACTCTCTCAGAAGATTACGAGGTTTGGGTGCCATGTTCAACCTGTCTGGTGTCGGGCATTCCTCTGCAAACCCTGGAATGGAAGATCGTGGCCATGTATGCGTCGCTGTCTGGTTGGGGGGGCTCATTGCCTCCAACAGATGGCCCAGGGCATTTGGACCTCAACAGAGATGTCTTGGTTGCAGGCGATTTGTCTGGCCCTTCGGGAGTTTGTCTCTTCTCCGTGGTTGCTCAGTTCGAGTTCTCTCGGGCAATGCGACGGCGGTTGCCTACGTGAACAGTCAGGGGGGCGCCAGGAGTGCACCACTAGCACACGAGGTGGCCCTGATCTGCCGTTGGGCAGAAACTCCTCTGTCTTGATGGCGGCTCGTATAGCGGGGGGTCACAGAATGTGCAAGCGGACTTTCTCAGTTGCCACCAGTTGGAGCCGGGGGAGTGGACACTGTCCCCTCTGGCCTTCGATCAGATAGCTGCCTGTTGGGGGATGCCGGTGATGGACTTAATGGCCACCGCATTCAATGCGAAGGCTCCCCGTTTCTTCAGCAGGGGAAGAGAGCTGGGCTCAGAAGGCATCAATGCTCTTCTTCAACCTTGGCCCAGGGGCCTGCTCTGTGCCTTTCCCCCATGGCCTATGGTGGGCAGGTTACTGACTCTCATTGCCAGTCATCCCGGTCGAGTGATCCTGATGGCACTGGATTGGCCCAGATGTCCCTGGAACGCGGATATGGTCAGGCTCCTGTTCAGTCCTCTCCAGCTCCAGGCGCAGGACGGTCTCTTGCTGCAGGGACCACTCATGATGGAGGATCCCTCCCCCTTTGGTCTTACGGCCTGGCCTTTGAAAGGGCGAAGTTGAGAAGAAAAGGGTATCTGGACGTGGTTATCGCTACAATGCTTCAGGCTCGGAAAAGATCCACCTTGATAGCTTATGCTAGGGTGTGGGGTACCTTCGATTCGTGATGTGTGAGTTCGGGATTGTCAGCGGCTTCGGTATCGGTTATCCTTTAGTTTCTTCAGGAGGGTGTACAGAAATCACTCTTGTTGAGTT
Organism: Microcaecilia unicolor; assembly: GCF_901765095.1. Taxonomy (NCBI): domain Eukaryota; kingdom Metazoa; phylum Chordata; class Amphibia; order Gymnophiona; family Siphonopidae; genus Microcaecilia; species Microcaecilia unicolor. The sequence continues at coordinate 444,671,303 of NC_044032.1, forward strand.
CTCTTAAGGTGCAGGTGGCAGCTCTGGCTTCAGGGGGCGTCGATCGCCTCCCACCCGGATGTAGTTCATTTTTTCAGGGGCGTAAATCGGTTGCATCCTCCGCACGTGCCAGTTCTGCCATCCTGGAACCTTAATCTAGTTCTCAAAGCGCTTCAGCGTCCTCCTTTCGAACCCTTATTGGGGATTACGGTTAAGGATCTTACCTTGAAGGCAATTTTCCTAGTAGCCATTACTTCGGCTCAGTGAATTTCAGAGTTGCAGGCTCTTTCTTGCAGAGACCGCTTCCTGCGTTTTACGGAAGCGGGGCTATCGATTAGGACAGTTTATTCGTTTTTGCCCAAGGTGGTTTCTCGTTTCCATTTGAGGCAGTCTCTGCATTTGCCGACTTTTCGCCGGGAAGATTACCCTAGTAATTCCGGGCTCTTCGCTGCCTTGACGTGAGACGGGCTTTTCTCAGGTATTTGGAGGTGATAAATGAATTTCGTCTTTCTGATTATCTCTTCATCCTTTTTGGAGGCAGTAAGAAGGGTCATATGGCTTTCAAGGCCACCATAGCCCATTGAGTGCGAGAGGCCAACACCTCTGCCTATGTGGCATTGGGCAAGCAAGCCCCTGCGCAAATTCGTGCTCATTCTACACGCGCTTAGGCTTCCTCCTATTCAGAGTCCCGTTTGGTTTCTCTGGAAGATATCTGCAGAGGCGCTACATGGGCTTCGGTCCATACGTTCACTCGTCATTATTGGGTGGATGTGGCAGCTCGGCAGGATGCGGGGTTTGGCTCGTTGGTGATTTCTGTCAGGTTGGGGGTGTCCTGCCCTACTTGAGGACTGCTTGTGTACATCCCACAAGTCTCTGGATTGATCTGTGGGACGCTATGAAAGGAAAAAATAATTCTTACCTGATAATTGTTTTCCATTAGTCCCAACAGATCAATCCAGAGGTCCCCCCCCCCCCCCCCCCCCCCGGATTTACTGTCTGTGGTTTTGTTTCGATTGGTTAGTTTTTTCGGGTTTCATTGTTCTGAATGTTCATTTGTTTGATTAAATAATAAGAGCAAATAAATTTGGAAGTGGTGGAAGTATGTTGGGCATTTGGTCTGACAATGTCAGGAGAGTTTTCTATTGTTTCCATTCCACTGCATTGGTATCATTCATACTGAGGTTTACTTGACTGCACAGGTCCACGTATAGCAAACCTTGGAGGTTCTGTCTCCACCTGCTGTTATAGGGACACAACCACAAGTCTCTGGATTGATCTGTTAGGACTAATGGAAAGAAAATTATCAGGTAAGAATTAATTTTTCCCTAGCCATAGATTTATGCAGGCCATGCTTTTTGGTCTCCAGTACAAGAGAGTTACCACAATGATCTGGCCTGTAGAAAGCTACTTAAAATCTGAATTTTTAATCCAGCTTTTGAACTTTAAGCCTTGAGCTTGTTAACAATTACAGACAGGTCAGAAAAAAAGCTAAAAGTTTGCTTTTACTTTAAAAACATTAATACATATTTGATATCACAAGAAAAATTTGAAATAAAAGTAGAGAGATTTTCTTTTTTGTTTTTTTACTTGTATTGATGATTTTTAATGATTGATTTTTCCTGTGTGCATATAACTTTTCTTGTACATTGCCTAGAGCAGAGGTAGGCAGTTCTGGTCCTCAAGAGTCCCCAGGCAGGTAAGGTTTTCAGGATATCCACAATGACTATGCAGAAGATAGATTTGCATGTACTTCCTACCCCTGGCTTAGAGCACAGTCCGAGACACACCCAGACAGTCAGGTTTTCAGGATATCCACAATGAATTTACATGAGGTAGATTTTGCATAATGTGGAGGTAGAGCTTAGATCTTTGTTTTTAATAAGCAACCTATTTAACAACAAAGGAGTTAAAGTAACTTGGGGGAACCATAGGAATGGGGGCAAAATTGCCAAGTTGTGTTGTGGCAGTTCATGTACTCTGCACATGCAGTTATGTTGTGTGTTGTTGTTATGCTTGGTCTTGGGCAGAAGTGTCATGACTTGGAAGTACTGTGCTTTGGATACTGCTTGGAATTGTTGCACAAATGAATACATTTATTCTCTTCACATGTCTGAAGAGGTTAAAGGTTTTTTTTCCTGTACTGATCTTTCCAAGCTTGGTAAGGGTTAGTATAACACTAGCTGATGTTATGAAACTGTGTGACATAGCTCTACTCTGTGGATTTCTTTTCAGGAAGAAGTGAAAGTGAAAATTAAAGACTTGAATGAGCACATCGTGTGTTACCTGTGTGCCGGCTACTTCATTGATGCCACCACCATCACAGAATGTTTACATACCTGTAAGTGACAGTGGGAGGGAACCGATCTGAAGAAGGCATTGATGTTGAAAAGAGTTGGTTGTTCTAGAGTGTTCTTTGTTTTGCTTTTTCAGTCTTTCAGATGAATTAAGTGGTCATGGAAAGTGCCTGAACGCTAGCACTGCTGTGTCTCTCCAGAGCGTATACGTGTTACTGTGTTCTGAGGGGATTGAGCAGTGATCTTGGCATAACCTGGAATTAATAGAAGTGTCCTAGGTTGCTGCCTAGTTTATATCCAGAGGTAGTATTTCCCAGTTACATTAACTGATTTATATTTTAGATGGGACCAGGCCCAGGATTGGTTAATACCAGGAGGCAGATAAGCAGCTTCTGTCAGACCTTTTGCATCACATCCATTACAGAACCGACTCAGTTATGTTGTTTTGAACCAGCTATTTACTGAGGGGCCTTTTTACAAAGCAGCACAAAAAAAATGGCTTTAGCACATGCAAAGGCCAATTTTAATGCAGCAGTGAAATGGCTGATTTATGTATTAATGGTCACACGCTGTGTCAGCATTACTAAGCGGCTTTATAAAAAGGGGGAGGGGGGAGCTATAAAGCCCTGAAAAGCAGTACTAGTTACCTAAGTTTCTTCCCTTGGGCCTAGGATTTTGAGTGGTTAAATTTAGCTTAATGTTTAGAGGATTTCACTAGCTGGAGAGCCCTTTGAAAATGTAGATATGTTCTTACCAATGCAATATTATAATATTGTTAAAGCACTTCAACTTGACAACTTTTCAGCTTACTTTCATATTTCTTGGGAGTCCTTGTTTAAACTAAATAGTCTACACTAGTGCCAGTTCAGATGAGGCAGACAAATTCATAGAAATGAAGGGAGACTTGGGGTGACTTGAGCCAGGATATTGGTCAGGAAGCGAGGAGATATGGTTTGCCTTCCTAGGTCATCAGATGGTTTCCATGATTAGTACCTAACAAGTGTGATGTGCATACGTGCATAACAATTTGTATACACTGTCAAAATAATACATAAAAGGGGAAGTTTTCAAATGCTCTTATAATTAGAAAGTCTGCAGTGCTTTTTACTTGTGTACTTCAGTTTTCAAAGTATGAACATACGTTTAAGTTTGAAAAGTGCTGAATAATATTCATAGATGCTTGTACCTCTTTTTTTTTTTTTTTTTTTTTTCTTTCAGATATATTTTATTTATTTGTTACATTTGTATCCCACATTTTCCCACCTATTTGTAGGCTCAATGTGGCTTACATAGTACCGGAGAGGTCTTTGCAGGCTCCGGTGTGAATAAATACAGGGTGATGTGTTTTTAAGATCAAGTTCATGTGGCACAGCCACATTAGGGAATTGGAGAACGGAAGAGTTGTATTATGTCCATTACGTGCTTTAGTTTGGTTGTGTTGCAGAGATTAGGCATTTAAGTTTGATCAGTAGGATATGCCTTTTTAAACAGGTTCGTTTTTAGTGATTTCTGGAAGTTTAGGTGGTCGTATGTCGTTTTCAAGACTTTTGGTAATGCGTTCCACAGTTGTGTGCTTATGTAGGAAAAACTAGATGCGTAAGTTGTTTTGTATTTAAGTCCTTTGCAGCTTGGGTAGTGCAGATTTAGATAAGATCGTGTTGATTCGGATGTATTTCTAATTGGTAAGTCAATCAAGTCTGTCATGTAACTCGGGGCTTCTCCGTAGATGATTTTGTGAACCAGGGTGCAGATTTTGAAGGCGAGGCGTTCTTTGATAGGGAGCCAGTGTAGTTTTTCACGGAGGGGTTTAGCGCTTTCAAACCACGTTTTACCAAATATAAGCCTAGCTGCCGTGTTTTGAGTGGTCTGAAGTTTCTTTAAGGTTTGTTCTTTACATCCCGCATAAATTCCATTGCAGTAATCTAAGTGGCTTAGTACCATTGATTGTATCAGGTTGCGAAATGTTTCCCTCAGGAAGAATTGCTTCACGCGTTTGAGTTTCCACATTGAGTGGAACATTTTCTTTGTTGTGGATGCCACTTGGCTCTCTAGTGTTAAGTTATGGTCCATTGTAACGACGAGAATTTTCAAGCTGTCTGAGATAGGAAGGGTTTGATCTGGGGTGTTGATACTTGTGGGGATGTCCACGCTGTGCATGTGCACTTTGGGAAAATATAGATGCAGTGTTTTAATCCCTGTCTGTTTCCTATAATGCCTTTGCTAAATGCAGATAAATTTATGTGCTTTGTAGTCATGCATATTATTGACCTGTACACAGGGTGGACAGTTTTTCCAAATTGCCTATTTCTGCAGGTAAAACACAAGAAAATTACCTCAGTTTGTTATATGTTTTATTCAAACTTCATATACCGCCTATCTACCAATTAATAAGATTTTTAAAAAATCAACTATAAAATTTAATTTATATGGTACAGAAAGGACAATGTTGAGCATTTCTGCAGATAATTGATGTAATCCTAGTCAGACAGTAGAAGAAATTGTTCATTGTGTCCACACTGTGGCAGCATTTCCCTGTATTGCTGGGATTAGAGATTCTATCCTTGCAGTAATAGATATTGATCTGTATTGTCCATCTCTGCTGAGCAACTTTCTTCTGGTGTGCAAACTTCAGTGGTGGAATTATACACACATTCACTCGACCTTCCAATCCCACTTTCAAACGTGTCATTTATTAGTATAATCTAACATATGAACATAATGGGTATACTGGGTCAGACCAATAGACCATCTAGCCCAGTATCCTGCTTCCAGCAGTGGCCAATCCAGGTCACAAGTACTTGGCAGAAAACCAATTAGTAGCAACATTCCATGTTACCAGTCCTGGGGCAAGCAGTGGCTTTCTCCATGACCATCTCAATAACAGACTATGATTTCCTCCAGGAACTTCTCCAAAACCTTTTTTAAAAACTCTGATACACTAACCGCTGTTACCACATCTTTGGCAATGAGTTCCAGAGCTTACGTTTTGTTTTAAAAGTATTTCCATGTAACTTCATGGAGTGTCCCCTGGTCTTTGTACTTTTTAAAAGAGTAAAACATCAATTTTACTTTTACCTGTTCTGCACCACTAAGGATCTTGGAGACCTCTGCCATAACGCCCCTCAGCCTTTTCCAAGCTGAATAGCCCTAACCTCTTTAGCCTTTCCTCATAGCAGAGGAGTTCCAGCCCCTTTATCATTTTGGTCGCTCCTCTTTGAACCTTTTCTAATTCCGCTATATCTTTTTTGAGATAGGGCAACCAGAATTAACGCAATACTCAAAGTGAGGTCGCAGCATGGAGCAATTGTAATATTCTTGATCTTATTTACCATCTCTCTTCTAATAATTCCTAGTGTCCTGTTTGCTTTTTTGGCTGCTGCTGCGTACTGGGCAGAAGGTTTCAGCGTATTATCTACAATCTACCTAGATCTTTTTCTTGGGTGCTAACTCCTAAGTTGGGCCCTAGCATCAGATAACTGATTCGGATTATTCTTCCCAATATACATCTTAATTTGTAAAAAGTAAATCTTACAAACAGTATTACTTCATATTGCCACCTATGTAGCTTTAATCAAGATTTATATAGGCCGTTTATTACAAAGCCACCATATTGTGTGTCTTTATCTTCCATAGAAATCAATATTTGCTTTTTCCTTATCATCAAGCAGATGAAGCCATTAGGTATGGGTTGTGTCCATCAACCAGCAGGGGGAGATAGAGAGCACTCAACTTTTCACAGTGCCTCATGGCCAGCTAGCTCCACTGCCTCTTCAGTATTCTCTATGTCCTTTCCCACTCAGTGGATACAGACACATTGGTTCGCCTTTCCCTGCCTTTCCCACTTATCTGAGCCTCCGGAGTGTTTTTATTTACCTCTTTTGCCTCTGCTTTCCTCACAGCGTTAAAAATAAATAAATAATTAATTAAAGTCGTGTCGCGCTTTAGCGCAGCGATCTTGGAAAAGAGGTTTTTTTTGAGATTCTTCTGCAGGACCGGAGCTGTGATACTCGGTCTAGTGAGGTAAGAGTGTGTTCTGACTCCTCCGGGGTGGGCCCATGATCGGGACGTTTTTGGCGCGAACCGCCATTTTTGATTTTTACCGCCGTTTTTGGCGATGGCTGCGGAGACTGTAAAGCGCTGTTCTAAATGTGGCAAGCGCAAATCAGCAGTGGGGCTCTGTAATTCGTGCTGTGCAGACGGTAGAGCCGGCCCGAGCATGTCGAGCGGCGATCTGTTGCGCTCTGAGCTGGCAGCGGACGCCATTTTGGATTTTCCACATGGCACGGCCTCCGTTGCGATGCAGAGCCCTGAATCCGGGGAGGGGGGGGTCCTCTGAGTGAGGCTAATAATAGAGCTGATAGCCCTGGGCAGGATCCGGGCGGTCAGGGAGCGGTTTGATCCCCTGATTTTGTTTTAATGCTGCATAGGGCGTATATGCTTAAAAGAGCTGTTCCACAGGGATCTTCGGACCCTCTGCCTGCCCCTCCGGTGGATCCTGGCCTTTTGGAGTTGGCTTCGCTTGTTTTTTATCCTCCTGATAAACGCAGAAGAGCTAATTCCCCTTCTGAGTGTGGCGGCGCCCCCCCCCCCCCCCCCCCCCCCCGTGGTCGGGCTATGAGGATTCTGAGGGGTCTGGCAGAACTTCTTGGGCTGAGGAGCCAGAGTCGTGTGCAGAATTGCAACAGGAGCTTGATGATCTGTCTGCGGTGAGGATTTTCCACCACGAGGAGCTGCCAGCGCTTATTTCAAATGCCTTACAAGCCCTCTCCATTGAAGATCCTGGGAGTGGCACAGCCTCCTCTGTTAATCCAAGGATGGCTAGTACCAGAAAGCCTGCTCGAGCCTTTCCTTTGCATGACTCCATCCAAGAGCTTATTTCGGCTCAATGGGCTGACCCCGAGGGACCTTTGAAAGTTGCCAGGGCTATGGGGCAATTATACCCTCTGAGTGAGGAACATTTGGCTCGCTTTGCAATGCCTAAAGTGGATGCCCTGGTCACAGCTGTGACAAAGAGAACTACCTTCCCTGTTGAAGGAGGTGTTGCCCTGAAGGATATTCAAGACCGCAGGCTTGATTCAGCTCTGAAGCGGTCCTTTGATTTGGCAGGTCTCACTGTTCGGGCGTCTGCATGCAGTTGTTATGCTGCTAGAGCCTGCCTGGCTTGGCTACAGCAGGCAGTGGAACAACCCGGTGATGGAGCGGAGACCTTATCTGAAGTGGCTCTGTGGATGGAGTCGGCCTTGTCCTTTTTGGCTGACGCCCTTTATGATATGGTCAGAGCTTTGGCTAAACAAATGGCTCGCCGCACTCTTTGGCTACAACATTGGGCGGCGGACATGGCCTCTAAGCAAAGGTTGGTGGTTGCCCTTTCAAGGCCTTCTCCTGTTTGGTGAGGAGCTGGAAAACATTGTTAAAGGCCTGGGGGATTCCAAACCTCAGCGCTTGCCCGAAGATAGGCCGAAGCCTTCCTCTAAGGGTCAGGCGGTCCGCTCCTCTTACAGACCTCGCTTCCATGAAGCTAGAAGGTACCGCCCAGGGCGTGCTGCTGGGTTCACTTCGCGTGCCCTCTTTCAGCAGAGAAACTCCTTTCGCTCGGACAAACGTTCCGCAGCTGCCGGTTCAAGGCCTGGAGTTCAGGGGCAACACTCTCAATGATGGTGCGCCGGCCCCCTCCTCATTTCCTGTCATCGGAGGAAGACTTTCCCTCTTTTTCGAGGAGTGGGCCAAAATCTCCGCAGATCAGTGGGTCTTGGACCTGATCAGAGACGGATACCGAATAGAATTCGATGCCCCGGTGAGAGACGTGTTTGTGGAGTCCCGATGCGGTTCTGCCGCCAAACGGGCGGCGGTAGAGGAGACTTTGCACAGTCTGTGCCAGATAGGGGCTGTGACCCCGGTGCCTCCCGCCGAACATGGCTGCGGCCGCTACTCCATTTACTTTGTGGTGCCACGAAAAGGCGGGTCTTTTCGCCCGATCCTGGACTTAAAAGAGCTAAACAAGTCCTTAAGAGTGCGGCATTTTCACATGGAAACCCTGCGCTCCGTCATTGCAGCGGTACAGCCAGGAGTGTTTCTCACGTCTCTGGACCTGAAAGAAGCTTACTTGCATGTAACAATTTGGCCCCCGCACCAGAAGTTTCTGCGGTTTGCAGTGTTGGGAAAACATTTCCAGTTTCTGGCCTTGCCTTTTGGCCTCGCCACAGCTCCCCGAACCTTCTCCAAGGTAATGGTGGTAGTAGCTGCCTTTCTCAGGCGAGAGGGTATCCGGGTTCACCCCTACCTAGACGACTGGCTCATCAGAGCAGACTCAGAAAAAGAGAGTCATCTAGCTACAGCCAGAGTGGTTTCAGTCCTTCAATCTCTGGGCTGGATCGTCAATATGGCCAAAAGTTACCAGACCCCCTCGCAATCTCTAGAATATTTGGGGGCCAGGTTCGACACAGCCTCGGGCTATGTGTTTCTTCCCGAGCAAAGGCGGTGCAAGCTTCAGAATCAGGTCCGTCTGCTCCTGAGGATGCCCCGCCCGCGAGCTTGGGACATTGTCCAGCTGTTGGGATCGATGACGGCCACCTTGGAAGTGGGCGAGAGCGCACCTGAGACTTCTACAGTATTCTCTACTTCAACGATGGTCTCCAGTATCTCAGGATTATCAGTGCAGACTATCTTGGCTCCCTGCGGCCCGCCTCAGTATGGAGTGGTGGCTCTCGGACAGCGTGTTGCGGTGGAGAATGCCGCTGGTGCTCCCCGATTGGTGCCTAGTGGTGACAGATGCCAGCCTGAAGGGCTGGGGCGCACATTGCCAGGGGAAGCATGCCCAGGGTCTGTGGATGCCCGACGAGTCAGAGTGGTCTATCAACCGCCTGGAGTTGAAAGCGGTGTTTCTGGCTCTTCTGGCCTTTCAAGTGACCCTGGAAGGATTGGCTGTCAGAGTGATGTCGGACGACAGCAGTGGCCTACATAAATCGACAAGGCGGCACTCAGTGCAGAGCTCTAGCCCCGCAGGCCGAACAAATTTGCCACTGGGCCGAGCTGCATCTACAGTCCCTGTCAGCAGCTCACATTGCAGGTCAGAGCAACGTGCAAGCCGACTATCTAAGCAGGCATCAGATCGATCCAGCGGAGTGGGAACTAGCAGACGAAGTATTCCTGCAGGTATGTGCCAAATGGGGCAAGCCCGTAATGGATCTTATGGCGACCAGTTCCAATGCCAAAGGCCTGTGCTTCTTCAGCAGACGGAGGGATCCTCGCTCTGCCGGGTTGGATGCCTTGGCTCAACCCTGGCCCCTGGGCTTGCTGTATGTCTTCCCTCCGTGGCCCTTGATAGGGCGAGTGCTCCTGCGGATTCGGCTGCATCCAGGAGAAGTGGTGCTTATCGCCCCGGATTGGCCCAGGAGGCCTTGGTATGCGGACCTCCGACAGATGCTGTTGGAGGCTCTCTTTCCGTTACCTCTGGTTCCGCACCTGTTGTCACAGGGTCCGGTGGCCATGGAGGACGCCTGCCGCTTTGGTCTTATGGCATGGCGATTGAGAGGGCGCAATTGAGAGATAAAGGCTACTCAAATGAGGTAATTTCCACTCTCCTGCAGGCCCGTAAGCGCTCCACTTCCGTGGCTTATGCCAGGATTTGGCGCCAGTTTGAAATCTGGTGTGTTTCAAGAGTGCTTTCTCCGTTGCGGGCTCCTGTCTCGCCGATTCTGGACTTTTTGCAGGATGGTGTACACAAAGACTTGGCCTATAATTCCCTGCAGGTGCCAGTGGCAGCATTGGCCTCCCTGTGTGGCAAGGTTGAAGGCTTGTCCTTAGCTGCTCATCCAGATGTGGCACGGTTTCTTAGAGGGGTGCTTTGGCTCCGTCCTCCCGTGCGGGCACCTTGTCCAGCTTGGAACCTGGGGTTAGTATTGAAGGCCCTTCAGGGTGCTCCCTTTGAACCACTTCGGCGTGCTTCAGAGAAAGATTTGACACTGAAGGCCGTCTTTTTAGTGGCCATAACCTCGGTGAGATGGGTGTCAGAGCTCCAGGCGCTGTCCTGTAGAGACCCTTTTCTGGAATTCTCAGAGTCAGGGGTCACGGTTCGGACCGTGCCTTCCTTCATGCCGAAGGTGGTTTCAGCGTTTCACCTAAACCAGCCTGTTTTTCTTCCCTCCTTTGTTGAGGAGGAGTTTCCAGATTCATTTGGGCAGTTGCACCTTTTGGATGTGCGCAGGACTCTGTTGCAGTATCTGCAAATTACAAATTCTTTCAGGACCTCTGATCATCTTTTTGTGCTGTTTGCAGGTCCTCGCAGAGGGTCTTCAGCGTCTAAAGCCACTATTGCCCGTTGGCTCAAAGAAGCTATCTTTTCAGCATATCTGCTCTCTGGCCGGGCTCCACCTGCAGCCTTTAAGGCACATTCCACAAGAGTGATTTCCTCTTCCTGGGCGGAAACTGGAACACTATCTCTTCATGAGATTTGTAGTGCTGCAACATGGGCTTCTAAGCTCTCTTTCGCCCGACATTACAGGCTGGATGTGGCTGCCAGGAGGGATGCGCGTTTTGGAGCACAGGTGCTAGCGCGTGGTGTGGCTTGTTCCCACCCTATTTAGGGATTGCTTTGTTACATCCATACGTAATGGCTTCATCTGCTTGATGACAAGGAAGGGAAAATTAGGTTCTTACCTTGATAATTTTCTTTCCTTTAGTCATAGCAGATGAAGCCATGAGGCCTCCCTGTATGATTGTCTGTATTGCAGTGATTCTGATTTTAGGTGCTGTTCTTGTTTCCTGAAGTTATATTCCTTCCTTGGGGAGTCAGAAAACAGTCTTCGGGATTCTTGTTACAGTTATAGGAGGAGATGAGTTCATTCCCTCCAGTTCATGTTTTGGGAGGATGAGTTTATTCCCTCCAGGAGGATGCAAGTATTCCCTCCGTTTATACAAAGTGGAGGACGAGTTTATTCCCTCCAGGAGGATGAGTTCATTCCCTCCTTTTGTTGAGTTTATGCCCTGGTTAAGGGGCCATCGTTCGCTGTGAGGAAAGTTTGTTATTCTCATTGCGGTTTGCCATACTGCTTTGGAAGCTTCAAATACTGAAGAGGCAGTGGAGTTAGCTGGCCATGAGGCACTGTGAAAAATTGAGTGTTCTCTATCTCCCCGTGCTGGTTGATGGACACAACCCATACGTAATGGCTTCATCTGCTATGACTAAAGGAAAGAAAATTACCAAGGTAAGAACCTAATTTTCCCATAATCATAATCAGCAGCAGCATAGTCATAATTATCAGTATACTATTAATATTTTCAAACTATTTTCATTTTTCTTTTTCACAAAAAGTAGACTTTAACATTAATTTGTGTAAGCACTTAGCAGTCCATAACGAATAAAGTCAGAAACAACACAGTTTATACCTAATTGTGCAACCACCCTTAGGATTCACCTTTGGGTTTAAAAAGCAAAACTATATGCATATAAGGACTGGATTAACAAATTAAACAAAGTTCAAAGCAAATGGTAGCAATAATGGAATATTCACATAGCAAGCAGCCTTTACCAACAGATTTCTACGGAACATAAGAAGGAAGTACTTCCCTCATTTCTCTGTAAAAAAAAGTAATAAAAAAGGCAAGTGCATTTCTGTTAATATACCACAGTGATGACAATAAAGGGCCACCAAAACAGACATATATGTTAAGAGAATCAGGTGCTTAACAATCAGACTTACTTATTAATACTTCTTTCCTGTGCCTACTGCAGACCGTCATGAGGCCACAAGTCACTAAGCTTGGATCAAGAAAATCCGAGGAGGAGACAAAACAGTATTTGGTGTGTGGGCACCGGGGGGGAGGGGGGGGGGGGGGGGGGTGAAGACAGGCAGTAAACCGATCCCCCAGTAAACAGCATAACAGCATAACATAATCGCAATGTTAATTCCTCACCAAGTGGCTCTCACTAATTACACTACCCCGGTTTCTCCTATTAGAAAATTATTTAACTTCAGTATTTCTGTCGTTATAAACCGGACCTTGGTAATTAATGGGGATCACTAACTTGCTGCTGCTTCTTTTACTAGATAACCTCTCTGTAGTCATGTTGTCTATACCGATGAGTTGGGTCTCAGCTCTAGGCCAGGCAGCAGGTGAGCAAACCCCTGGATTAGGGGAAGCTGCTGCTACTACACTCCGCTTATCTTGGAAGCCAGGAACACATTCCTAGTTGCTCAGGTCCTGTAGGCCTCCCCCTCTTCCGAGGTGGCCATTGGCAGGCGACATTTCTGAGAAACCTGCAAGGACTTAGGCAGATCCCAAAACAGTGAATAATGGAAATTTCTGCTGTTAACACATCGCATCCCCCATGGCCAGAACACTTGCTCCATTTCTCACTGGGGATAGACCAGGTTGGACTGGTGTCTCCGCTGCCGTTTGCCAGGAGACGCTCCCCTGTAGCTCACATCACCTCTGACTCGCACATAGGTGGTTGGTCGCTCGGCTACTAAAGGTGGCACTTCTGGCCGGGAGCATACACGTGGAGGGGGTGGGGACCATGAAACTGAACAGAGGTTACAGAGGGGAGCCGGCGGCAGGGTTTCAAGTCAACTTCAACCTCCAGTTATCGTTGGCAAGCATTTAAAGCAGGCTAGATCCCGCCTCCTTGCCATCCTATTGGTCAAAGTGAAAAGCTGCATCAACCCACAGGCCCCGGCGGTAAAAAGCCGCAATCTGCGGCTTTTGAATTTTTCCCTTGGCGGCTTGCAGGAACCTGCCCAATTCAGTGGTTTTTATAGCAGATATGGCAACTTTGCCCAACCCTCACCCAGTGAGGCTGGAATTTGTTACAAACAGCTCTGAGTAACAGGTTTCTCCAGAGAGTAGTGCAGCCAATCAGCTTGCAGCTTACATGACTTGTAAACAGAATGATAGAAGCCACTTTTAAACCTTATTAAAAATGATATTTATAAGCTTTGCTTCTGTATTAGACTTCATTAATTCAGGTTAGCAACCATTAAACTTTGCTTTTGACAAAAAAATTCAACTTTAGCAACATTTGGGGATTTTATTTTTGGCTCTATATCATTTCTATTAAGTGCAAGCTTCTGCTATCTTGCTGTTACCTTGCAACCACACAGCACACATATGAGACCTCTCGGCACCTTCTGTGACTACTTTATATCTTTAAAACCCTCAAATTATTTTTTTTATATTTAGTAAAAGGAACAGGTCTCCGTGCCAGTCTCCCTGCATTAAACGCGCATGCGCCGAAATCGGTCTTTGTTTTTGCACTGTACCTGGCCTCCCTTAATTCCCAGCATCCACTGCTCTAAAATGCGGGTTTTCCAGTGCATTCACAGAGATTCTTTGGGTACCAAACACAAATGGACAAATACCCAACTTCAAAATACATTTTGGAAAGTATGAACTCTCCCTAAAATCACAGGTCAGGAATCATGGGGTACTTGCTAGACTCATCACTCACTCTAATCCCACAAATTCAAACAACCTTCAAAAATGATCACCTACGGCAGCTACAAAATCCTTCTCCATATATTGAAAAGACAAGTCTGACCACAGTGGTCCTTGCTATGATAACATCACGACTAGACTACTGTAATGCCCTGTACACTGGCCAAACCAAAGAGAGTTTGTATCGGCTCCAACTAATTCAGAATGTTGCAGCACAACTGATAGAAGGCTACAAGTGGCGTGACCACATCACACCCTTCCTGCAAAAGCTACGCTGGCTACCAGTACCTTACAGGGCTAAATTTAAAACTCTGTTTTGATTTTCAAGGTCCTCAGACAAAATAGGCCAAAGTACTTAGAGTAAGTTGGTCCTTTACACACCTTTTAAGACTTCTTAGGTCCTCTCAAGGATCATCACTATCTGTACCATCATCAAAAGAAATTGTACGATATGCCAGCAAGCCTTCTCAATTGTTGCCCCGATGCCCTGGAATTTACTCCCAGAGAGGCTACGTATAACTCGAGACTACCTCTACTTCAGGAAGCTGGTGAAAGCCTGGCTTTTCTCCGAAGTCTTTAATACATGGGGTGACTGACTATACACCACTCTGCACCAGGACTAACTTTTTACACGTTCTGTAACTTAGATCAGTTCCTTATCTGTTGCTTAACTACACAAAGAACTTGCCTTGATTTTAGCTAACCATCAAATTATCCCAACTGACTCTGTACCACACATCTTGTTCCCATCATATATCTGCTCTTGGTTCCTCAGTTATATAGTAATCCGCATTGTAGAAAATCTTTAGCATTGTAGCCTAGTGGTTAGTGCAGCAGACTTTGATCCTGGGGAACTGGGTTCGATTCCCACTGCAGCTCCTTGTGTCTGTGGGCAAGTCACTTAACCCTCCATTGCCCCAGGTACAAAATATATACTTGTATACATGTAAATAAACCGCGTTGAATGTAGTTGCAAAATACCACAGAAAGGTGGTATATCAAGTTCCTTTTTTTTTTTTTTGTTACATTTGTACCCCGCGCTTTCCCACTCATGGCAGGCTCAATGTGGCTTACATGGGGCAATGGAGGTTTAAGTGACTTGCCCAGAGTCACAAGGAGCTGCCTGTGCCTGAAGTGGGAATCGAACTCAGTTCCCCAGGACCAAAGTCCACCACCCTAACCACTAGGCCACTCATTTCCCTCCCCCCCCCCCCTTCATTGAATGTTCTAATGCATGCTTATTAGATGTATCATTAGTATCATGCTAACATTGTATTATATCTCTGTATTTGAATTCCAGTGCTGTTAATGTGTATATTTTTTATACTGTTTCACTATAGTTCTATTATTAGGTTTCAGTTTACTGTTTTCAAGTTTACCTCACTTATTGTACTTTGTTCTTGTTGTTATTTTACTGTTATGCTGTTAACAAAATTGTAAGTTTTATGTTAAACTGTACCTGCTGTATACCTCCCTGGGTGAATCTCTTCATAAAGGCGGTTAATAAATCCCAATAAATACATTAAAAAATTATTATTTACACTTCATATCCATTAATTATGCATAAACTGTCCTTCTGTCTCACACTATCCTATCATTCCACTAGCAAAAGTTAAGTGATTGTGTTCTGATACCCCTTCCTAACTTACATTCTGAATAGTATCATGATGCTGTGACTTGGCTAAGGATACAGTTCCTTTTCATTCTCTTAAACCCCGATGATCAGAAGCAAACGCAGGGGCTAGAGGCTGTTGGTGCCATACTAGTGCCTTTGTTTGCTACCCGCCCCATGATCAGAGCCCCCGAGCGTGTGAAACAATGCGCTCGCAGGCTCTGAACGCAACTAGCATGCCAATGCATGCAAAACAGGCTCAGCACAAATAGCCCCCCCCCCCCCCAGCATTTCTAAGAAGTCCCTGGTGGCCCAGTGGGCTACCGATGACCCCCCCCCCCCCCCCAAATGACGGGGCTGTAGGCCTGGCAGACCTCCCCCCAACCCCGCCCCCCCCCCCCCCCCCCCCCGACACAGGTTCAGAGAGGGCTGGAGATCCGGTGGGTCTCCAGCCCCCCTACCCCCCCTAGCATTAGCAAGAAGTCTCTGGTGGTCCAGTGGGCCACTGTCAATCCCCTAACCCCCCCCCCCTACTTTGACATGGAAGAGGGAGGTGGCCTGCCTCCCTCCTCCTCGTCCTTCAACGTCGCCTGCAAAATGGCAGTGCCCTGTCCAGTGTGTCCTGGGTTGTGCTAGGTGGGGCTTCACACCATATAAGGGAGTTTCTCCAGCCCTCCCTGAACCTATGTTAGGGGGACCTGAGATCCGCTGGATCTCCAGCCCCCGTTTCGCCTTGCTCGCGGCAGGGGTAGTTAGGATCTAGTGGTCCCATGGATCTCCAGCCCCTGTGTTGACCTGTCAAAGAAGTGCAGGAGGATTGTGCTGTTCCAGCGCTATTTTTGATCATCTGCTGGTTAGGATATCGGCAGGTGTTGCTCTCCTGTTACAGAGCACCAGGTGTTTATCTTGTGATTGATTCCCATTTGTGTCTCCTTGAAACCTTCTGAGTTCTCTTCCTGTTTCTCTGTCTCTGTAGTTTGCAAAAGCTGTATTGTGAAGTACCTGCAGACGAGTAAATACTGCCCATTGTGTAACATCAAGATCCATGAAACGCAGCCGTTGCTGAACCTGAAGCTGGACCGGGTCATGCAGGACATAGTCTACAAACTGGTCCCAAGTCTACAGGAAAGTGAGTGTGGACGGACTTGAGTAAAGGAGGCATATCTAGAACTTAATGAGCTAGATCAGCAATTGCTACCATTCTGGCTACCCCTTCAAATCAGAAATCTGTTCTCTCTACAGAGCAGATAAATATTCTGTATGCTGGTTCACCTCTAGACTTCCTCACATTGATCTACTAGTTGCTGTCTGCCTATTTCTTCCTCATTTCCTTTGTGTACACTTGAACCCCCAACCCTCTTCAATAAATTGACACTCCCCTGTCTTTAGTTTCAGTCTTTGGCTTCTCACACTGCTTCAGCAATGCATTATTTTGCTGAACTAGAAGGACAGGACTTTGTCTGAGGTATGTGTCAGGATTGTGGGAGGTCATTGCTGACAGTATGCAGCATTGGTGTATGCAAATTCACATAATTGTATACATTTTATATATGTTATGAAGAGCTAATGGGTGTCTCCAGAATAGAGAATGACACGAGGATAAAATTTTGTCCCCGCATGCCCCATCTCCGTCCCTGCCCCATCCCCGCAGGTTCTGTCCCCATTCCTGTCCCGTGGGCTCTGTTCTCATCTGCAGAAGCCTCGAACACTTATGATTTTATATTTAAATCTTTTTATTAAAGTATAAAAAGGAACAATATGCTGTGTAACTGTTGTGTTTAAATTACAAATAGAAAAAATATTGTCATCTGCATCAATCAAACATAAATAACAGTCCAGTTGATTGACAGGCTTCAAAGTAGAAAGTGACATGGGGACAAAGTTTGTTCCTGTCTTCATGGGCTCTGTCCCCGCCCCGTCTCCGTGGCTGCTGTTCCTGTCTCCATCCCCGCGGTTACTTCAGCCCCGTGTCATTCTCTACTCCAGAATACATTAACTGCTGTTCAAGGAAGAAACCTTTCATTGAAAGAGCTATCCCCTTGAATTTTTGCTGAATTGCTACAGGATGTTTGTACTCTTGTCTGAGAGATCTGTACAGTGAGTGGGTGCATGCTTGTTTATTCAATCAATTTCTTCTGCACCAGGTATGCCTTTTTTTAAACACTCATTGTTGCGGTATTTTGAATGGTGTCGGAGTCTACAGGCAGGTGGGGGAATCATCTGTTAAGAGAGTTGGAGTTCAGATTTTCATACACAAGTTCTGCTTCCTTGCAGTACTAGCTTATACCTCCATTAGAAATCAACTAGAATTGATCTCAATTTTCTTTTGTTTCATAGATGAAGATAAACGGATCCGAGAGTTCTACCAGTCACGTGGTTTAGACAGAGTTGTACAACCTACAAATGAAGGTATAGGTATATTTATAACATTTCCACTTCTGTCAGTCTATGGCAGATATGTTTGCTATATTGGCCTGTTCAAATTAAGATTTCTAATCTTCTTTTGAATAGTATTTAAAGTGTGTGCTAATATTCAGTGTTATTGGAGCTTGCTTTTCCTCTTGGCAGCATCTATACATCTTTGGATCCTGATCAGTCACATCCTGTGTATGTTGCTTCTTTCAGCTTGTCTGAGAGGGCAGACAGCTTTGCCTAGAGTAATAGTGCCAAGTGATATGGGCTGTATTCTCTCAGTCTGGGAGATGTGTGCCACTTCTGTTCTCATTGGAGATGCAATAGTGTTATCCTCTTTCACTCCCATGTTTACATTTCTTCTTGGGAACCATTTTTTTCGTACTGATGATAGAACTGATCGAGCTACAGATTCTAAGAATCGCTGTATCCACATACTGTACTCCTGAGGTTTCCATGCCAGGGTCCACAATATACAGTTGCTATTATTTCTCTCATGTTTTCCATTTCTCTCATTTCATCCTTCCTATTGTGCCACATTCAACATCATGACCCTCAGGAAAACTAGTTATGCACTCACAAGCTCACTCCAAGTCTGCTCCTAGGCTGGCTGAGCCGGATAACTAGACCTAGGTGGTGGTGGTTTCTCTCACTGCCATCTATTTGAACTTGGATTCTTTTTTTTTTTTTTGGTGGTTGTTCCTAAAGTTTCCCTTGCTTCCCATTTATTTTCTTGCAGATTCGGTGGCTGAAACCATGGGATTACCATACAGCACTTTTGATCATTCCAAAGCACATTACTATAGATATGATGAGCGTGTCTCCTTGTGCCTGGAGAAGCAAAGGTTAGTGGCATTTTCATTTTTGAGAGGAGTGGATAAGAAATGGGGTGTCCATTACCTCTACAGGGCAGAGTATCTAAACATAGTGATGAGAAGGTACAGTGCAGTGTTCAGAGTGCTTTTATTGAAGGGGATGCTTTGTTCTCTTTTACTTTGCCAAGTGGAAGGAAAATACTAAAAATGTCTCAAATGACACTGGAATTTCAAGCCATCAGTCATTTGAAACAGTTTGCCAGGTCATTTCTGTTATCTCACTCTTATCTGTCGTTTAGGAAGAATATTAAGACTCTGATTTTTCAGAAACTTGTTCTACAGAAAGAGATTTTTTTTTAAACCATAATTTTAATTTCTCTTTTTTAAAAACTGTCTTCCCAATGGATTGTCCTGGCTCTTGATGTTACTGTTACCTGCTTTGAACTGCAAGGTGTAAGCAAGATATAAGACCAGATGTGATGTGTTATGTTGCCTCACAGGAGAAATTTGAGAACCATCAGTACGGGAACAAACCACGGCATGGTAGACCAGCATAGAACTGCTTTGCCAGAGAAATGTGTGTGAACTCCCAGTTTTGGAATGTAACAAGTACTGGAAGTTGGGCCTGAGATAAACTGGCAAAGTTGTGGGGGAGATATCAGCACTAGCATAGCAAGGTTTCTCAAAGGACAAGCAAGGACTTTGGATACTCACAAGTAGGTGACATCCCCTGGCACCAATGCTACCCAGCATTCCTAACAAACTTCTAGAAGCCTTTGGTAGGCCTGCACCACATATACACAAGTGCCTTCCTGCCTGCCTGAGTCGCTTGGGACCTGCAGTTTTATTTTCTCCACGGAACTGAGACGACTTGTCTTCTATTGCGACAGCAAGTAAGCTTTCTCTTCAGTAATTTTTTGCTTTTCTGCCTGCCTCCTCTAGTCAGTGAGTAGCTCAGGATTTTTATCATCTTAAAATTTTTTTAGTTGTTTCCTTCCCGTTCTGCTTTTCTTCTTAGTTTTTTGCCCTTTTGGTTTTTTGTCTTTTTTTGGTGGCTCGCGGCCATTTATAGGCCTGAGCTCTCGTCCAGTTAAAGGGAAAAAAAAAACACCTGAAAGATCTTTTCTTTCTTTGTCTTTGAGCCGTTTGATTTTTCTGAGTCTATTTTTCCCATGATGTCCCAGAAGCCTGCCAGTGGGTTTAAACAGTGCACAGCATAATAGGACCATGTCTGTGACTGACACACGAGACATGTGCCTAGAATGTCAGGGCACTGATCATAAGTCCTCTAATTGCTCTCTCTCTCTGCTCAAATGCAGAGCAGAACTCAGAAAAGTAGAGAGGCTGTGTGCAAGAGACTTGTGTCGTGCAGAAGTCCAATTAATCGATTATCAGTCCCCATGATTTCTGGAACTCTGCTGACACATTGGCATTGAGGAGGTCTCCCCCTGCCTCGAGGTCAAGTGCCGATAGCAGCTGACTGGGTTGAATATCCTCAGACTTGACACTGAAGATGCACGTGGATTCTATCTCATCTTCATTGACACCGAAGGACTCCGATGATGTGATGGCGAAGAAGCACCAGCATCAGTCCACCACTGTGCAAGGAGTTCTGGGGCACACTGTTCCATCTACGCTGAGCGGGAATTGTCCAGTTTCATTGCTACCAGTAGGGGGTGGTGCTTCAATATTGTGTTTCAGTATCTAGGGACAGGCAGATTACCTGGAGTCCTGTAGAACTTGCCTGCCCTTGACTATTAGAAATGTGATAGTGAAACAGCACCACTCACTAGCAAGACTGTAGATGAAGGACTCATCAGCTTAGAGGGAACGGTGCTGGGGCACTGTCAGTGCCATGAGGACTGCTTCCCCTCTGTTGAAGTGGTGCTGATGCGCCAGTCTTCCTGAAACTGAGACTCTGCATCTAATTTGGCAGTGACATCTTCACAGGCTGTCTCCACATCGGTACCGGCCCTTCATTTACAGATGCTTGCCCTACAGTTCAAAGTCATGCTGCAAGAGTTGCTGGGGTTCATCCTGTAGCAGCACGTCACTGAGGCATTGAGGATGCTCGTGCCTACTGTGATGCCACTCCATTCCATCTTGGAGACCTACATCCTGTGTGTTGGTCAGTTGTCAATGCTAGTGCCTTGCAGGATATCGGAGCTGGCAGTGACTGATGTGGTGCTTCTTTCCAACCTGTTGGGGGAGGAAACTATGCTGGAGTCCCAGAGAGAACCCATACCTCGGTGCTGTTACCCTGAGCTTGGATGTTCATCTAATATGCCAAGGCAGACTCAAACCTAGACTTCTCGTGAGAAATATTTTGCTGAGTCTGACTGCTCCTGGTTATTGAGCCAGTGGACTTCTCAGAGAAGAGGTTCTAGAAGTCTTTGGCAGCACCAACTGTGCTTGCATGGATACCTTTCTGCTCACCTCAGCCATGCGGGACCAGGCAGTCATCTTTTTTTTTTTTTTCCTACCCCCCCCCCCCCCCCCCCCCCCCCCCCCCCAGTGGAACTAAGAGGACGCTTCTTTGGTCTCTCTTCACATTGTGCCTTCCCTGCTTTTTTTTTTTTTTTTTCAATCTCGTCTTTTCTCTTGTAAATTGGAGCAGGACCTCCTTCTTTCTCTTAGTCTCCTTAGCTTTTGTGGCTCTTAAGTTTTCTTATTTTTCCACAGCAGTTCAGTCCGCTTAGATGTGATTTATTTTTTGACTGGGAAATTTTAAGTGTTTTTCATCATTCAGTTGTTCTGATTTCACTGCGGCCATTTTTTTCTCCTATGTCCCCAAAAAACTTCCAGTGGTTTAAAAAAGCACTCCTAGATTGGTATTTGCCATGCCTAGGGCTTGGACATGATGCCTCAGTCTCTAAATTCTGTCTAGAGATGAAGACCCTGGAGAGTAGAGACGAACAGCAGAAAACTGACACACGTAAGTCCGATCTATTGAGGCCGTCGTCACTTGCCTTGACATTGGGCGATGGTAGCACCTGTTAGGACAAAGCATCTTCAGATCCCCACACTGAGGACACAGAAGGATTTGACATCATCATAAGAACATAAACATAGCCGTACTGAAGCAGGCCAGTGATCCATTTAGCTCAGTATCCTGTTTCCACAGTGGCCAATCCAGGTTACATGTACCTGGCAGAATCCCAAATAGTAGCAAGAATCCATGCTGCCAATCCCAGGGTCAGGAATGCCTTTCCTAATTTCTGTCTGAACAGCAGACTATGGACTTTTCCTCCAGGAATTTGTCCAAACCTTTTTAAAACCCAGATAAGCTAACTGCTGTTACCACATCCTTTGGTAATGAGTTCCAGAGCTTAACTATTTGTTGAGTGAAAAAAATATTTCTTCCTATTTGTTTTAAAAGTATTTCCATGTAACTTCCTTGAGTGTCCCCCTAGTCTTTTGTACTTTTGGAACGAGTAAATCGATTTACTTCTATTCATTCTACACCTCTCAAGATTTTGTACACCTCAATCATATCTCACCTCATCTTTGTCTTTTCCAAACTGAAGAGCCCTAACCTCTTTAGCCTTTCCTCATACGAAAGGAGTTCCATCACCTTTATCATTTTGGTCGCATTTCTTTTGAAACCTTTTTTTTTTTTGTTACATTTGTACCCCGTGCTTTCCCACTCATGGCAGGCTCAATGCGGCTTACATGGGGCAATGGAGGGTTAAGTGACTTGCCCAGAGTCACAAGGAGCTGCCTGTTCCTAAGGTGGGAATCGAACTCAGTTCCTCAGTTCCCCAGGACCAAAGTCCACCACCCTAACCAATAGGCCACTCCTCCACTCCTTTTCTAATTCTGCTATATCTGTCCTTTACTCCATGGGCTGGCATCATCCTCTTTACCCAGCCCACTCCCATAGTCCTCTCTCCTGTCACCCTCTGCACCTCTTCCTCTATCTCTCTCGACAATCTCCCCACCCCTCTCCCCCCTAGGAAGTCCAGCACATCCCTCTTCTTCCCTCAGTCCCCTCAGACCTCTCTCTCTCTCCTTTTTCAGTCCTCCTTCCCATGCGTCCATCATACCTCCCTTGTCCTCCTCCAGTCTCCTCCCCCCCCCCCCCCCCCCCCCAACCCTACCCTGGTCTGTCAAACCTCACTTTTTTACTTCCTTGCCAGCAGCGGCAGCCATAACAGGCTGCCTGTGCCAACCCAGTGCTTTTCTGTGCAGTGATCTTCCCTTTTGACTCCACTTCCTGTTTACGCAAGGGTGGGATGCAGCAGAGGAAAGATGCTGATTTGGCTCAGGCAGCCTGTTGTAGCTGCTGCTGCCGTCACCAGCATAAGAAGTGAAGTTTCATGAACTGGTGGGGTGGGGGGAGGGGAGGACGAGGGAGAAGGGAAAGGTGTAGTCCACACTTATTCTGTGCATCATTCCATGCTATGTAGGTAATGCATGAGTTTAAGTACATTGTCTTATGCTATTGCATACTGTTTTTAATACAGTGTTCTTTAATGCAAGGCCCGGAGGCCAATAGTGGCTCCCAGAGACCTCTTACGCATCCCCCATTGTTTTTCTGCAGTTTTATCTGCTGCTCTGCCTCTCTCTACCCAGGCTCAGGACATGAAGGGGAAAATGGATTGGGAGAAGAGCTACATGCTTGAAGGACAAGGCATTTCTCAGTAGACAAGAGAATACATTTTGGAAATGCATACAACCTTGAGGGTAAACCCCCCCCCCCCAATGAAGTTTGAGGTAGGCTGGTGGAGATGGATGTCATTACTGACAAGTCAGCAGTGTCGTGGCCCCACATGGGAAGATATGTCGACTCTCCGTAAGCTCATTAGAATCCAAAGTGGCCCCAGCTTAAAAAAACAATGAACACCACTTGCTGAACGCATTTCATGAAAAAGACCCCTATTAATAACAACTTAATAAAAAGTAGTAATAAATGAAATTTTTGCATCTGCCATTTGTACTTCTATTACTGTCAATCTGCTAAAATCAGCAAAAAGTAATTATGCATTAAAATTTGCAGAAAGATGATATGTTTAGTTTTGTACTATTTAGAGACGGCTTCTGTTCACTTATGGATTCTTTGAAACATAGAGTTTGACCAGGGATGCTCAAATTTTTGCCCACAACTGTAAATATAAGTTCCTCAAATGAGGCAAATATTTTCAGACACCTCTTTTGAAAACATAAGGCCAAAAAATTAACATTCAAAATGTAAATGGAGCTCAAAGATGAGCACAGAGAAGCATATCCAGTAAGTTGAAAGCAAGAGAACATCAAGATGACAAAAGCATGAGTGGAAGACAGAAAATCTCAACACCTCGCTCTACATTTTTAGCATTTTTTTTTCTAGATACGACAGTGAAGAAGGAAAGGGCATAGATGGAATTGTAGGACTGAGGAGAAAGAGGCATCTGTGTGGGGCAGAAGGAGAGATGAGGAAATATTGGAAAGTTTTTAAAACATTTTTTGTTTGAAATATACTGAAGAAGTATGAAGAAGGTATTATTATGGTAGTGGGTAGATACTGTAGTGTCCTTGCCTGGTTTTCTCATTTCATTTCATTCAAGGTGTGTGCTACATTTTCAAGTAAACTATTTTCTCTTGCATACTCGGCACCAGCTACATTCAATGCCTTTTGTGCATTGGGTGTCAAATCGTAGCCTCCTCTCAGTGCTCCCTTCCTCTTGTGGTGCAGGATTCAGGTGTACTGACAGAGCTGAGATCCCATTACCATTGCAGGGGGGTTCTGAAGCTCAGGCTTGAGACTTTCAGGTAAATGTGTAGTAAACACTTTCACAGAACTTTTATGCTCGCTCTTCCTCCTATAAAGCCAGCGCTTTATCATTCTTGAGGCATGATTTCTACTTAGAATTTAGGATTTATGGTTTCATTAAATTTGCTATACTGCCATGCCTAACTGGCAGATCTAGGCAGTTTACAAGAGACCAAAAAACCATTAAAAATGGGAAGGAATGATAATTGACAGAAAAGAGTACAGTCGTGCAAGATATAGGCATATTTGAAAGATAAAGAAGGTAAAGGGATGGAGGGACAGAGGACACAGGGTAAGAATTCTAGGACAGGGGAGGACATTATGGGAAAGGGGGAGAGGGCAGAGTAAGGAAGGGAACAAATAAGGGACAAAATAGAAAAACTGTCCAGCCTCAAACAGTTATGTTCTAGGATGACTGTAAGGGCTAGGTAAAAAGCCAGGCTTTTAATGCAGCTTTAAATAATGTTTAAGGAAAACCTCCCCAGTGAGGGATGCTATTTTTTTATCAGGTGACTTAGGTCACTTCCTGTGACTTGGCATAGCATTCATATGGGAACACTTTTGTCTCGCTGCTTCGTATCAGCAAACCATCACACCTGGAAAGCCATGTTAGCCAAGACCTTGTCAGGATTAATCAGCATCTCCCTTATTCAAGTGCTCAAAACTAGGTCAAAACTAGGTAGAAAAAAAAGCTATAGTAATAAATAAGAAAGCCTTTAAAGAAAAATCAATAGGAGAGTGTTAAAGAAATAAGAGAGCAAGAGTCAGAGCTAGATTGTTTATTACTCAGTGCGTGCTGCTGAGCGTGTAACAGGAACGGCAGTTACAATCAATACACATTAGAGCCAGCGTGGAGTACTGCCTTATTGACTCCGTCTGCAGGGCCACATTTCACATCTTAATCCAGTCAGCTGCATGGCGAACAAATCAATAACAATTTTGGAAAACAATCGCTTTATATTTGTTTGATTCTCAAAGCAATAGCAGGCAGGAGGTGAGAGGCAGGGATGAGAGAATGCAGTGGATACATAGGGAGGGGTGGTACAAAGGTTGCAGAAAGTCTGAACGAAATAGGTGAGCTTGCTACTAAACAGGTGGTATAATGTATATAGGACGTGGAATTCAGGCTGAGAAAATGTTGGGTCAGGATTCAAGACACCAACTAGGACATAAGTACATAATTATTGCCATACTGGGACAGACCGAAGGTCCACCAAGCCCAGCATCCTGTTTCCAGCAGTTACCAACCCAGGTCACAAGTATCCAGCAAGATCCCAAAACAGTACATTTTTATGCTGCTTATCCTAGAAATATATACAAATATTGAATTAATGGCTCAGTTTTGTCCTAACACTTAGTAAACATACACAACAATAACTGGACCAAACTGTAGTATTGCAATTTGTATCAAATATGGCTATAAAGGCTGTAGAGGTAATCTCATATCATTAAAGATCATTGCATGCCAACCTATAAAATGGCTCCTAGGTCAATGCACATTTGTAATCATCGAACACCTCCAGCCAACCGGTAGTGTCTTATATTGTTAGTATATCTATATTTCAGCTACGTATAGCTTTAAACATCCTACCGTTCAAAAAATCAACATTATTGCAAAATGTAAGCAAATAATGCACAAAAAATGTAACTTAGCTTAAAAGCTCCAGAATTGATGTATTATCTTCCATAGCTGGAGCTCATCTGGTTTCATCAGAACTATAGTGAAACCTCACTGGCAACTCCGGTACTGTGGTTAGCCCGACAGGACCCTGTTTCGCGGTCTCATGCTTTGTCAAGGGCATCAGTCTAGCAACAGTACTGGCGATTTATAGAGATGAAGTACTGTTGCTAGACTGATGCCCTTGACAAAGCATGAGACCGCGAAACAGGGTCCTGTCGGGCTAACCACAGTACCGGAGTTGCCAGTGAGGTTTCACTATAGTTCTGATGAAACCAGATGAGCTCCAGCTATGGAAGATAATACATCAATTCTGGAGCTTTTAAGCTAAGTTACATTTTTTGTGCATTATTTGCTTACATTTTGCAATAATGTTGATTTTTTGAACGGTAGGATGTTTAAAGCTATACGTAGCTGAAATATAGATATACTAACAATATAAGACACTACCGGTTGGCTGGAGGTGTTCGATGATTACAAATGTGCATTGACCTAGGAGCCATTTTATAGGTTGGCATGCAATGATCTTTAATGATATGAGATTACCTCTACAGCCTTTATAGCCATATTTGATACAAATTGCAATACTACAGTTTGGTCCAGTTATTGTTGTGTATATCCTAGAAATAAGCAATGGATTTTCCCCAAGTCCATTTTATTAATGGTCTATGGACTTTTCCTTTTGGAAGCCATACAAACCTTTTTTAAACCCCGCTAAGCTAACCACATTTACTACAGTCTCTGGCAACAAATTCCAGAGTTTAATTACATGTTGAGTGAAAAAATATTTACTTCGATCCGTTTTAAATTTACTACCTTGTAGCTTCATTGCATGCTTCCTAGTATTTTTGGAAAGAGTAATCAAGTGATTCACATCTATCTATTCTATTCCACTCATTATTTTATAGACCTCTATCATATCTTCCTCAGCCATCTTTTCTCCAAGCTGAAGAGCCCTAGCCGCTTTAGCCTTTCCTCATAGGGAAATCGTCCCATCCCCTTCATCAATTTTGTCGCCCTTCTCTGTACCTTATTTCTAACTCCACTATATATTTTTTTGAGATGCAGCGACCAGAATTGCACATAATATTTGAGGTTCAGTTGCACCATGGAGCGATATAAAGGCATTATAATGTTCTCATTTTTGTTTTCCATTCCTTTCCTAATAATACCTAATATTCTGTTTGCTTTCTTAGCCACTGAGCAGAGGGTTTCAAAGTATCAACGATGATGCCTAGATCCCTTTCCTGATTGGTGACTCCTAATGTGGAACCTTGTATTAAATAGCTATAATTCAGGTTCCTCTTTCCCACATGCATCACTTTGCAGTTGCTCACATTAAACATTATCTGCCATTTGGATGCTCAGTCTCCCAGTCTTGTAAGCTCCTGTAGTTTTTCACAATCCTCTTGCAATTTAACAACTTTGAATAACTTTGCATCATCAGCAAATCTAATTACCTCACTAGTTACTCTCATCTCTAGATCATTTATAAATATGTTAAAAAGCAGTGGTCTCAGCACAGATCCCTGGGGAACCTCACTATTCTACCATTTTCCATTGAGAATACTCACCATAGTAGAAGTCCTCTTACTGTAAACTTAATCAGTTTCCTGGTGGCATTTATTCTGGGTTATATTCTAGAGGAGGCAGGTAGGATGTATAACATGGTATATTCTGTTGTCTGTTTTTTGATAGGCCTGTACTTTCCATCTAGATGCCTATCTAGTACACATGCTTCTTTCTCAGTGAAATTGTTTTTTTCCTTGATTCCGAGTCATACTGTAATCTGTACTAGAGTACTCTTATTTCTAGGGTCTGATGAACAGCTGTAGAGAGGAGTCATTGTTACATTGGAGGCAATCAGTAAGCCAAATTAATAAACATCACTTCCTCATCATCCTCCAGACCAGACACATGCTCTCCTGCTATTAGATGGAGACTGAGAATCGCTAATTTAGTGATTTTACATTAAAAGTATCCAGGGCAGATGCTAACTAGCCATTTTTCCGAGGACAAGCAGTGATGAGTGATGTCATCCGATGGAGCCCGGTGTGGTAAACTCCCCAGCAATTCTTCCAGAAACTTTTGGAAACTGCTCACTGTGCATGTCTTTTCATCTGCACATGGAACTAACTCAGTCTGATTTTTTTCTGCAGAGCAGCTCAAGTCAAATTTTATTTCTTTATTGTGATTTGTGATCCATTTCTCCTAAACACTCTGGTCAATATTGAGCCAGTAGCAGTCAGCGTTTTTCTAAATGCTGACCATCGTCAGCTAAGTTAAATCTGGATATTTAGTTTTGGTGCTCGGACATGGCCCAGCATTGAATATCCTTGTGGCAGCGTGGCTAGCAGACAGGTCTGGGCCCTTAATAACTACAGCTGCACAGAGAGTTAAAAGCAAAGCAGTAGTTTGAGTTACAGTATCAGTGACCTGGTTGTGGCTCGTTGGAAACTGGCGCATCCTGTTCAATTCCTGAGTGAGCAGGAAGCCCAGGTAGGAATGAACCTGGGCCTTGCTCAAAGAAGAGATAGAATGCCTGTTTGTTTGGCAAGAAACCATAGCATTGAGAGCACTGGTGTTGGCAAATCAGGCGTTCAGCCCTGCAGGCAAGCACATCGATCCCAAGGGGCTTCATAAGCGATGTGCACCAAACTGGATCTATAGTCCCTTGAAAGGGGAGAGGGGGAGCCTTGTACTGAGAATCCCTGGTACCTTGATGCCATGCCCCGGGCCTGACCAATGGTGTCAGTTATGCAAGACAGGTAGATTCTCCAGCATCATATACAGAGAGTTTAAATTCTTCTGAATCAGTTTGTGCTCCTATAATATTTGGATTCTGCCTAATAGCCCTGCCAAATTGCCATTGCCAGAGGTTCCAGAACAAGATTGAAAAGGAGTAGAGAGAGAGGACATCCTTGTTTCGTGCCTCTCTTCAGGAGAATGGTCAGGAAAGGGTACTATTTACAGCACTGAGCTCTGCTGAGCTGCCGACATCGCCCTTCCTTCTTCTCTGCCTCTGTCCCGCCCTCGACGACGTTACGTCACACGAGGGCGGGACAGGCAGCTGCAGGCAGAGAAGAAGAACGAAGGCCGACGTCGGCAGCTCAGCAGAGCTCAGTGCTGCGTTCCCGGACCCTCGCTGTTTCAATAGCGGAGTGAGGGCCCGGCCGGGTGGAAGGTGGGTGGTGACGGCTCGGTGGGGGGGCGCGAACTCGGAGGGGGAGGGGCAGCGGCAAACTCGGCTGTGGGGGCGGGCCTTTCAACCCCCCCTTCCTATAATAGCCCGTTTTTACGGGCTCAAAGTCTAGTCATATAGAAGACAGACCATGTTAAAGAATTTGTCACCCAAACCAAACCATGTTAAGGAGTAGAATAGATATTGCCATTCTGAAGTGTACAGCGCTGCGTATGTCTAGTAGCGCTATAGAAGTGATTAGTAGTAGTATCCTGTCAAATGCCTTCTCCACATCAAGAGAGAAGGTAACTAGAGAGCCATTCAAGTGGGTGGGCATTTGACAGGATATTAAGTCTGGAGTTGTCATTTGGAAGGCGATGAGGAATAAAGCTGTTTTGATCTCTATGTAAAAGGAAGGGGAGAGTGGTTTGGACACGAGGCGAGGATTTTAGCGAAAAGTTTTTGCTTTTCAACTTTATTTTGGTCTTTATCTGGTTTGGGGATGACAATTATTGTGGATTCCAGGAAGGAACCTTTGGGTGAGTTGTCAGATAAGATTGTAAAGCTAGATGAGCATAGGAACAAGAATGTCAGAGAAAGTTAAATAGAATTCTGTATTGAAGCCATCGTTCCCCAGTGACTTATTTTTGGAGAGGGCTTTCATGGCTGCAAGGATTTCCTGTTCAGAGAGATTTTTATCTAAGGATTCTAATATGTTATGAGGAAATGTAGGAACTATACTACTTTTTATAAAAGCTCTGAAATTTCTGAGCTATGGATGGATGAGTTATATATGCGAGTTATTTTCTGAATTTCAGAAATTCTGGATCTCTTATGTTTAGACTTATACTGCGTCAGTAAGCGGCTGGATTTGTTATTTTCAGCATAATATAAAGATTTCTGGGAGTGGATACATAAGGTTTCCTGCGATAATAGGCTGTTGTATTCACATTTGTTTTTTTGCAGCTCTGAATATGTTGAAGATAACTTGTCTGAAATGTATTGATTTTCTAGTGATTTAATAGTTTTCTGCAGTGAAGAGTTTTTAGATTTTCTTTCCTTTCGTTTCCAAGCTGTAAACTTTATTATGGCACCTCTCGCTGTAGCCTTAAATGCATCCCATCAGCTAGCTACTTTTTCATTATGATTATTATTGTCAGTATTCTGTAATAATGTTTTTCATATAGTCAGTGAACGTTGGGTCGTGCAGGAGAGATGTTTGCAATCTCTAGGGAGGTCTATTGCTAGAAGGCTGAGGGGAATTAAAGTTTAGGGAGATGACAGAGTGATCGAATATGACTAATCCACGTATTTTAGAACTACAGAGGGAAGGAGTGTAGAAGAAATTAAAAAGTAATCAATTCTGGAGAAGCTGCCGTGTGCAGGAGAGTAGAAAATATAATCTCAGAGTGAGGGGGGGAATCACATAATCCAAATAGATCTTTAATATAGCTAGAGTGGATTTGGAACGTCTTAAGGGGTATTTAGACTATATCTAGTATTGGATCTTGTAATAAAATCCCCTCCAATGATATTAGTGGATTTAAATTGTAAACGTGATGAAGAAGACTCCTGAAAAATCCTGGGGACTCAGAATTAGGACCGTAGATATTTAGTAAGGCATAAGATGTACCTGAAATCAGAAGTTCCATAAACAGCCATCTACCCTGTGTATCGGAGGACTGCCATAAAATGGTGACGGAAGGTTTTCGAATGGCAACACCATTTCGTTGAGCAGGGGAGTACTCGGGTAGTATAAAATGGTTATCTTTAAGACGTCTATTATCAGCTTCAAGTAGATGAGTCTCTTGGATCATAATAATATCAGGGTTAATAGAGTTAAGATAAGAAAATAGTGGGGGGGTTTTGTTGAGTTTTTTTTTTAACCCATTTACGTTTAATGATATAATATGCATGATTGGGGGTGGAAGGGAAGTTCACTCAGGACTGAGCATAAACTTATGTGCCTACATTAATGGTATTAGTAGAGTAAGAATGAAAAGCATCACATATCTGCATCTCTATAAACCAACAATTGCAGTAATACATTTGTATAACCTGAAAAAACATTAGTTTGCCAGGGCTAGAAAATGCAGGCAAATTTCTGACCCTAATAAGGGTAATGTAGGTCTAGGAAAGTAGAATCCCTAAACCATTTGAAGGAAAAAATGTGAGAACAGTCATAAGAAACACATAAACACAAAGTTATTGAGACAGATTGATAACAATGAATTCAGCTAGTACAAGACATCAGTAAGACTAAGTAAATCACCATGACACTAATAAAAGGTAGTCAGTGGTACATAATATAAAAGGAAAATAATCTGCTGCGATATTAAAGGCAAGCAACAAGGGAATTGAAAAAAAAAAACAGCAATGACATTTTTCTTGTGAGTTGTAGGAAACAATGGGAAATTGGCAGACATATCCACAAAAGAGTTTTCAAACCTTAAGAGTCCAGGAAAGTTTGTAGAGCCATCATGTCAGTAAAGGACTTTGTGGTGTCGTGGACTGTGACGTTAAATCTGGCAGGATAAAAGAGCCCGTACTGGGCCTCCAATTTCTTGAGTTGGTCTCTGTAGGACAAGAATTTTTTTCTGTTTCTGGACTGACGTTTTGTTGAGGTCTGGGAAGAACATGATTTTTAAGCCATCGTGTTGAATTGGAGATTTAATCTTCACTGATTGCAGTACAGAGAGAATATGCTGGTATCAAAGGAGGCAGAAAACGATGGGCCTTGGATATTTCTGATCTGCTTTTGACGAGGGAACATGATGGGCGCGTGTGATTTCCAGGGATGGATCAAGCGTCAGATCGAGCAGCGAGGGTATTAACTTTTCCAAGAAAGCTATCATATTGTTACCTTTGGCCCCTTTATGAATCCCTAGGATGTGTATGTTGTTTCTTTGGGATCTGTTGTTAAGATCCTCAGTTTCTTGTTAAAGGAGATCAATATCTTTAGCTTTGTGGTGAAATGCTGTAATAGCCACGGTGTTGGCAGTGCATCTGTTGTCAAGTTTCCACGTGGCTAGCGGTTTCAGCAATGCACATTTTAATCTCTGATTTCCTCTCTCATTTCGGTGAGTGAATTAAAATCATTGTGAAAGAGACCTTTGATAGTATTTTGCCTGTAATTGATTGTAAAGTGATATTGAGCTCCTCTTGTGAAAAAGACTTGTTAGGAGATTGCGGTGCTTGCAAGGTCTGGAGGATTCTCTGAGCACAAGCATGCTCCTAAATTCTCACAAGTGGATGACAATCCGCTTCACCCAGTCCAGCATTTTATCGGAGCTAAAAAAGAGCTTTGTGGAGCATGAGCCGTGCTCCACCTTGCATGTGCAAGTGCCTTCCTGCCTGTCGCTCGAACGCAGTCTCCTCAGTTCCCTTTTTTTTCTGCATGAGAAGAAGGTGCTAGTTTTTTACCCTCTCCTCATTTGTTCGATCTGAGAGCTTTTTTGTGCCTTCAGACTGTATTTTTTTTTCTCATTTTCTTTGTGGCTTCTCTTATAGGACTTTTTATTTATTTATTTATTTATTTTTTTCCCTTCTCTTAATTTCTTATTTGTTTTGCCTGGTTTAAAGTTTACTTATATAAATTTTTTTTTTTTTTTTGCATCATTGGACCGTTTATAGGCCCTGACTTCGACCGGGTCTATCCGTGCCTTGCCCCTTTTGATTTAGCTAGTGAAGTTTTCTTGTTCATGTCCGGCTTCAAGCTGTACCTGGTGCAATCGGACTATCTCAGGAAACGACACCCATTCTTGGTATCTGCAGTGTCTTGGGCCTGACCATAGCTCTGCTAACTGTGTTTCCCAGGAGGCTCAGCGAGAGAGAATTTTTGGAGCAAAGTCCGGTTCCTCAGCATCGGCATCAAGGTCAGAGGCGTCTGCATTGGTGTCGGTAAGCATGGCTTCTTCTAGACCCTTAGACACTGGGAGCAGTGAGGTGTCGAGTGGGGCCTCCTGCTGTGCAGCCCCCCTTCCCCCCCGGGACCGTTCATCGTTGGACCTGACCCTGAGGCGACGTGATGATTCAACATCGTCCTCGTCGGCACTAAGGAGCCTTTGTGACACGGTTTGGGTGAAGGCCAAGAAACATTGTCATTGGTTGCCCTCGATGCATGGTGCCAGGAGCTCCGGGGCATCGAGAGATTCACACCCGAGAAGCATCGGTATCGGGAGGATTGCTCCCCCTCCACATAGGAGTTGCCGATGTGCCTGTCTCTAAGCAGCCGAGATCACGGTCCCGCATCAACCCCAGTGGTTCTGAAACCTGCGCCTCAACCGGCACTCCAACTGCTGGATGGCCTTATGCAACGGTGAGCATCGGTGGTGTCGGGGACTCTTGCACCTACCCTACCTCCTGTTGCCGATTCTGGCACCGCTTAAGGTCCTGGTGTTGACTGCTACCCGAGCTGGCACCTCCCCCTGACATCGGAGGATGGAGGAAGTTTCACTGGTGTTGAGGCGGGAGTCGACTTCTCGACATTGCTCTCGCGGACATGGTTCCTCGGCCTTGAGGCAGGTTCAGTCTCGGCAATCTCAGAGAGAGATTGTCCAACACCAAGGAAGAGCGCTTATAGGATTCAGAGGAAGATCCCAGATACTTTTCCTCAGATGAGTCTTATGGGATTCCCTCTGAACCCTCCCCTCCACCTGAAAGGAGACGGCCATTCCATTTCCTTTGGAAGTGGAGGATGAGCTCAGGGCCAAGACTCTACAGGTCCTGGACTCTACATCTCCTCCTGAGGAGGCTGTGACTGCACCTTTCCATGAGGTACTCAAGGAAGTCCTTGTCAGGAACTGGGAGTCCCCTCTTTCGGTCCCTGTCATGCCCAAGAAGATTGATACCCAGTATCAGATCCACATTACATCTGGTTTTGATAGGCCTCAGTTGCCTCACAATTCCATGGCGGTGGAATCTGCTCTAAAGAGAGCCAGGAGACTATACCTCGGCACCCCCAGGTAGAGAAGCTAGAACACTGGATTCTTTTGGGAGGAAGATGTACCAGGCGTCAATGCTCATCTCCCATATACAGTCCTACCAGCTCTTCACAAGTGTCTACTTGCGAAGCTCGGTGTGACAGCTGTCAGACTTTGTAGATTTTGCTCTCTGGAGCACGCTGAGCCTTTTCGCCAGTTGGTCAAGCAGCAGAAGGGGTATTGAATGTTCTTGGCCAGGGGCACTTAACGACACATTTTCATGTGGCAGCCAGGATCTCTGCTCAAAGTTTAGCAATGTGCAGACTTTCATGGCTGTGTGTTTCTGACTTGGAACACTGTTCAGCAGTGGTTGGCGGATGGCCTTTGTCGGGAGGATAACCTGTTTGGAGAGAAGGTTGAGGAGGTCACTGACCAAATCAAGAAGCATACTGATACAATCTCTTCTCTTTCCCGCTGGACACCTTCTGTATCTACCTCCTCATCCAGGAGGGTTTTTGGCAAGCCGTGGAGCAGTTCCTACTAGTATTCTATTCGTAGATACACTCGTTTGGTTCGCCAGCCTACTCAGGCTCAGGCCCAGCTCGCTCATTCATGTCAACAAGCATGCGCCTAATGCACCTGCTGCTCCCCAGTCAAAACAAGGGATGAGCTTTTCACTGGCTCCAGCATAGCATAGCCACAGTAACAGTGTCCGTCCTGGACGATTTGCCGGGGGGGGGGGGGGAGGCTAAAATCTTTTCACAAAAGGTGGCCTTTTGTAACCTCCGACTGGTGGGTTCTTCAAATACTCTGTCTCGGATACGCCCTCAATTGGCATCTAAACCTCCAAGTTGCCCATTGAGTGCTCATTCATTCAGCTCTCAGCACAGGCAGGTACTTGCAGAGGAACGTTCCGCCCTTCTGAAGGCCCATTTGGTTAAACCCATTCCACCAGAAGAAGAAGGGCAGGGATTCTATTCCAGATCCTTGTGCAGAAGAAGACAGGGGTGATGCGTCCCAAACTAGACCGAAGGGCCCTGAGCAAATTTCTTGTCGGTGAAAAGTTCAGGATGGTTTCCCTGGGCACTCTTCTCCACCTGACTCAGAAGATTCAGGAGGTTTGGGTGATCCGGAATGCTCTAAAGGGAGACTGGTTATTTCACCAACTTATTCTCATCCAAATAGACAATCAGGTGCAGTGTATTACACTAACAAGCAAGAGGGCACCAGATCACGCCCAGGTATGGCATTGGGCACGTTCCTTCAAGCCACTTTTCTAACAGGCACAAACAATATCCTGGCCGACAGACTGAGCAGGATGATGCAACCGCACAAGTGGTCTCTCAATATGTCTCTCAATATGGGCATAGCCCGCAAGATCTTCCGAGCGTGGGGCACCCCCTCGGTGGATCTTTTTGCCACTCAGATCAGTCACAAGGTTCCTCAATTCTGATCCAGGCTTCAGATTCACGACAGACTAGTGATAGATGTCTTCCTCCTCAGTTGGGGGACAGGTCTTCCATATGCTTTCCTCCGATACCTCTAGTAGGAAAAACTTTGTTGAAACTCAAGCAAGACCATGGAACCATGATTCTGATCGCGCCATACTGGCCGCAGCAGATATGATTCCCTCCTCTTCTGGAATTATAGTAACATAGTAGATGACGGCAGAGAAAGATCTGCACGGTCCATCCAGTCTGCCCAACAAGATAAACTGATATGTGCTACTTTATGTGTATACCTGACCTTGATTTGTATCTGTCATTTTCAGGGCACAGACCATAGAAGTCTGCCCCGGCTCCCCCCACCAGCTCTGCCTCCCAATCTCCGCTAAGCTTCTGAGGATCCCTTCCTTCTGAACAGGATTCCTTTATGTTTATCCCACGCATTTTTGAATTCCGTTACCGTTTTCATCTCCACCACCTCCTGCAGGAGGGCATTCCAAGTATCCACCACTCTCTCTCTGAAAAAATACTTCCTGACATTTTTCTTGAGTCTGCCCCCCTTCAATGTCATTTCATGTCCTCTAGTTCTACCACCTTCCCATCTACGGAAAAGGTTCGTTTGCGGATTAATACCTTTCAAATAGTTCAACATCTGTATCATATCACCCCTGTTTCTCCTTTCCTCCAGGGTATACATGTTCAGGTCAGCAAGTCTCTCCTCATACGTCTTGTAACGCAAATCCCATACCATTCTTGTAGCTTTTCTTTGCACCGCTTCAATTCTTTTTACATCCTTAGCAAGATACGGCTCCAAAACTGAACACAATACTCCAGGTGGGGCCTCACCAACGACATATACAGGAGCATCAACACCTCCTTTCCTCTCTATACAGCCTAGCAACCTTCTAGCTACAGTCACCGCCTTGTCACACTGTTTCGTTGCCTTTAGATCCTCAGATACTATCATCCCAAGATCCCTCTCCCCGTCCATACATATCAGACTCTCACCACCTAACACATACTTCTCCCGTGGATTTCTACTCCCTAAGTGCATAACTTTGCATTTCTTCGCATTGAATTTTAAATGCCAAACCTTAGACCATTCTTCTAGCTTTTGCAGATCCTTTTTCATGTTTTCTACTCTCTCCCGGGTGTCCACTCTGTTACAAATCTTAGTATCATCCGCAAAAAGGCAAACTTTACCTTCTAACCCTTCGGCAATGTCACTCACAAATACATTGTCAGAATCGACCTCAGCACCGATCCCTGAGGTACTCCACTACTCACCTTTCCCTCATCCGAGCGAATTCTATTAACCACCACCCTCTGGCATCTGTCTGTCAACCAGTTCCTAATCCAGTTCACCACTTCGGGTCCTATCTTCAGCCTGTCAAGTTTATTCAAGAGCCTCCTGTGGGGAACCATGTCAAAAGCTTTGCTGAAATCTAAGTAGATTACATGTATAGCACGTCCATGATTCAGTTCTCCGGTCACCCAGTCAAAGAATTCAATGAGATTCGTTTGGCACGATTTACCTTTGATAAAACCATGTTGTCTCGGATCTTGCAACTTATTGGCTTCCAGGAAATTCACTATCCTTCAGCATCTCTTCCATTACTTTTCCAATAACCGAAGTGAGGCTTATCGGCCTGTAGTTTCCAGCTTCTTCCCTATCACCACTTTTGTGAAGAGGGACCACATCCACCGTTCTCCAATCCCACGGAACCTTTCCCGTCTCCAAGGATTTATTAAACAAATCTTTAAGAGGACCCGCCGGAACCTCTATGAGCTCCCTCAGTATCCTGGGGTGGATTCCATCCAATCCTATAGCTTTCTCCACCTTTAGATTTTCAAGTTGTTCATACACACTCTCTTCCATGAACGGTGCTATATCCACTCCATGCTCATATGTACTTTTGCCAGTCCATCGTGGTCCTTCTCCAGGATTTTCTTCTGTGAAAACAGAACAAAAGTATCTGTTTAGCAAATTTTGCTTTTTCTTCATCATTATCTACCTAGCATCTTTGTCTCACAATGCCCTTTTTAGTCTTCCTCCTTTCACTAATATACCTGAAGAAATTTTTGTCACCTCTCCTTACATTTCTAGCCATTTGTTCTTCCGCTTGCGCTTTTGCCAGACGTATCTCTCTCTTGGCTTCTTTCGGTTTCATCCAGTATTCCTCTCCGTGTTCCTTTTCTTGAGTTTTTCTGTATTTCAGGAATGCTAACTCTTTAGCCTTTATTTTCTCAGCCACATGCTTGGAGAACCATATTGGTTTCCTTTTTCTCTTGCTTTTATTTACTCTCCTTACAATAAAGGTTTGTGGCCCTATTTATAGCTTCTTTCAGCCTGGACCATTGTCCTTCCACTTCTCGTACGCCCTCCCAGCCCATCAGCTCCTTTCTCAGGTATTCCCCCATTTTACTAAAGTCAGCATGCTTGAAATCTAGGACTTTGAGTTTTGAGTGGCTGCCCTCCAGCTGTCAAATCAAACCAGACTATTTGGTCACTGCTGCCCAGTTAGGCACCCACTCGGACATTTGACACACTATCCCCATTTGTGAGCACCAGATCCAGCGTCGCTCCCTCCCTTGTGGGTTCCGTCACCATTTGTCTGAGCAGAGCACTTTGAAAAGCATCCACGATCTCTCTACTTCTTTCCGATTCCGCAGATGGAACCTTGCAATCTACATCCGGCAGATTGAAATCTCCCAGCAACATCACCTCTCTCTTCTTTCCCAACTTTTGAATATCCGCGATTAGATCTTTATCTAGTCCTCCAATTGTGTCGGAGGTCTGTAGACAACACCCACGTGGACAGAGGTTCTATAAGTCCCAGTGAGTCAGCCAAGTGCTGAATCAAAAAAAGTTCTCTAGGTATGACCAGAATGCTACAGTCTGATCAAAGAATTTTTAGTTGATTTAACTTTCAAATTCCAGTAGAATATAACTAGGCAGGGTTAGAAGACATAGCAGTGCACCACAATACAGATTCACAGGGGAAATTAATTAAGCAATAAGCATTAAATTAAGGAGAATATCAGGTAGCTAAACCTACAGCCAGAAAGTTGAGAAATTAGAATAAGATAATCAGAAATCACGTAGCAGTATTTCAGTTCAGGTTCAGCACATGGAATGCTACAAACAAAGGTCCTCTGAAGAACCATGGAGATTGAAGTGTTTTCCGACCCTCATCACACAGAATGAGGGATTGCTTCTACATCCATCCTCCAGTCCTATGGGTGTGTCAGCTTGGATGTTGAGAGCCTAGAATTCACTTCCTTGGGTCTTTTGGAGGGTGTCTCCTGAGTCTTGCTGGCTTCCACTAAGAGGTGTTACTCTTTTAAATGGAGGAGGTTTGCCATCTGGTGTGAGAGCAAGGCCTTAGATTCCCTTACTTGCCCTACACAAACCCTGCTTGAATACCTTCTGCACTTATCAGAGTCTGTTCTCAAGATCAACTCCTTAAGGGTTCACCTTAGTGCAATTAGTGCATATCATCAACTTGTAGTAGGTAAGCCTATCTCTGGACAGCCTGTTGTTGGTCGCTTCATGAGATGTTTGCTTTTGATAAAGCCCCCTGTCAAACCTCTTCCAATGTAATGGGATCTCAACATCGTTCTCACCCAGCTGATGAAAGCTCCTTTTGAGCCACTGAATTCCTGCCATCTGAAGTACTTGACCTGGAAGGTCATTTTCTTGGTGGCTGTTAATTCAGCTCAGAGTCAGTGAGCTTCAGGCCTTAGTAGTGCATGCACCTTATACTAAGTTTCATCATAACAGAGTAGTCCTCTGCCGAAGGTGGTGTTGAGTTCCATCTGAACCAGTTGATTGTCTTGCCAACATTCTTTCCCTGACCTCATGCCCATCCTGGTGAATGCAGCTTGCACACCTTGGACTTCCAGAGAGCATTGGCCTACTACATGGAGCGGATTAGGCCCCACAGACAGTCCGCCCAGCTCTTTTGTTTGTTTGCTTTCATCCCAATAGGATGGGGGTTGCCATCTGGAAATGCACCTTTTCAATTTGGCTGGCAGATTTGATTTCCTTCACTTATGCCCAGGCTGGCGTAGCCTTGGAGGATCATGTTAGAGCCATGGCTGCGTCAGTAGCCTACGAGGTTGGCCTCCAGTGAAGAAATTTCCAGGCTGAGATGTGGGATTCAGTCCACACATTCACATCACACTACTGCCTTGAGCAGGATACCCGACACAAGTCTGTTCGGGTAGATAGTGTTGTGGAATCTGTTTGGGGTCTAGAATCCAACTCCACCCTCCTAGGCCCATTTTATTCTGTTCCAGGCTGCACTTTCTTTCAGATTGTATATAGTTTCAGGTTAATCTCTGTTATGTCCTCGCCGTTGCGAGTCTCAGTTGGCCAGTGTTTGTTGTTTTTGGTGAGCCTGGATGCAAGGGATTCATCACTTGTGAGAATATAGGAGCCTGCTTGTTGTTGGAGAAAGTGAAAATACTTACCTATAGCAGGTATTCTCCGAGGACAGCAGGCTTCATATTTTCACAATCCCTTCCCACCTACTCTTTGAGTTGTCTCCTTTGTTATTTTGTACTTTATTTTTTGCTTTAGTATTAAACTGAGGAGACCGTGTTTGCGCAACGAGCGGGAAGGCAGTCGTGAATATGTGGTGGAGCATGGCTTGCGCCCACAAAGCTCTCTTTTTAGCTTTGGCAAAATGCCGAACTGGGTGACAAGGATTGGCATCATCCACTTGTTAGAATATGAAGCCTGCTGTCCTTGCAAAATCCCTGCTACAGGTAAGTCTCTTTGCTTTCTTGAGGCTTGGTGCACAAACTGTTAGGTGGAGTTCTTGTTGTCATCTGTCATAGTGGTTTTGGAATTTTTGCTAGACAGCTTGGCCTTGCTGAGGGTGCAGAAAGCGGCCATAACGTGCTTGATGAGCCTGATTCAAAGTCTGTCCGTAGCAGCTCACCCAGATGTGGTACATCTTCTGAGAGCCATGATGTTCCTGTGTCTGCCTTAACATTCAGTGGTTCCTCTGTGAGATTTCAGATGGTTCAGGTTCCCTTTGAGCCCTTTCAAGAGGCATCTCTGAAGAATCTTATGTTAAAGATGGTGTTCTGGCAACTGTCAGTTCAGCTCAAAGGATTTGTGTTGCAGGCCCTGTCCTGCAGGGAGCCATTTTTGATGATGTATTGAGAGGAGGAGGTGGTGCTTAGGCTGGTTCTGTCCTTCCACCTGAGAGTGATGTCCTTGTTCCACATTAATCAGTCAGTTTCACTTCATTAGGGAAGTGGAATGTGGACAGGACACGGGGTGTCTGAAGAGTCTTGCACTGTTTGAAGAGGATGGAAGAGTTTCATTGGTCAGATTACTTTTTTTGTAGTGTTTGGGAGTGCTAAGAAGGGAGAAGTGGTGGTTAAGATGATGGTGGCCCTGCTAGATTAAGGAAGGCATAGTGTCTGCATATAGCAGGATTGTCTTGTGCCCATGGTGCACATTCTACCGGGAGTCTCTCTTGTTTGTGGACCAATCATGGCCTCATTCTGCCATTGGAAATTTACAGGATGGCCACTTAGAAATCGCTGGCATTACTTTGTTCCTCATTACATGTTAGATGCACAGGCCCACCAGAATTCAGGTTTGTTTTATTTTATTTGGTATACTGCATGTATATATTGACAATCTAAGCAATATAAGTAGGTGGGGTTTACAGTGCAAGTAACATAGAGACAATATTGTACAGTATCAAACATAAGTCACTGCAACTAGAACGCATACTAAAGGAAAGGAAGGCCTGGAAAGCTTACAATATAACTAGAGGAAAAGTGGGGAAGGAGGACATAAAAAAGGGGGCAGAGGGTTACAGGTTCTTGATTGATGTCATTTGCCAACCTGAGTAGCCACAGGAAACAACATCATTCTGAAGAGGAGACTTGAAAAGCCAACAAGAGCTAGTGTTTTTAGAAGGGACTTAAATTTAATGAGACATTTCAAGTCTGAGGTACAAGGGGAGATTATTCCAGAGAGAAGGCGCAACCACACTGAATCACACGGTTCTGATGGTGTCTAAGTGAACAGAATGGAATGAGGGAGCAACAAGAAGATGCTATTGTGGTGAACAAAGGGGTCCTCCTAGGGGAATAGGGTAATAAAGAGACTTACCAGGAAAGAAGGGGGACCTGAGGACTGAATTTGATGACGTAGATCAAGTTTCTTTTGTGGTATTCGATAAGCAATGGGAAACCAGTGTTTGGTTATAAAAAAACAAAAGTAACATGATCATATTTTTACACCCATAGATAAGTTTAATGGCTATGTTTTGAATCAGTTGTATTTGGACATGTGGGAAACCAATAAGCAGGGACTTACAGTAATCTAATTTGGATATCACTAGGGAATGCAACAGAACTCAGAGATATGAGTTCCAGTAGAGAGCGAATTCAGTTTATTCCTCAATAAATACTGCTTTAGTAATTCCCTTGTGTCTGGTCTGGAAGGCCAGAGGAATGAGAAATTACATCTTACTTGCTAATTGTCTTTCCTTGTTTATTCACACCAGTGCAGAAGGTCACCCATAATCATCAAGCATGAGTGGAAAAATGTGAGGCTCATGAAGAAAATTATAGTGCTGTTTTGTCTATTGGGCTATGGACTGCTGCAAGTTCTAATTTAGTTGTCAGTTGTTTTTTGTTCCTTGCTTTGCTATCAAAATTCTGATTAGTTAGGGCTGCACAAGTTACTTATAATATGATGTTGTTAAGTCAGTAGTTCTCCATCTGCTGATATCTGGACTGATTTGGAGGGACTCAAGGAAAGAAAGCCCTAGTTTCTCTCTCGTAGTTTTGATTTAAAGTGTAAGATTTTAAGGGCCCACATTAAATTGCAGTGAGCAGGCCATCCCCAGATTTTCAGTGGCATTTAACTTCACTGCCACTGAAAATCTAGGACTTATGTAGGCACTGGCAGTGTCTTCCCTCCCCCGCCCCCCCCCCCCCCCCCCCCAGTGATCTCCAGCATCTCTGCCTTTCCTCCCTCTTGACCCCTGCCCAGCATCTCTCTCCTTCTCTCTCCTCCCCTTCCCTTCCCTCTCCTGCCCATGATGTCCAGCATTTCCTTGTCCCATCCGCCTCTTCAGCATCTTTCTTATCCCCTTTTTCCTTCTCCCTCCTGCCCATGGTGTCAAGCATTCCCTTCCCCTTCCCTTCAGCATGTCTCTCCTTCTGTACTTCCCTGTCCCACTGCTGCGAGGTATTTACTCCCTTACCTCACTCCCCTGGGGTGATGACTTTATCATCTGCCATAGAGGTATTGCGCAATCGGCTGGCGTAGGGCCTTGAGCATTCGCACATAGTAAAGCCTGCTAGCTCCCATCCCCTCCGAAAAATACCTTGTGACAAGAAAAGCAGGGAAGAAAAATTTTGGGGATGCCATGGCACCTGTGGTTCTCCTGTTCAGATGCGTATGCACAAACCATTCATACAGATCTCAAGAGAAAACTAATGTTGCCAAATCTGTAAGTTCCAGAATCTAAGCACTCATTGTTTTCTTGTGTTTATACCGTAGTAGGGTGCCTTTCTCTAAAATGTCTCATCTGTGTTTTTTCTCTCCAGCTCTGGCAAAGAGAAAAACAAGCATATTCTACAGGTAAGCATTTTCATTTTAGCCTTATTAGTTTGCTTCCTCTGCTGGTTAAAGAAAGAAATGTTTCTGCACAATTCCGATATCTGGATTCTGTCAAACACCATTGTTTTATTGGACAGGTATTTTCCACTGCATTAGTGATAAACATCCCTGGTAGAAGGGGTTGGTGTTAGGCTAATGAAATTCTACTGTAGTGTTAGAATGCAAACACTATAGTAGGATTTCATGCCAGAAACCCAAAGCAATAAATAAGTGGCAGCAGAGAATCATAAAGTACTACTCTTCTTAGCTGTATTACGTAACTTAAAAATTGAACTGACCTGAAAGTAATAACCAGCATCACACTTCTGTGTGCGATCTCTTGAAATTGCCAGTTCTTGGCTTTAATAATAAAGCCTTGGGAGGGGGGGGGGGGGGGGGGTTGTTTTTTTTTTTTTTTTGGGGGGAGGGGGGTAGTAGGAGCTGAGAAATGGTGATCAGGCTGACTAGTTCTGAAATTACACAACTGAGGTTATTTAAATCCTCAGGTACTTTGAGAAGACAGGATAGAATTATAGAGTATTAAGGGAAAAATGGGATAAGTTTCTTCGTTTTCAAGATCCATTATAGTGAATTGGTCTGCCTTTACATTTCTGTGCTAGATTATAGGATGCTGTGTTAAGATGTGACACATTTTTGTAATTTTGTTTTCTGTTGAATATTTTTTCAAGTGTTTGGTTAATATTAATTACATATTTTAAAAAGCTAAAAATATGTTGTGACACTTACGTTTGTGTAAATATTTGTTACTAGGTTTTGATATTCATATACTTCTCTCATGAGATCGATGGATTTTAAAATGAAAACCTATGGGCTGCTTTTGATCACTGGACATTCCACAGGCAGAATTACATATTGCGTGGTTGTGTTACAGGGCTGCAGCATACATCCTTGGGAAGAGCTTCCCAAATCTGTCCTGGGACTCGATTGCCCCTCGGATTTGCATGATATCTGTAGTGAATATGCATTTGATCAGTTTGCATATATCGAGTTTCCAGTGAATGCAAATTATCATATGCATATTCATTGTGGGTACCCTGAAAACCAGACTACTTATAGGTTCAGGACAGGTTGGGAAGCCCTATTCTTAGGTGTTAAGAGGTATTCAGGCTTTACCAGGATACTGAAGAATCAAACATTTTAAGGTAAATTTTCAGGAGAGCATTTAAGTGATGCTCAACTTGCTTTACTTTTAGATCACATCTTCCAGATATATGAGTAGCTTGTGTTTAAGTAATTCTCCTTCTGAGGACAAATAGGGTGGTAAGTTCTCACATATGGATGATGTCATTGAATGAAGCCCAGGAAACTGAGAGGTATTTTAAAGCTTTCAAAGTTTCAAGAGCAGTGTAGCACACATTCTTGAATTCTGGAAACAAGTTAGAATATGTACTGTATTGAAAAGC
Source organism: Microcaecilia unicolor (assembly GCF_901765095.1). Lineage (NCBI taxonomy): Eukaryota > Metazoa > Chordata > Amphibia > Gymnophiona > Siphonopidae > Microcaecilia > Microcaecilia unicolor. The sequence continues at coordinate 444,715,892 of NC_044032.1, forward strand.
TGACATTGGATCAATTAGTATTTTTATTTATTTATTATGAAGCTTATATTCTGCATTATCCATCATCTAAGCGGATTACAATAAGATCATAATAAAACAAGACTCAATATGGTATATGTAGGGAATTTGCAGAATGTATTAAAACAAGGTGAGATTCCGTGTATCTTGCGTTGAACATTTAGTGACAGATACTCGGTTAGCTCCCCAGTTGTAGGCATGTAGGAACAGTAATAAGTTCTTTTTTGAGTTCTTTGAAGTTGGTGATATTTCTATTTCTCTTAGATAGCTTGTTCTATAGTGTAGGTGCAGCAATGTAAAATAAATCCTGTGTCTAAATTCCTCTAAACGGACAACATGATGCAATAGAATAACCAGCAGAATATTGGATTGTGATCTTAATGTTTTTTTTTTTTCGGTTGGTAGATCTGTAGTTTAGTTTCGTTGTCAAGATCTCTGAAGCTTGTTGTAAAGTTTTGAACACCTGATGAAGGATTTTGAAATTATCCTTTGTTCTATGGGCAGCCAGTGTAGCTTCTTCAATACAGGAGTGATATGTTCTGAACGGCTAGTCCCAGTTAATGTTCTGGCTACCAAATTCTGTTAAATATGCAATGCTTTTTTGTGTGTTTTCTGATGTCCTAACAATAGTGCATGGTGTTAGCAGACCTTGTACAACAGTCCTAAGTTATTGGGCTTTAATAGGTTCTTTAGTCTCCTTACTAACCTTAGTTTAAAGTACACATCTCTGATAATTTTGCTCACTTGATCTTTCATTGTTAATTTCTCATTGAACATGACCCCTAGGTCCCTTAGATGACCCTATTGACTAATATCCAAATTGTCATTTTATTTAAAAAATTTGAGAAAATTGTATTATCTAAGTTGTCTGATTTCTTAACGAAAAGGCTGATACTTCATTCTAAACAATTGGGCTTTTGTATAGGACAGTGGTCGGCAAACCGTGGCTTGCGAGCCACATGCGGCTCTTTGGCCCCTTGAGTGTGGCTCTTCCACAATTGGGCGCTTTTTACTTGTTGGGTTTTTTTATGGTCCCGTCTGACTCCGACTCGAAACCCAGCTTCCCCTCCTCCCCTCTTCAGCCTGCAGCCCGCCTCCGCAGGGCTTCTATTGGTGCAATTTGGACCAATAGAAGCCCCGCGGAGGCGGGCTGGAGGCTTCTCTTAAATGCCTTCAGCGCAGCAGCGGCCCCGCCCCGGCCGGAGAGACGAGCAGCATCCAGCCACACAGCCAGCAGCCGAGCACCACACAGCAGCACGTGGGGTAAGGTAAAATAGAAAGAACCCCCCCCCCCCCCCCCGCCGCCCTCCCCCTCCTCCCTGGACCCCGAGTCGCCGCCTGGACCCCTGTCTGCCCTCCCTCAGTCACTTGACACAGCCTGGGAATCCCAGAGCACTGCTATTTCACACAGGCAGCTTTGTCCATTTATCTTCCTTGGTTTTCAGCCTTCAAGGCTTTCAGCTGTCCTCCTTTTCAGCGCGCTGGTTAAAAAAAAAAAGACAAGCCATCAGCATGTTGGAAAAACTCAGGCGTGCCGGTTCCTTCAGGGAAGGAGGCGACGGCAGGGAAGGAAAAGTCTGCGGTTCTGACGTTGGCGGGAACCGCTGCCATTTTGGGTTCCCCTGCTGTTTCTGCTCAGCAATCTGTTTCTTTACCGGTTGCTGCAGAATGACTGGCAGATAGTTCCTCTCTCTTGCTTGCGGGGTCTTTTGGCTTTGGTTTTCCCCCAGAATTTGTGGTACAGATGTACCAAGCTTTTCTTATGCACAAATCTGACCCTCTCTCAGCTCCTTCAGGTAAAAGGCCCTCTGAAGCTCAGCATCTGTCAGAGAAGTATTGGTTCCATAGAGACTCTAACCTTTAATGTGCCCTTTAATATTTAGAACAAATTAGTACTCTAACTTAGAGTACTAATTTGTTCTACATATTAAAGGGCAGACTTTTAAATGCACAGCTGGATATAAAATGTTTGACATATCCATGTACTTGTTCCCATGATATAACTGAATTCTGTTGTTCTGTCTTACTGTATTTTCAAATGTTACTAAGCCACATTGAACCTGAGTTTGCTTGAGATAATGTGTGACAAAAAAAAATGTACCAAAAATATATCCTTTATCCTCCACCACCTTTTAAGACACTGCCTATCCAGATGGCACAATAACAGCAAGTTTGGTCCAGTGAAGACTAACTCAAAATAAGTTATAACCTGTTTCTTAGCTGGGCCTGGTATTGAAAATGCAACCCTATCATGCCTCTGTGGTTATGTTCTACTACTAAGTAAAACCATTAACTGGCTGTCTTGAAACAGAGTGATGTTGTGGCAAGTAGGGTAAAGTTCATGTGGTACAGCCACATTAAGGGATCATGTCACGGGAGAGTTGTTATGTCCATACTGTACTTAGTTTCTTGTGTTGCATAGTTTGGGTATTTATGTTTGGGTATTTATGTTGGATCGGCCGGGTATCATGGGTATGCCTTTTTAAACAGGTTAGTTTTCAGTGTTTTCTGGAAGTTTAGTGGTCATTCATACTTTTCAAGGCTTTTGGTAATGTGTTTGAAAGTGGGGGGTGGATAATGCTTCAAAGTCAGGCGCGTGAGATAATTTATATAGTTTAAGTTTAAAAAATTTGGCTCGCAAAAGAAATTTCAATCGTTGTACTGTCGATATTTGGCTCTGTTGACTAATGAGTTTGCTGACCACTGGTATAGGATATAGCATTAAAATAGCATTGGTGGGAATAATGAATGAGATCTGAACCACTCTGGGTTGTGATGAGAAGGCCATCTTGGATTATCTTGATCTTAGTGTTTTGACCTCATTTAATCATGCTCCTCTTTTGGCCTGGCTATCTGACATTGGTTTAGGTGGAGAACAACAAAAAGAGAGTCCAAATCTCCCTAAAAAAAATGCCAAACGCATAAAACAACAAAAAAAGCGGAAGAAACCCAAAAAGACCAGACTGAAACCACAGATGGTAAGAGCACCAAAAAAGTTTTATTGGGACCCTACACAGTCCGTGTTTCGACCGCAAAAGGCCTTCTTCAGGGGTCTAAAACAAAACAAAATATAACATATAAAAACATATATATAAAACACATATGAAAGTATTCCGTGCAAAATTGTATATATAATGTATAATGGTGACATTAATATACAATTAAAACCATAAAAATCTAAAAACATGTAATATCACAAACCATTATAGAAGATAAATGAGGATGCAACATTTGAAATAAGAATAGCAATAAGGGCAAATCTACATAGTATAGGCAAAAACATATAAATATGGTAATGCTGTTTCTACCGGTCAGAGACACATACAGAAATACGTATATTAAAAACATATGGATATAAATATGGAAATGTCAATTCAACCCTAAAAAACCATATTAAAATTATATGTGATGTAAATTAAAAACTAAACAAGATAAATTGAGAAAATAATAATGTTATACTTGAATAACTGATAATATGTAAAAGATAACGTTGCCACTGCATAAGCAAACACATATAAATGTTGTTCAAATATGTCATACCTTCAAATTGACGTATATAGATGTTCCTCCAAAATTCTCACGGAGTGAGTGAAAAGACATGAACTGCTGCATAGAGTACAAGAACAAAAATAAATAAAAAATAAAAAGTAATAGATAATGAAAAATGAAAATGTAATGAAGAAAAAATGGAAAAATAATAATGAAAAAATAAAAATAATAAATGAAAAACAGTGAAAATATGGATAATAAAAAAATAGGGTGATGTCAACAAATGCCTGATGGCACTACTGTTAAATGAAACTATCATCATGTATGGGGCAACGGTCAAAAGTGTATATCAATTGTTAACTAAAAATAAATGAAAGTAAAAAATGAAGGGAATAAAATGAAAAATAAAAAAATAGAAATAATAAAATGAAATAGATTGACATTAAATTGATTAAAAAGAAATCTAATGTGGCTAACATCATATTTGCAACAGATGACTAAAAACATGCCAACTAAAAGGATAACGTTCCAAATTGACCTGATGTCGGTTTGTTACTAGAAGGGCAACAATGCTAAGGAGAGACGGAGAAAAAAAAAACCGAACTAAAAAATATGATCTATTGAACAAGGGGGTAAAAGAAAAACTCACAATATTGCAATTTGCGACCTAACTGCCCCAATTAGGCAATTCTTACAGCTCCCAGCACAGGAAGGTACTTGCAGAGGAACTCGCCACCTTTCTAAAGACCCATGTGGTCGAACCCGTTCCACCAGGGGAAGAAGGGCTGGGATTCTATTCCAGGTACTTCCTGGTGCAAAAGAAAACGGGGGATGCGTCCCATCCTAGACCTAAGGGCCCTGAACAAATTTCTAGTCTGAGAAAAGTTCAGGATGGTTTCCCTGGGCACCCTTCTTCCCATGATTCAGGAAAAAATTGGCTATGCTCTTTGGACTTAAAGGATGCTTATACCCACATCTTGATACTCCCAGCTCACAGGAAGTATCTTCGATTTCGGCTAGGAACACAGCACTTTCAGTACCATGTACTGCCCTTTGGCCTGGTGTCTGCGCCCAGAGTGTTTACCAAATGCCTAGCTGTAGTTGCAGCGTTGCTACGCAGACTGGGAGTGCATGTGTTTCCTTATCTCAATGATTGGCTGGTGAAGAACACCTCGAAAGAGAGTGATCTGGAGTCTATGCGAATGACTATTCGGGTGCTAGAGCTACTGGGGTTCATCATAAATTATCCCAAGTCCCATCTCACCCCAGTCCAAAAAACTGGAATTCATTGGAGCCCTGTTGAACACTCGCACAGCTCGAGCTTATCTTCTCGAGGCAAGGGCGGACAACCTTCTATCCCTGGTGTCCATGGTTTAAGCATCCCAGCAGGTCATGGCTCGGCAGATGTTGAGACTTCTAGGGCACATGGCTTCTACAGTTCATTTTTTGTCTATTAGATTGTAAGCTCTTGAGCAGGGACTGTCTTTCTTCTATGTTTGTGCAGCGCTGCGTATGCCTTGTAGCGCTATAGAAATGCTAAATAATAGTAGTAGTAGTAAGTCCCATGGCACGTCTACATATGAGATCACCTCATGGACCCTAGCTTCCCAGTGGTTTCAAGCTGCGGGGGATCTAGAAGATGTAGTCCAACTGTCCACCAGCTTTCGGAATTCTCTTCAGTGGTGGACGATTCCATCCAATTTGACCATGGGGCGCCCATTCCAAGTTCCGCAACCACAAAAAGTGCTGATGTCAGATGCATCTCTCTTGGGATGGGGAGCTCATGTAGATGGGCTCCACACTCAGGGAGCCTGGTCCTTTCAGGAAAAAAGATCTGCAGATCAACCTTCTGGAATTAAGAGCGATCTGGAATGCTCTAAAGGCTTTCAGAGATCGGCTGTCCAACCAAGTCATCTTAATTCAGACAATCAGGTTTCCATGTACTACACCAACAAGCAGGGAGGCACCGGATCTCGCCCTCTGTGTCAGGGAGCTGTCCAGATGTGGCTTTGGGCATGCCGTCACAGCATGTTTCTCCAAGTCACTGATCTGGCAGGTGTAAACAACAGTCTGGCCGACAGACTGAGCAGGATAATGCAACCTCACGAGTGGTCACTGAACATGGGCGTAGTCCGCAAGATCTTCCGAGGGTTGGGCACCCTCTTGGTGGATCTTTTTGCCACTCAGATCAATCACAAAGTCCCTCAGTTCTGTTCCAGGCTTCAGGCCCACGACAGACTAGCATCAGATGCCTTTCTCCTACATTAGGGGACAGGCCTCCTGCATGCGTATCCTCCCATACCTCTAGTAGGGAAGACTTTGCTGAAACTCAAGCAAGACTGCGGAACCATGATCCTGATTGCACCTTTCTGGCCGCGTCAGATTTGGTTCCCTCTTCTTCTGGAGTTGTCCTCCAAGGAACCGTGGAGATTGGAGTGTTTTCCAACCCTCATCACTCAGAACGAAGGGTCGCTTCTATTTCCCAACCTCCAGTCTCTGGCTCTCATGGCCTGGATGTTGAGAGCTTAGAATTCGCCTCCTTAGGTCTTTCAGAGGGTGTCTCCCGAGTCTTGCTTGCTTCTAGGAAAGATTCCACAAAGAGTTATTACTCTTTTAAATGGAGGAGGTTTGCCATCTGGTGTGACAGCAAGGCCCTAGAACCTCTTTCTTGTCCTACACAGACCCTGCTTGAATACCTTCTACACTTGTCGAAATCTGGTCTCAAGACCAACTCCGTAAGGGTTCACCTTAGTGCGATTAGTGCTTATCACCGCCGTGTAGAGGGTAAGCCTATCTCTGGACAGCCTTTAGTTTTTGATTCATGAGAGGTTTGCTTTTGTCAAAGCCCCCTGTCAAACCTCAACCAGTGTCATGGGATCTCAACGTCGTCCTCACCCAGCTGATGAAAGCTCCTTTTGAGCCACTGAATTCCTGCCATCTGAAGTACTTGACCTGGAAGGTCGTTTTCTTGGTGACAGTTGCTTCAGCTCGTAGAGTCAGTGAGCTTCAGGCCGTGGTAGTGCATGCACCTTATATTAAGTTTCATCACAACAGAGTAGTCCTCCGCACGCACCCTAAGTTCCTGCCAAAGGTGGTGTCGGAGTTCCATTTGAACCAGTCAATTGTCTTGTTAACATTCTTTCCCCGTCCTCATACCCGCCCTGGCGAAAGCAGTTTGCACACCTTGGACTGCAAGAGAGCATTGACCTTTTACGTGGAGCGGACAAAGCCCTTTAGACAGTCCGCCCAGTTGTTTGTTTCTTTTGATCCCAACAGGAGGGGAGTCCCCATTGGAAAACGCACAATCTCCAATTGGCTAGCAGACTGCATTTCCTTCACTTATGCCCAAGCTGGGTTGACTCTAGAGGGCCATGTCACGGCTCACAATGTCAGAGCCATGACTGCGTCAATGGCTCACTTAGCCTCCATTAAAGAGATTTGCAAGGCTGCAACGTGGTCATCAGTCCACACATTTACATCTCATAAGTACTTAAGTAATGCCATTCTGGGAAAAGACCAAAGGTCCATTGAGCCCAGCATCCTATCCCCGACAGCGGCCAATCCAGGTCAAGGGCACCCGGCAAGCTACCCAAACGTATAAACATTTTTGCAAGTCCATTTAGTAGCGGTCTATGGACTTGTCCTTTAGGAAACCGTCCAACCCCTTTTTAAACTCTGCCAAGCTAACCGCCTTCACTACTTTCTCCGGCAACGAATTCCAGAGTTTGATTATGCGTTGGGTGAAGAAATATTTTCTCCTATTTGTTTTAAATTTACTACACTGTAATTTCATCGCATGCCCCCTAGTCCTAGTATTTTTGGAAAGCATGAACAGACGCTTCACATCCACCTGTTCCACTCCACTCCACTCATTATTTTATATACCTCTATCATGTCTCCCCTCAGCCGTCTCTTCTCCAAGCTGAAAAGCCCCAGCCTCCTTAGTCTTTCTTCATAGGGAAGTCAGCCCATCCCCGCTATCATTTTCGTTGCCCTTCGCTGCACCTTTTCCAGTTCTACTATATCTTTCTTGAGATGTGGCGACCAGAATTGAACACAATACTCAAGGTGCGGTCACACCATGGAGCGATACAATGGCATTATAACATCCTCACACCTGTTCTTTCTATTTGCTTTCCTAGCCGCAGCAGCACACTGAGCAGAAGGTTTCAGTGTATTATCAACGACGACACCCAGATCCCTTTCTTGGTCCATTACTCATAACGTGGAACCTTGCATGACGTAGCTATAATTCGGGTTCTTTTTTCCCACATGCGTCACCTTGCACTTGTTCACATTAAATGTCATCTGCCATTTAGCCTCCCAGTCTCGTAAGGTCCTTCTGTAATTTTTCACAATCCTTTCACAAGTTAACGGCTTTGAATAATTTTGTGTCATCGGTAAATTTAATTACCTCACTGGTTACTCCCATCTCTAAATCATTTATAAATATATTAAAAAGCAGAGGTCCTAGCACTGACCCCTGCGGAACCCCACTATCAACCCTTCTCCATTGTGAATACTGCCCATTTAACCCCACTCTGTTTTCGTATCCTTCAACCAGTTTTTAATCCACAATAGGACATTTCCTCCTATCCCATGACCCCCAATTTCCTCTGTAGCCTTTCATGTGGTACCTTATCAAACGGCTTTTGAAAATCCTGATACACAATATCATCCGGCTCCCCTTTGTCCACATGTTTGTTTAGTCCTTCAAAGAATTGAACTAAATTGGTTAGGCAAGATTTCCCCACACTAAAGCCTTGCTGACTTGGGGCCAGATGCACTAAACTTAACGAGCTATTAACAAGCAAGTAGTAAACCCTGGCATGCACTAAAGACTTTAATGAAAACAGAATGCAGATGAGCAAATCGTGTAGAAACCCTATTGTAATAAGATGCACTAACCTTTTCCGATTGCCTTAACGCTGGAAAACGCTGGAAATTCTAACGAGAAGACTATACCTCTTATTGGGGCTGTGCGGGATTGGAAAAATTATTTTAAAAAATCGGGGGCAAAAACGGCCATATGGACGTTCTTCACTATATAAAAAAAAAAAAAAAAAATCAAACAGGCTCCGATGCTGTTTTGATAAATGTTCAATAAAGACTTCAAACAGCTTAAAAAAGTGGAAAAAAATCCAAGTGCTCGTCCTTTTCTTTTCTTTTTACAAAACTATAAGTGGGATTTGAACTCGCCACCTCTGGATTACAAGACCGGTGCTCTAACCACTTGGCCACAACTGTACTTGCTTGGATGTCCCTCCCTTACGGCCAAAATGGACGTTTTTTTTTTTTTTTTTTTTTTTTTTTTTTTTAAGTGAAGCTTTATTAAAAAAAATCAAACAGGCTCCGATGCTGCAGGCTCTTTTTTTGACATCATTCAACCCCGGAATAATAAAAACGTATTTTTTGGCAGTGCTTCACTCAGCTGATACCTGGAAGTCCCTGAGCCAATCACAACGTGTTCAGCCGAGCTAAACGCGCTGTGATTGGCTCAGAGACTTCCAGGTCTCTCAGCTGAGTGAAGCATGGGCAAAAAGGACGTTTTTATTATTCCGGGGTTGAATGATGTCCAAAAAAGAGCCTGCAGCATCGGAGCCTGTTAGATTTTTTAAATAAAACTTTGCTTAAAAAAAAACCCAAAACGTCCATTTTGAGCGTCCTCCCCCCCCCCCCCCCCCCCCCCCCCCCCCGCAATAATAAAAATGTCCTTTTTACCCGTGCTGCACTCAGCTGAGAGACCTGTAAGTAAGGGAGGGACATCCAAGCAAATAGAGCTGTGGCCGAGTGGTTAGAGCACCGGTCTTGTAATCCAGAGGTGGCGGGTTCTGTTAAAATTGGAGTTATTTATTATTTTCTCCCCGTTTTTATTTATTTATTTATTTATTTGAACATTTGTTGTTTTGCCATTCATGAACCTTTTCAAGACTAACAACTTCCAAACTGCACTTGTTTGCTATGAGTGAAATTCAGTCAACACATTAGCAGAAGCCCTGGCTCCAATGCTGCAGGCTCTCAGCTGAGCTAAACGCGTTGTGATTGGCTTAGAGACTTCCGGGTCTCTCAGCTGAGAGCCTGCAGCATCGGAGCCAGGGTTACCTCGCAGGAGGGGGAAAAGCATTTAGCTCAGCTCGTCTCAGTGCTTCCTTCGCTGTGATTGGGTGGAAGATGGCGCTGGGCGGATGGAAATCCTAATGACAGTCTCCAGAATTCCTTCTATTTGTACCATGGTAGGTGCAACGGATGCCTGCAGCATCGGAGCCTGTGATTTTTTTTTTTTTATAATACACTACAGTGAAGAACGTCCATAAAGGACGCTCCTGACGAGCACTTGAGGTGTATTTGGCATGTGCAGAGCAGCCAGCATAACGCTTTGCTGCTCTGCGCATGCTTGACCGGCCGATTCTCCGACTGTTTTATGAGGAAATAGAGAATGCAAGTGAGCTACAATGAGTAGCTCATTTGCATTCCCTTTCCTTGATGCATAGCCGTTCCCTACCGATTCACTGTGGAATTTGGTAGGGAACGGCTCTAACGACGACTTTTGCGCATCTGGCCCTCGGTCTCAGTAATCCATGTCCTTGGATGTGCTCTGTAATTTTGTTTTTAATAATAGCCTCTACCATTTTCCCTGGCACTGACGTCAGACTCACCAGTCTATAATTTCCCGGATCTTCCCTGGAACCTTTTTTAAAAATCGGTGTTACATTGGCCACCCTCCAATCTTTCGGTACCACACTCGATTTTAAGGATAAATTGCATATCACTAACAGTAGGTCCGCAAGCTCATTTTTCAGTTCTATCAGTACTCTAGGATGTATACCATCCAGTCCAGGAGATTTGCTACTCTTCAGTTTGCTGAACTGTCCCATTACGTCCTCCAGGTTTACTGTGAATTCAGTAAGTTTCTCTGACGCGTCCACTTGAAATACCATTTCCGACATTGGTATCCCACCAAAATCTTCCTCGGTGAAGACTGAAGCAAAGAATTCATTCAATCTCTCCGCTATGTCTTTGTCATCCCTGATCGCCCCTTTTACCCCTCGCTCATCCAGCGGCCCAACCGATTCTCTTGCCGGCTTCCTGCTTGTAATATACCGAAATAATTTTTTACTATGTTTGCCTCTAATGCTATCTTTTTTTCGTAATCCCTCTTGGCCTTCTTTATATATGCCTTGCATTTGCTTTGACACTCCTTATGTTGCTTCTTGTTATTTTCAGATGGTTCCTTCTTCCATTTTATGAAGGCGTTTCTTTTAGCCCTAATAGCTTCCTTCACCTCACTTTTCAACCATGCCGGCTGTCTTTTGGACTTCCATCTTTCTTTTGTAATTTGCAGAATATGATTGACATGTGTCTCTAGGATGGTACTTTTGAACAGCATCCACACCTGTTGTACGGTTTTTACCCCCTCAGTTGCCCCTCTTTTTTTTTACTGTTCTTCTCATTCTATCATAGTCTCCTTTTTTAAAGTTAAACGCTAACGTAATTGACTTCCTATGTATAGTTACCTCAAGGTTGATATCAAACCTGATCATATTATGATCACTGTTATCAAGTGGCCCCAGTACCATAACGTCCCTCACTAGATCATGCGCTCTACTAAGGACCAAGTCTAGAATTTTTCCTTCTCTCGTTGGCTCCTGCACCAGCTGCTCCATAAAGCTGTCATTGATTTCATCAAAGAATTGTACCTCTCTAGTGTGTCCAGCCTATCACTATTTGCATGATGCTTAGTGCTTGACACTATTGATTTGCCATCTTTTGTCTGATCTTTAGTTGTATTTAAGGGCACCTGGCCGACTACGGTCTCTTGTGTAACCTCACTATCCAGAAACCATATCTTCCCTGTTTGTGAGGTATCTTTACAAGATACCTTATCCCGAACCATGCGCTGTTGTGCGACTTTCGGCCTTTCCCCCATATCTAGTTTAAAAGTTGCTCTATCTCTTTTTTTTTTTTTTTGAATGCCAACACCAGCAGCCTGGTCCCACCTTGGTTAAGATGGAGCCCATCATTTCGGAATAGGCTCCCCCTTCCCCAGAATGTTGCCCAGTTCCTAACAAATCTAAAACCCTCCTCCCTGCACCATCGTCTCATCCAAGCATTGAGACTCCGGAGCTCTGCCTGCCTCTTGGGGCCTGCGCGTGGAACGGGTAGTATTTCAGAAAATGCCACCCTATAGAATCTAGATTTGAGCTTTCTTCCTAAAAGCCTAAATTTGGCTTCCAGAACCTCTCTCCCACATTTTCCTACGTCATTGGTACCCACATGTACAAAGACAGCTGGCTTCTCCCCAGCCCTATCTAAAATCCTGTCCAGGTGCCCCATGAGGTCCGCCACCTTTGCACCAGGCAGGCAAGTCACCAGGCGATCCTCCCATCCAACAGCCACCCAGCTATCTACATTACTAATGATTGAATCATCAAGTATGACAGCTGTTCTAACCGTTTCCTCCTGGTCAGCCATTGGAGATATATCCTCAGTGCGAGAGGATAGTACATCTTCTAGTGGGTAGGTCCTGGCTACAGGAGTACTTCCTACTTCACCTTCTGGGAGACCTCCCTCCTCCAAGGTAGCACAGAGGCTACCTGACTGGAGGTGGGACCTCTCTACAACATCCCTGTAGGTCTCCTCTATGTATTTCTCTATCTCCCTCATCTCTACCAAATCTGCTACTCTAGCCTCGAGAGAACGAACATGGTCTCTGAGGTCTAGGAGCTCTTTGCATCGGGCACACACATATAACATCTCACCAACTGAGAGATAATCATACATATGGCACTCAACGCAAAAGACTGGGTAGCACCCCTCTCGCTGCTGGTCTGCTAACTCCATCTTAGTGTTTTCAAGTCTCACTACTGCCTTCAGCAGGACACCCGATGTGACAGTCGGTTTGGGCAGTTGGTGCTGCAGAATCTGTTCGGGGTTTAGAATCCAACTCCACCCCCCCCCCCCCCCACCCCCCAGACCCATTTTTGTTCTGTTCCAGGCTGCACTGTCAGTTAATTGTTTATGGTTTCAGGTCAATCTATGTTATGTTCTCGCTGTTGTGAGGCCCAATTGACCAGTATTCATTGTTTTGAGTGAGCCTGGGTGCTAGGGATACCCCACATGTGAGAACAAGCAGCCTGCTTGTCCTCGGAGAAAGCGAAGATACATACCTGTAGCAGGTATTCTCTGAGGACAGCAGGCTGATTGTTCTCACAAACCCGCCCACCTCCCCTTTGGAGTTTGTTTATTATTTGTTTTTTGATTAAACTGAGCGGGAACGCTCACGCAACGGGCGGGAAGTCAGCCCGCTCGTGCGCGAGAAGACTCTGGCAAAACGTTTTAAATATTTTATCTTCTCTATGCACATGTTTTGAAAGCACACATTGTACATGCCTGTATGTAAGTATATCATTCGCCTATTTGTATGTCTTTTAGTGTAACTTTATTTTATCACTTTTTATTTTGTATGAATATTTATTATTATAATTTATTGTTTTGTATGTTTGCATTTTAGTTTTAGCCCTGATGCAGCCTGTGGGCGAAATGTGACCATGTCGGTAATTGTTTTGTAATAAGACATTTTTCTTTCCATTTTTTTGCTGATCTACTTCGTTTTGTTTCTTACAAAGTGTACATATTGAGATCTTTAAAAGTCTGTTACCATATGTTTTATGATAAAGACCACTGACCATTTTAGTAGCCACCCTCTGGACTGACTCCATCCTGTTTTATATCTTTTTGAAGATGCAGTCTCCAGAATTGTACACAGTATTCTAAATGAGGTCTCACCATAGTCTTATACAGGGCCATTATCACCTCCTTTTTTTCTACTGGCCATTCCTCTTGCTGTGCTCTCAAGCACCTTGGCTTTTGCTGTTGCGTTTTCTACTTATTTGGCCACCTTGTGACCAGCACAAAACTATCACATCCAAGTCCTCCTCGTTTGTGCACAGAAGTGCTCCATCTCCTAAACTTGTACTGTTCCTGGGGTTTTTGCAGCCCAAATGCATGATTCTGCATTTTTTAGCATTAAATCTTAGCTGACAAATTCTGGACCATTCTTTCCCCCTTTATGTGATCCACACCATCAAATAGGTCTACACTTTTGCTGATTTTGGTATCATCTGCAGAGAGGCAAACCTTACCAGACAGCTGTTCTGCTGTGTTGCTTATGAAAAATGTTTAAAAGAACCAGACCACGAATAGATCCTGGTGGCACACCACTTGTATTGTCCTCTTCATCAGAATGAATTCTATTTACCACTACCCTCTGTCACTTTCCACTCAACCAGTTTCTAACCTAATCAGTCATTCTAGGGCTCATTCTGAGGGCACTCAGTTTGTTTGTAAATCATCTATGTGGAACTGTGTCAAAGGCCTTACAAAAATTGAGGTACACGATATCTAGCACTCTCCTTCAATTTAACTCTGGTCACTCAGTCAAAAAAATTCATATTTGTCTGACACGTCCTGCCTCTATTAGAACCTTGCTGCCTTGGGTCCTGCAATCCATTGGATTCCAGAAACATCACTATTCTCTGTTTTAGAAGCATTTCCATGAATCTAGTTACCATAGAGGTCAGACTAACTGGGCTGCTGTTCCCAACCTCTGTCTCCATCCCTATCACTCTCTCTCTCCTTCCACATTGTCCTATTCCACCACCTCTGTCCTCTCCCTCGCCTTCTCATTTTTCTCCCCCTGCCCTTCAGACTTCTTTCTCTTCCCCTCCTGCCTGTGCACTCTTTCTGTTCCCACCCACCATCTATCTAGTCTTTTCACCCTTTCACACAGTGCTAATCTTGTCTACAAACTCTGCCCCCACCCTTAGCAGGTTAACTTTTCCAAGCTCAGACCAAAAAACAAAATGTAATTTAAATATTTGAAATGTGCATTACAAAAATGATGAAAAGGAAAAACGATGATACGTTGAAACCCTCTGCTCAGTGTTCTGCGGCGGCTAAGAAAACAAATAGAATATTAGGTATTATTAGGAAAGGAATGAAAAACAAAAATGAGGACGTTATAATGCCTTTGTATTGGTCCATGGTGCAACTACACCTCAAATATTGTGTTCAGTTCTGGTCACTGCATATCAAAAATAATACCTGTATTATTTTTGATTTTCATCGCCCTTCTTTGTAACTTTTCTAATTCCACTGTAGTGGAATTAGAAAAGATACAAAGAAGGGCGACGAAAATAATAAAGGGGATGGGATGACTTCCCTATGAGGAAATGCTGAAGCAGCTAGGGCTCTTCAGCTTGGAGAAAAGGCGGCTGAGGGGAGATATGATAGAGGTCTATAAAATAATGAGTGGAGTGGAATGGGTGGATGTGAATTGTTTGTTTACTTATTCCAAAAATACTAGGACTAGGGGGCATGCGATGAAGCTACAAAGTAGTAAATTTAAAATGAATTGCAGAAAGTTTTTCTTCATTCAATGTGTAATTAAACTCTGGAGTTTTTTGCCAGAGAATGTGGTAAAGTTGGTTAGCTTAGCAGGGTGTAAAAAAGGTTTGGACAGCTTTCTAAAGGAAAAGTCCATAGATCATTATTAAAATGACTTGGGGAAAATCCACTGCTTATTTCTGGGATAAGCAGCATAAATGTATTGAACTTTTGGGGGGATCTTGCCAGGTATTTGGTTGTTTTTTTTTTTTAATTTATTGATTTCTATTATTAAACAGGCAATAATATACTTGCATAGAAAAGTTCAGTTAAATTAAAATGTTAATCCAGAAAGTAATATAAGAAAAATTATTCTGTTAACCTCACTCAGGTCCACAATTCGAGTCCAAGATCCCTAAACCATGGAGATCAAGGAAATACTAATTAAATTTTTATCGGCTGTGCACAAATCCTATATTTCTTAACAAGAGCAAATGCTGGATAATTCAACCTCCAGCATTTCATTTAGATGTTATAAAGGCTGCGAGTTGAGAAGGTTTGTAATAAGCAAATTTCTCTGAATGGTATCTGATCATACATTTACATGGATACTTAAGGAAAAAAGTGGCTCCTAACTGAAGCACTTCTGGTTTCGTTTGAAGAAATTGCTGTCATCATTTTTGCGTGTCCCTTGAGACATCCGGATAAATTCGAATTTTTAAACCCTTAAAGGTTTTTTTCTTTATTTTTGAAAAACATCCTCAAAATCCAAATTTTATCTGGTGTCAAAGCTACTGTTGCCACCAAGGTAGCTGCTGTTACTTGTTCTGTGTCTGATGTTTCCAGCAATGCGGAGACATCTAGCACCTGATTATCCTGAACTTGTTGATTGATTTTTTTTTTTAATTTACAAATCTGTTTATTAAGAAATCAAAGTAACAGTAACTTGGAGACAAAGTCTCCCACATATTTCCATAACATCAACATTCAGGCAGTGCCAACATACAATGTTTACCCCCCTTTTAACCTTTTATCCCCCCACCCATATCTCCCCACTCCCCCCTCCCACCCACTACTTCCCCCTTCCCTCCCCACCCAACCTCCCCTCTCTTCTTCTCATACCCTGAATTTATATCACCTGCCTCCCAGTATCCCTTCCAATCTTAACCATTCTTCTGCATTTGGGTTGTATCTTCCCCTGCGTCTGTCAACTTTTCCAATCCCATCATTGTACAAAGTTTTCCCTTCCAGTCTTGCCCCGTGGGACCTGTCTTCTGTTTCCATTTCAACGCTATAGTTGTTTTTGCTGCTGCTAAGCACAGTCTTTTAATTCTATTTTGCCATTTCTTCCCTCCCGTATTCCTACAGCCTAACAGGCACCATTTAGGATCACAAGGAATCTGGACCCCAACTGCTATGGTTGTATACCCCACGACTTCCTCCCAAAACCCTTGCACTACTACACATTCCCACCATATATGAAAATATGTCCCTTTCCCCTGCTCACATCTCCAGCAAATATCCGAGGCATTAGGATACATGGCTTTTATTCTATCCGGGGTATAGTACCACCGGCTCAAGACCTTGTAAGCATTTTCCTTGACTACGACACATACTGATGCCTTTTTAACTTCCGTACATATTTTCTTCCACTCCCCCTCACTGAGCTCAGTTTTAAGATCTTGTTCCCATGCTTTCATATAAGAACTCGTTGATTTTCATCACTATTGGTGGGAAGATAATAAACCTGTGAGAAGGGGGGATATTATCTTCCCCAGCCCCCCAAGATTTCTTTAATGTAATTTTTTAACATTTCCCGGGGAGAGACAGTCATTTGTTGAGAAAAATTTATAAAACGTAAATTGTTACTTCTAGAGTAATTTTCAAAGATTTCCATCTTCTTCCTAAGGTTCGTCAAGTGTTTAACCATATTACTTTGCAGTAATTGCATTTGCTGAAAGTCTTTTTCTTGATTTTGAACATCTGATTCACAGATTTTAAACCATCTTCTGTTTCTTTTATCTTCCCCTCTAGCACTACAATATCTTTATTTTTTGTACCTGAGGGCATAATACTTTCCCTAAGTCAGCAATTAAAGACCTCAAATTGTCCAAAGTCCCCTTAGGAGGTTTAATGAATAAAGTTGTAAATTGAGTGGTCAGTACCTCAGCTTGTTGTATTGTAGTTTCTCCTCAGTTCGTAGCTCCAGACTCTCCCGGCGTTGTAAATGCCGTCTCCGCAGCTGATGGAGGAGTTTGTAAACTCCTCAAGTCCCCCTCTTGATCGTAATCCACCTCCCGTTGTTCTGTACCTGGGGCTCGATCCGCTCCCAGGACTGAGGACGCCGCCATTGGGGAGCTGCTTCCACGCGACTGTGGGGGAGGGGCTCTAATGTTGGGGCTAAGTGTGATTTCCAGCCCATAGTTCTGCCCAGGATCTCCATCTGCCCTGGACTGAACAAGCGGGCCGCTCACCGACGATTCAGGATCCGAAGTTTGCTGCAGGAATGTTTCAATTGACCCGGGACGAACCGGAAGGTTCTGCTGCTGGGAGGTTGCAGCAGCGGCCCGGCCTCTTCTTTTCGGCATCGGAGAAAATTTTAGCAGTTAATTGCAGGAGCTCTCGCACAAGTCCGATTCACTTGGCAGCCATCTTGGACTCTATCCCGGTATTTGTACATAAGTACATAAGTAATGCCATACTGGGAAAAGACCAAGGGTCCATCGAGCCCAGCATCTTGTCCACGACAGCGGCCAATCCAGGCCAAGGGCACCTGGCAAGCTTCCCAAACATACAAACATTCTATACATGTTATTCCTGGGATTTTGGATTTTTCCAAGTCCGTTTAGTAGCGGTTTATGGACTTGTCCCTTAGGAAACCGTCCAACCCCTTGTTAAACTCTGCTAAGCTAACCGCCTTCACCACATTTTCCGGCAATGAATTCCAGAGTTTAATTACACGTTGGGTGAAGAAAACTTTTCTCCGATTTATTTTAAATTTACTACACTGTAGTTTAATCGCATGCCCCCTAGTCCTAGTATTTTTGGAAAGCGTGAACAGACGCTTCACATCCACCTGTTCCACTCCACTCATTATTTTATATACCTCTATCATGTCTCCCCTCAGCCGTCTCTTCTCCAAGCTGAATAGCCCTAGCCTCCTTAGTCTTTCTTCATAGGGAAGTCGTCCCATCCCCGCTATCATTTTAGTCGCCATTCGCTGCACCTTTTCCAATTCTACTATATCTTTCTTGAGATGCGGCAACCAGAATTGAACACAATACTCAAGGTGCGGTTGCACCATGGAGCGATACAACGGCATTATAACATCCTCACACCTGTTTTCCATACCTTTCCTAATAATACCCAACATTCTATTCGCTTTCCTAGCCGCAGCAGCACACTGAGCAGAAGGTTTCAGCGTGTTATCGACGACGACACCCAGATCCCTTTCTTGGTCTGTAACTCCTAATGTGGAACCTTGCATGACGTAGCTATAATTCAGGTTCTTTTTTCTCACATGAATCACCTTGCACTTGCTCACATTAAACGTCATCTGCCGCCCAGTCTCCCAGTCTCGTAAGGTCCTCTTGTAATTTTTCACAATCCTGTCGCGAGTTAACGACTTTGAATAACTTTGTGTCGTTAGCAAATTTAATTACCTCGCTAGTTACTCCCATCTCTAAATCATTTATAAATATATTAAAAAGCAGCGGTCCTAGCACAGACCCCTGAGGAACCCCACTAACTACCCTTCTCCATTGTGAATACTGCCCATTTAACCCCACTCTCTGTTTGTTTCCTATCCTTCAACCAGTTTATAATCCACAATAGGACATTTCCTCCTATCCCATGACCCTCCAATTTCCTCTGTAGCCTTGGATTGTAGACCTGGATTGGCCACTGTTGGAAACGGGATGCTGGGCTTGATGGTCCTTTGGCCTGTCCTAGTGTGGCAATACTTATGTGCTTATGGAATCAAATTATATAAAAACAAGACACTAATATAAATACAAATCATGACAATCCACAAGACCATGTCACAGCTAGAGACACACAGATGAAAATTCAAGAACATAGACAAT
The DNA here is from genome assembly GCF_901765095.1 of Microcaecilia unicolor. Classification (NCBI taxonomy): domain Eukaryota; kingdom Metazoa; phylum Chordata; class Amphibia; order Gymnophiona; family Siphonopidae; genus Microcaecilia; species Microcaecilia unicolor. The sequence continues at coordinate 444,734,869 of NC_044032.1, forward strand.
TCTTCCATAAACTATCCCAAATTACTTATTGCATACTCACTAATCTCTTTATGCAACAAAAGAGAGAAAACAAAAGATCTTTACAGATTCTCTCTATCCAAAAGAGTTTTCTAAATGTGAAATCTAAAAGACAAATATGTTTCCTTGATGAGAAATCAGATATCTGTGAAGATGCTTTGTCTGAGGCTTGTGAAAAATTAAGGGGGAAATTCATCAGGCAGCCTTATGGCCTTAACGCACGTTAAGGGAATTAGAGTGCACTAAATGCTAAACAGCCAAAGGGATAGAATAGGCTTTTAGCATTTAGCACATACTAATTCCTTTAATGCACATTAAGACCATAATGCCGCTTAATGAATTCCTCCCTAAATTGTTTATGTAATTAAGTAGCAAAAACTACATCTGGGGAAAGTCTGAACTCTATGGCCACAAAATACAGCTATTCCTTATACTTGAAATGAAATATAATTTCAGTATCATTAAATTTATATTTCTCTGAGGAAAAAGTCACCAGAAAGGGGGGCGAGGACCCCCCCCCCCCCAAAAAAAAAAACCAAAAAAAAAAAACCCCTACCCTTCTTGGGCTTCCTCTCTCAAAGGGGATAAAGGCAAATGCGTACCCCTACGCAGTATCATGGTTAGGAAGTTAAAGAATTTCCTTGAAATACTTTCTGAATAATATCTCTTGTGCTACTGCTAGCAAATGTATAAGAATTCAGAAGCTCTTAGCCTTCAACAAATTTTCCACTGATTTCAAGTTGTAATGCATGACACCCAAACTACTTTTAGAGACTGCACTTACAATTCCAAAACCTTCAAAAACTTATCAAAGGCATTTACTTAATCCAGTTCCCACAGCTTGCCTTACCCATGAACCTGCATAACTAGTAGACAGACGGCCCCTGTAAGCAATCCCTCTGACCTAGCAACAATGTTCAAGATGGTCTTCAAGAATACCTCTTATGTAGGAGTAACAGCTTGTTTTAAACAAAAACAAACACTACTTGTGATGGTGAAATGGTAGCTAGTTCAGTGGAAGCTTTGGGAATTGCACTTACAACAACTCCAGTCTCGGTGTGCTGAAGGTGATCCATTATTTAAGGCCTGAATAAAGGGCATAGATAAGAGTCCTGATGCCGGAACTACGGGATGTACCCTGAACAGCAGGGGAGTGCCTGCCAACCGCTTATCCAGCCTTAGTCTAAACAACAAAGTTCCTATCCATAGATCCATGATTAGTGGAAGTGGATACCAAAGGAAGTTTCCTTTTGCTTTTCCCTTTGCCTGTAACAACCACCAAGAGTTAAAGACCCAGCAATAATTCACTTACCAGTGTCCAAAGGAGCTCGTAAAGAGAATTTTCCCCTTCAGTGTGCCCCTTTGTGCATGTAGCTGTGTACCTAAACATAGTAAACATAGTAGATGACGGCAGAAAAAGACCTGCACGGTCCATCCAGTCTGCCCAAGAAGATAAATTCATATGTGCTACTTTTTTATTTGTACTGTCCTCTTCAGTACACAGACCGTATAAGTCTGGCCAGCCCTATCCCCACCTCCCAACCACCAGCTCTGGTACAGACCATATAAGTCTGCCCAGCACTATCCTCGCCTCCCAACTACCAGTCCCGCCTCCCACCACCAGCTCTGGCACAGACCCTATAAGTCTGCCCAGCACTATCCCCGCCTCCCACCACCAGCTCTGGCACAGACCGTATAAGTCTGCCCAGCACTATCCCCGCCGCCCAACCACCAGCCCTGGCACAGACCGTATGTCTGCCCAGCACTAGTCACGCCTCCCAACCACCAGCCCTGGCACAGACCGTATAAGTCTGCCCAGCACTAGCCCCGCCTCCCAACCACCAGCTCTGCCACCCATTCTAGGCTAAGCTCCTGAGGATCCATTCCTTCTGCACAGGATTCCTTTATGTCTATCCCACGCATGTCTGAATTCCGTTACCGTTTTCATCTCCACCACCTCCCGCGGGAGGGCATTCCAAGTATCCACCACCCTCTCCGTGAAAAAATACTTCCTGACATTCTTCTTGAGTCTGCCCCCCTTCACTTACCTTATCAGGAATGTAGTCCTATAGAGGAGTGAGCCTAGATAATATCACAGGTCTGCACAAACTCGACGCAGGCACTCCATTTCTCACTCCTTCATACAGAATGAGCCTCTTCTTTTTTGCTCTCTTCTGTCTCTCTATACTGTCATCCAAAAAAAATAGTTCTAAAATCTCTGCTTAGTTCCATCTTACTATGCAGCTCAGGTTTGTGGCTCATAAACATGAGGCAGTATACAGATAAAGGTGATGGCAGAGGAGCTTGAGCAGTACAGTGAATAGCAGCACTAAATCTAAACCTTCCTATTTCGGACACCCTAAAAATTCTGGGAGTTACCTTTGATTGACACCTAACACTCGAGAACCACGCGAAAAACACAACCAAGAAAATGTTCCATTCAATGTGGAAATTAAAAAGAGTAAGACCATTCTTCCCAAGGACTGTGTTCCGTAATCTAGTACAATCAATGGTGCTCAGTCACCTAGACTACCGCAACGCGCTATACGCCGGCTGCAAAGAGCAAATAATCAAGAAACTTCAAACAGCCCAGAACACTGCAGCTAGACTCATATTTGGTAAAACAAAATATGAAAGTGCGAAACCTTTACAAGAAAAACTGCATTGGTTCCCATTTAAGGAACGCATCACGTTCAAAATATGCTCCCTAGTCCACAAAATCATTCACGGAGAAGCACCAGCCTACATGTCAGACCTGATAGACCTACCACCCAGGAATGCCAAAAGATCATCCCGCACATTCCTCAATCTACACTTCCCTATCTGCAAAGGTCTAAAATACAAACTAATGCACACGTCAAACTTTACCTACTTGAGCACACAGTTATGAAATGCACTACCGTGCAACTTAAAAACGATTGATGAACTAATGAACTTCCGCAAACTATTGAAGACCTATCTCTTTAATAAGGCATACCACAAAGATCAACCAATGTGAACATACACAACTCCTCCACATATATTCAGCATTGTCTTATAATATCTGATTGTTATACTACTTTCATGTTTCTTCTTTATCATTTTACCAATGATCTTTCTGGAACACTAAATGTCTATTTTCTAATCTCATTCCACTATTCATGATGTATTGTAAGCCACATTGAGCCTGCAAAGAGGTGGGAAAACATGGGATACAAATGCAATAAATAAATAAACAACACTCTCCCTACACACACCTCCCCAAACAGTAGGGTCTGTTCTGCTTATGCCTGTTCACCACATGATTACTGCTGCTTTCTGCTTCACAGCAAAGGGACAAGTCACCACTTAGGTCAGGAGAGGAGATGGAGCAGCAGAGGGACTGAGACAAAAGGAAAAAGCAGTTAGTGCTGGGGATTCACTGAATCCTTTGGCCCTGATATCATTCCTTTATTGCACCCTTTAAAATATGGAGCCAAGACCTGATTGCCATGCTCTATTTCTGATCTTAAGGAAAGATCCAAACCTCTGGGTGTTATTGAGGGGAAAAAGTGTTCAGGATGCAATGTTGAGTTCAATAATTTCTGTCCACCATAATTCTGAAAAGGTCACTGAAAGTTGGGCGCTAGGATGCTCTTGTTGTGTCTATTCTGTGTTTTGTAAGGTGAAGTTTAAAAAAATGGTGTTTTTGAGAATGCTTGGTGTCAAAGTACATTTTCTCACACAGAGATATGGATATCCTCTGCCAGATTTCATAATCTGACTGGTGCCATAAATCAGACTTGAATAAATACAGACTAGAGTGTTTTCCTTTGCAGGCAAAGGTCAGTTTTCCAGTTCTAATTAAAATAAGACTCTCTCTACCACAGAGCCTTTTTAAATGGCATCTGTTATCTTAAAACAAAAACTACACATACTGATAGTCACCTACAAGGATTTTTTTTCTCTAGCTGTGTTCTCTCAGTGCCTTACTTGTTTGAGTGCAGGTGTTTGAATGTATTGGTACATTTATGTAACAAGTATTTGGTTGGTTGGATGTATGAATGTAGATTTCTGAGCACGAGTCTGAATAACTATACTCTTGCTTATTGTTTGCATCGCTGCCAGTTGTGATTCCAGGCCACATCATTAAAGAGTGTTTTTCTGTCATATTCTCAGTTTTCTCCCAGTGGAGTGAAGGCAGGCATGGCGCCCTATCAAGTAGTAACAGTAAGAGTAGGTGAGAGGCAATAGTAATCCCTGTTCTCATCTCATGCCTCACATCACCAGGGTCTGAGCAGAGACGGGTCACTTTGCTTTGTTGTTTGCCAGTGAGCTGTGTCCTCCCAGTTCTTGTATGTCCTAGCAAGGTCAATACTCATTAAGACTTACACGGCACTATTGAATAGCGGGAGTATGACAATGGAACACAGCAGCTCGACTGGCAGTTAATCAAAACCATATTTACTAGCATACAGATCCCAAACGGGAAGTATATTGTAGGATCCTTGGAGGTCAAGTGCTGCTCAGCTCTGCTCTTTTCAGCAGATGTAAAGTTATTGATTTACTCTAAACCATGCCTCTGTGCCCTCCCTCCCCAGTGCTGCTGTTCTTTACGTGACTGCAATGTTGCATTAAATGTAATTATTCCCACATTGTTGGAGTGCTTGAGACACAGTTTCCCCAATGAAAAGTAAGGCCTTTAAATAACAACTGTATTCCAAAGGGGGCTACTTCAAAGTGCAGGATTTGGAGCCCCAGAATTCTTATACAATCCTTTCGCTCCTTGTAAAAACTGGTTGTGAATGATCCCTGTTGCATTTAGGGGCCATTCTTCACATTTCTAAAACATTGTAAAGAGCCAGGGAGGGATGAAGCAAATAACTGATTAAAAGGCAGCACAATCTATTTCACGTAGAGGCTCATCTTCAAATATTTGCAAAGTTACATAGTCTAAGTGCTTTGAAAATACGCCTCATTGTGCAGGTGATTCGCAGTTCAGTATTCCACTGCACGTGGGGAGTGGAAATAATTTCCCCATCTACTTTTAGTTTAAAATAAAAGGCCTTTATAAAGCAGCTTATGAGCTTGAAAGTACTTTGAAATAGCTTCATGAGCTCTTGCAGGTACTTTGTTATAGACAGAGCATAAGGTTGGCAAAATTTTTCCCTTGACATGGAAGAGTATGGCCCCAGTGGAATCGTAGGAGTGCAGAAATGGGCAGCCACGCTGATATGAGCACAGTTGTTGTACTCTTGCTAATCTCCTCTGCTTTGGGCCTACCAGATCCCGTCAGCTTCCAGCTGGCGGAAGTTGGAAGAGAGTGTTAGCACTGTTGTGCATGATGTTAAGGTTTGAACTGTTAAGCCCATCATAAGTCTTATGCTGTAGCTATCACTTCTCCTACTGACAACTCAATATAGTATGGATGGGGAAAATCAACTGTTGGCTAAGAATTGGCTGAAGAGGTGAGGCAGAGATTGATTGACGAGAGTTGTTAGAAGGGGGAATTGATGGAGCTAGAGTAAAGAAGGGATTGGTGCAGGGGGTTAACTGAGAAGGAATTTAAGGAATAGTCTGTTATAGTTCCATAGGCCAGCACTTAAATGGACTATTTTAAAGTTACCACAATATCAATATAAAGCACAGCTATTAGTCAAAGCAATGTCTGTCAATACAAACGGAAAGCACGGATGAGTTATACTTTTGAATATCTAGTTAAAAATATTTGCTAGCAAAAATAAACTTTACAGAGAACCTTTTGTAAGAGTTTTCCTTTTAGGAAGCAAGATAAACACTGTTCAGTTATCTGTCAATCAAACCACAGTGACTGATTTAAAGAAAAAAGTTTAAAAGGGCCCCACTGGCACACTGATTGCAGTGTGAATCATCAGGGAAGCACATAAATAAGCCAGGGCTGAGTTCCTCTGTCCAGAAAAGGTGCTGTGAGAGGACTTCCAGAGAAGGAGAGAACTTCATTGGTAAGAATTTGCTAGGTAATTTCTTTTAAATTTGAGGAAAGGTAGGGTTAAATAGGTAACCCCAGGGACTTTATTTTAAGTTACTCTGCTTATTTAGCAAAAGAGTTTAAGGAATAGTTGTGGGTTTGTTTGGGGTTTTTTTTTTGTTTGTTTTTTAGCTTGTAAAGTTTGTTACAATTCCATAGGCTAGCATTTAAAGGGACTATTAAAGTTATCATAGTATTTGTGTAAAGCACAGCTAATAGTCACAGGTAGCATTATATGTTAGAGGGCCTTGAATAGACTGAAAATTCTGCAGGAAACACATCTTGGAATCCCTATGAGAAAAGGTAATGATTGGAGTATACTACTATCCACCTAGTCACGATGAACAGACAGATGCAGAAATGTAATCAGAAATTAGTGAGGCTAACAGACTGGATAACACAATAATAATGGGTGATTTCAATTACCCCGATGTTGACTGGGTAAATGTAACAGGGCATGCTAGGGAAGTAAAGTTCCTTGATGAAATCAAGGACTGCTTTATGGAGCAACTAGTTCAGGAACCAATAAGAGGGGGAACAATTCTAGACCTAGTCCTTAGTGGAGGACATGATCTGGTGCAGGAGGTAATGGTGTTGGGGCCACTTGATAACAGTGATCATAACATGATCAGAACTGATATAATCTCTGGAGCTAAGTATACACAGGAAATCCAGTACTTTAGCATTTAACTTTCAAAAAGGGAGACCATGATAAAATGAGGAGAGGTGGTGTTTTGTTTTTTAACCATAGAGGAGCAGCTGCAAAGGTAAAAAAATTACACTGTGTGGATGCTGTTCAAAAATAACCATCCTGGAAGCCCAGACCAGATATATTCCATGTATTGAAAAAGGTGGAAGGAAGGCCATGGTTAAAAACTGAGATGAAGGAAGGTATTAGAGCTGAAAGAAAATCCTTCAGAAAATGGAAGAAGGATCCAACTGAAAATAATAGGAAATGGCATAAGGACTGGCAAGTCAAATGCAAAGTGTTGATAAGGAAGGCAGAGAGACTTTGAAAAGATTGCGTTAGAGGCAAAGACACATAGTACAAACTATTTTCCAAGGACAAGCAGGATAGTGGTATCCTTACATATGGGTGACATCATCCCAAAAGAATCCAGTGTGGACGCTGCCCAGCATTCTATATTTTTTAGAGGCTTTTGGCGGCAGCCCCACTTTGCATGCACAAGTGCCATCCTGACTAACACATAAGCGAGGGACCCTCAGTCTTGGTTTTTCTCACAGAGGTAGGAGTTCACATCTCGTTGATCTCATTAGTGTTTTTTTTTCCCAAATGCGTATTGTGCCCTTCTGTGCAGGTATTTTTCTTTTATTTGTTTTCTCCCCTTTTTGGACTCACCATTGAACCTTTTGATTTAGCAGCTGTTCTTTTTGACATGCCCCAGAAGACTCCCAGTGGCTTCAAAAGATGCACCCAATGCAATTGGGTGATCTGTAGCACTGACCCATACAGTTGGGATGCATGGGGCTTGACCATGACCCATCTAACCGTGTTCTTGTTTAAAATTGCAGAAAAGAACACAGAAAGCATGCAGAATGAGGGCTTCCTTCTGCATCCCAGTCTCCAGATCCTAGCCCTCAATGTCTGGATGTTGAGAGCATAGAGTTTCTCTCTTTGAAGCTGCCTAAGGGTGTCTTCCAGGAATGATTCCACTAAAAGGTGTTACACGTTTAAATGGAGAAGGTTTGCTATTTGGTGTGAGGGCAAGGTCCTAAATCCGCAATCTTGTACTACACAAAACTGCTTGAGTACCTCCTTCACTTCTCTGATTCTGGTTTAGAGATGAGCTCTGTAAGGGTTCACCTCTCTGCAATTAGTGCATGTCATCATTGGGTGCAGAGCTATTGTTAGTAATATGTAATTTATCTTTCAAATCAAGCATGGTACCGGAAGATTGGAGGGTGACTAGTGTAAAAACTGATTTTTAAAAATGGTTCCAGAGGTGATCCGGGAAATTATAGACAAGTGAGTCTGATGTCAGTACCAGGCAAAATGGTAGAGACTACTATAAAGAACAAAATTACAGAGCATATACAAATGACATTTGACAAAGTACCTCATGAATGACTCCTGAAGAAATTACCTCCTATCCCATGACTTTCTAATGTCCTATAGTGGATTAAGAACTGGTTAAAAGAGAGAAATAGAGTAGGGTTAAATGGTCACTATTCTCAATGGAGAAGAGTAGATAGTGGGGTTCCCTAGGAGTCTGAGCTGGGACCACTGCTTTTTAACATTTATAAATGATCTAAAGATGGTAATAACTAGTGAGATAATTAAATTTGCTGATGACACAAAGTTATTCAAAGTTGTTAAATCACAAGATTGTGAAAAATTGCAAGAGGACCTTATGAGATTGGGAGACTGGGCATCCCAATGGCAGATGACATTTAATGTGAGCAAGTGCAAAGTGATGCACCACCCAGGAAAAAGGATTTAGGTGTCAGCGTTGATATGTTGAAACCCTCTGTTCAGTGTGCAGTGGCAGCTAGGAAAGCAAATAGAATGTTAGATATTATTAGGAAAGGAATGGAAAACAAAAATGAGAATGCTATAATGCTTTTATATCATTCCATGATGCGACCACACCTCAAATACCGTTTGTGATTCTGGTCACCACATCTCAAAAAAGATGGAGCGGAATTAGAAAAGGTACAGAAAAGGGCAACAAAAATGATAAAGGGGATGGGACGACTTCCCCTGTGAGGAAAGGCTAATGCAGCTAGGGTTCTTCAGCTTGGAGAATAGATGGCTGAGGGGAAATATGATAAAGCTCTATAAAATACTAAGTTGCGTGGAACGGGTAGACTTGAATTGCTTGTTTAAGTACATAAGTAATGCCACACTAGGAAAGGACCAAGGGTCCATCGAGCCCAGCATCCTGTCCACGACAGTGGCCAATCCAGGCCAAGGGCACCTGGCAAGCTTCCCAAACGTACAAACATTCTATACATGTTATTCCTGGGATTGTGGATTTTTCCCGTCCATTTAGTAGTGGTTTATGGACTTGTCCTTTAGGAAACCGTCTAACCCCTTTATAAACTCTGCCAAGCTAACCACCTTCACCACGTTCTCCGGCAACGAATTCCAGAGTTTAATTATGCATTGGGTGAAGAAAACTTTTCACAGATTTGTTTTAAATTTACTACACTGTAGTTTCATCGAATGCCCCCTAGTCCTAGTATTTTTGGAAAGCGTGAACAGATGCTTCACATCCGCCTGTTCCACTCCACTCATTATTTTATATACCTCTATCATGTCTCCCCTCAGCCATTTCTTCTCCAAGCTGAAAAGCCCTAGCCTCCTTAGTCGTTCTTCATAGGGAAGTTGTCCCATCCCCGCTATCATTTTAGTTGCCCTTTGTTGCACCTTTCCCAATTCTACTATATCTTTCTTGAGATGCGGCGACCAGAATTGAACACAATACTCAAGGTGCGGTCACACCATGGAGCGATACAATGGCATTATAACATCCTCACACCTGTTTTCCATACCTTTCCTAATAATATCCAACATTCTATTCGCTTTCCTAGCCGCAGCAGCACACTGAGCAGAAGATTTCAGTGTATTATCGCCGACGACACCCAGATCCCTTTCTTGGTCAGTAACTCCTAACGTGGAACCTTGCATGACGTAGCTACTACTACTACTATTTAGCTATAATTCGAGTTCTTTTTTCCCACATGCATCACCTTGCACTTGCTCACATTAAACGTCATCTGCCATTTTAGCCGCCCAGTCTCGTAAGGTCCTTCTGTAATTTTTCACAATCCTGTTGCGAGTTAACGACTTTTAATAACTTTGTGTCATCAGCAAATTTAATTACCTCACTAGTTACTTCCATCTCTAAATCATTTATAAATATATTAAAAAGCAGCAGTCCTAGCACAGACCCCTGAGGAATCCCACTAACTACCCTTCTCCATTGTGAATACTACCCCACTCTCGGTTTCCTATCCTTCAACCAGTTTTTAATCCACAATAGGACATTTCCTCCTATCCCATGACCCTCCAGTTTCCTCTGTGGCCTTTCATGAGGTACCTTGTCAAACACCTTTTGAAAATCCAGATACACAATATCAACTGGCTCCCCTTTGTCCACATTTTGTTTACTCCTTCAAAGAATTGGAGTAAATTGGTCAGGCAAGATTTCCCCACACAAAAGCCATGCTGACTTGGTCTCAGTAATCCATGTCCTTGGATGTGCTTTGTAATTTTGTTTTTGATAATAGCCTCTACCATTTTCCCCGGCACCAACGTCAGACTCACCAGTCTATAATTTCCCGGATCTTCCCTGGAACCTTTTTTAAAAATCGGTGTTACATTGGCCACCCTCCAATCTTTCGGTACCACACTCGATTTTAAGGATAAATTGCATATCACTAACAGTAGCTCCGCAAACTCATTTTTCAGTTCTATCAGTACTCTAGGATGAATACCATCTGGTCCAGGAGCTTTGCTACTCTTCAGTTTGCTGAACTGCCCCATTACGTCCTCCAGGTTTACCGTGAAGTCAGTAAGTTTCTCCGACTCATCCGCTTGAAATACAATTTCTGACACCGGTATCCCACCCAAATCTTCCTCGGTGAAGACTGAAGCAAAGAATTCATTCAATCTCTCCGCTACGTCTTTATCTTCCTTGATCGCCCCTTTTACCCCTCGGTCATCCAGTGGTCGAACCAATTCTTTTGCCAACTTCCTGCTTTTATTTAAATTATTTATTGAAATTTTTTTTATGACAAGCAAAAAAAACAAAATTTTTCTTGTACAGAAACACAGAGCCACATTATTACAAGAATTAATATCGCAATTAAATATTCTCTCTTCCTTAGACCACAACCTTGGTTGGGGGGGCGATAGGTAACAAAGGAGATTTATAAACATCAATTAAACAAAAGAAAACTCGGCTTAACCTGATGACCGTATATTATTTATAACTGAAAGTTATTATTTCTCTAACGGACTGCTTAGTTTTTTCTGGTCCAAGAACAGCTGTAGCTGCGATGGTTCTAGGAAAATATACTTATTTCCCAAGTATGTGATCTTACATTTACAGGGATATGCCAACATAAATGTAGCTCCCAAATTTTTTAACTCATTGCGCAAGCTCAAAAACATCTTTCTTCTATCTTGAGTGGACCTAGAAACATCCGGGTATACCCAAACTTTTTGTCCATGAAATAATTTGGAAGTATTTTTAAAGTATAAGTTCAGTACATGGTTCAAATCTTGCTCAAAAATAAATTGAACTATCAGAGTTCCTCGATCTTTAATTTCACAGGTAGAATTTTCCAGAAAATCAGTTATATTTTGTTCTGTTTCTTTTTGACCTTTAAAGTCTTGGTTCTTAACAGGTATATAAAAAACCTTATTGCACGGAGGAATACTTGTAGCAGGAATCATTCCTGCTTTTAATATACCGAAAAAAAAAATTTGCTATATTTTTTTGCCTCTAATGCAATCTTTTTTTCGTAATCCCTCTTGGCCTTCTTTATCTGCGCCTTGCATTTGCTTTGACACTCCTTATGCTGCTTCTTGTTATTTTCAGACGGTTCCTTCTTCCATTTTCTGAAGGCGTTTCTTTTAGCCCTAATAGCTTCCTTCACCTCACTTTTCAACCATGCCGGCTGTGTTTTGGACTTCCGTCTTTCTTTTCTAATTCGCGGAATATGTTTGCCCTTTACACTTTCCAAAAATATTAGGTCTAGGGGACATGCATTGAAGCTACTAAGTAAATTTAAAACAAACTGGAGAAAATATTTATTCACTCAATGTGGAATTTGTTGCCAGAGAATGTGGTAAAAGCAGTTAGCTTAGCAGGGACGTATTTTTTATTTATGAAATTTTAAACATACAATCACAAGAATACTAGGTTCAAGGTTGAAAATTAAAATTCAGACGAAAAATTAAACAACAAACATATATTAATTTCTAAGACCCCTTTCACAAAGTCCACCAATTGAGGGGGCAGAACAGCCATAAATTTAGGAGCAAAATAACATTAGAAAATAATTTACTGAGAAAAATCTGAACCACTGCTTAGCCTATACTTTTCTTGCATCCTAAAGTGCAGCAAATAGGGGGTACTTTTTTTGTTGAAGTACCTTGTAAAGTTCTTAAGTACACGTGTTCATTGAGCCCTCTCAGCTCTCCATGTTTTTGGCTGTCAAAGTACCTGTAATTACTTCTACTCCAAGTCAGCTTAGTGATAATTGCTCATATAGCTTAACAGGGTTTAAAAAGGGTTTGGATAATTTCCTAAAAGAAATGTCCATAACCCATTATTAAGATGAATTTGGGAAATCCACCGCTTATTTCTAGGATAAGCAGCATAAAATCTGTTTTACTCATTTAGGATCTTACCAAGTGCTTGTGACCTAGATTGGCCACTACTGGAAACAGGATACTGGGCTTGATGGACTTTGGTGCTATCTGTGTTGTTTTGAAAAACAGTGGCACAAACCAGTGGCGTTCCTAGGGGGGCTGACACCCGGGGCGGATCACCGATGCGCCCCCCCCCACGGAACAGTGCAACGCCCCCCCCCCCCCCCCGGCAAAAGAACTCCCGATCCCCCGCGAAAGACCCCCCCGGCTGCACGCCGCTGGGGGGGGGGGGGGTGCTGCGCGCCTGCCGGCTCTTAGTTTTCATGCTCCCTCTGCCCCGGAACAGGAAGTAACCTGTTCCGGGGCAAAGGGAGCATGAAAACGAAGAGCCGGCAGACGCGTGGCACCCCCCCCAGCGGCGTACACCCGGGGCGGACCGCGCCACCGCCCCCCCTTGGTACGCCACTGGCACAAACACCGCACTACTGCTACTTTTCAGTCCTTTCACATATCACTGCAGGAATTCCGTTTGGCAACTCAGGAGAGTTTGCCTACTTCTCGATACATATCAGTACTACTATGTTATCTGCATATTGCTCACCGCATTCTGTCTGAGTTAGCCCCCTTGGACACTGGCCAAATCTCTTATGACCCTTCCTTGCTCCCTCCAGATGATTTAGCTGCTGCATGGCTGTCAAAACTTGATAAGCTCCGTTATGCTGTAGCCCCCTCTGCCTCTTCTTTCCCTCCCTCCCCCTCAGCTGACTCTTCTCTGCCTCCAGAGTCTCCACCCCTTACCTCAACTCTTTCAGCCTCTTTGTCCTCCTTTGTTCTACCATCTGAAATTTCATTGCTCAAAGTAGTCAGATCTTAACCCTTCATCCTCTCCACTTGACCCATGGCCAGCTCATCTAGTAAACCGTCTATTTCCTCTTCTTTCACCCCTCTTGCTCCCTCTACTACAGTCTAGCCTCAGTCTGGGCCAGTTCCCTCCAGCCTGGAAACACACCTTAGTGCGCCCTCTACTGGAAAAGTCTGGTCTTAACCCAGCTGTCCGAACAAACTTCTGCCCCACTTCTAATTTCCCATCTTTTTCTAAAGTATTAGAAAAGATAGTCTCTTCAGCTTGATAGTTTCCTTGAAACTAACGTACTACACCCCTATCAATCCGGTTTTTGTTACCACCATAGCACCGAGACCCTTCTATCCTTCTATGACACTATTCACATAGCCCTTGACCAACACCATCCTGTTATAGTCATCTCCCTAGACATCTGTTCTGCTTTAGACATGGTAGATCACTCTCTCCTTCTCTCCTGTCTTCGCTCACTTGGAGTCAGAGGTACAGTTCTTGCCTGGTTTGCCCGACTAACTTTTCAGAAATTTCATGACACCACTGTCACCTGAGGTGTGCCCCAGGGGGTTCCTGCTTTGTTTAATGTTGTCCTTTCTCCACTCTTGGCACTTAATCAGGAACAAAGCTACCGTTTTGCTATGATGACATTTCAGATTCTTCTCCAGGTTACTGACTCTACCTCAGGCTCTCTCCACAATCAATACCTGTCTTAGCACTATTTCATCATGGTTAAAAACTAACCATTTTTTTTAAATATCTCAAAATATGAAGCTGTATCCTTTCCTAACCCAGGTATCACAGTCCCACCTCCTTCTTCCATTGATGATCATCTCTTCCCGTGTTCAGACACTGTGAAAATCCTTGGTCATTTTTGATTCTAAGCTTTCTTTCAAAAGTCAGATTGATTCAGTTCTTCATTCCACATTCTTCTTCCTTCATCACATTAGGTCACTCCATTCCTACCTCAATAACTCCACTTCTATGTGCCCTCCTCCTCTGTATCGTTATGTCTCGCCTTGACTACTGTAGTTCACTGTATGCAGGTCTCTCTGTTTACTCTATAAAGAAACTTCAACTTATTCAATCCACCGCTGTCAAATTCCTTCACTCTGCCCACCGGTTTGACCATGTAACCCCACTCCTGCGCTCTGAACACTGGCTTCTCATCTCTTCACATATTGTTTAACCCTAGAATGCATGACGTTAAAAATATACATATTAACGTCATGGGGGCCTTTTAGGCCCCCATGCACATAATGTAGAAAAACACACTTAAATAACTTTCACAAGTTTATTTCAAAATTGCTCAATAAAATATGAATAGTGGACAACATTTTAATTATAATTTTTCACAGAAAACACCAAAAAATCTTTTTTTTCCCAAATTTCACGCAAAGACATGAAAACACACAAAAATGCATAGAAATCTATAGCAAACTAGCTGCAGCTACATTTTTATTCTAACTTTCTTTTCTATTATATTAGTCTTCCAAACAATTCTGACATGTTATTTTTTCAGAAGAGTGTTCTTTGCAAACAGTTTCCTTACAAGTGGAACAATATTGCTCAGTTTTCCTCTCTGTTTCTTGGACACATGAAACAACGCTTTCGTTTTCTTTCTCCTGGCTCTGGAGTAATCTGAAACTGTACGCCACACCGTTTCATTGCTTCTTTAGTTTTCTTTGGCAAGCATTTCAAGTCGCTTCGCTCTATCATGTGAGGTATTACAAGTTCATGACAAAGGTCCTTCAAGAATAAGCGTCTCCTGTCCTTCCTCTGTGCATGAAATTCAGGATGAGTTTCTGTATAAATAATGAATGAATTTAGGGCTGCTACATCAAGCATATTTGAAAATAGTACTACAGGCCATCGTTTTGTTTGCCTCTTACACGAATATTCTCCCACCATCTCATCCATTTGTTGCATTGTAATGCAGGATGATTTCTGTTTTCAATTTTTGGTTATTGCTGTCAACACTGCAATCGTGATGCATGGTACTGAGTAAAATTACAGATTTCTCCTTCTTTGCCTTGTAAGATACCAAAGTCGCTTTGTTATTGAATCCAAAGACACTCTCATAAAGTGCTCGCTGACGATTGTGTTTGAGTGCTGCTGGAATTTCTCGTCTGTTTTGCTTTATAGTACCAACAAGTGTAATAGCTTTTGCAAGCAGAAAATTGCCTAGTTCAACATTGGTGAAATAATTGTCCATGGTGATGTTTCTACCTGAATTGAATATTGGAACAGCAAGAGTTTTGACTATTTCAGACCCCAGATCCTTCTGTACTGGTGCACCAACCTCTTTGCCACAGTAGATTACGCCATTTATGCCATAATAATTTGCAGAATCACACATCCAGAAGATTTTTATACCGTACTTGGCTGGCTTGCTGGGCATGTATTGTATGAATTTGCAGCGTCCTCTGAACGGTACAAGTTGCTCATCTACAGTAACATTAGTACTAGGATTGTAAAGTTTTGTGCAATTTTTGATAAATATGTTCCAGATATAACTGATAGGGGCTAATTTGTCTGTTTCAAACCTCGCTGCACGAGTTCGCTTATCATCAAAGCGAATGAGCCTTCTAATTTCCTCATATCTGCCCACTGACATTGTCGCCTTATAGTGTGGATCAGAAAGTGGGTCCAGAAATAATTCTCGTATTGGGACATCATACGATTTTTGACTCCCTGCCAGCAGGAAAAGTCCAATATATGCATAAAGTTCCTCTTTTGAGATATTTTTCCAAGACTTATTTTTTGCTGAAGCGATACGTCTTCCTTCTAGGTTTGAACATAATAGGACCTCTTCTGCAATATTGTCAGAAAAATAAGTACAGAATACATCTTTAGGGGTAAAGTAACTGGGACTTCCCACAGCTCCTTGAGCCTGTCTCACAATATTGTGTATTGGAGTACGTCCGACTAATGTAGGATTACTGTCCCAAAAAACATTCGTTTTGGATGTTCTACTTATCACTTCTTGAGGATCCACTAGATTCACTTCTTCATCATCAGAAGAATCACTGGATGAGGATGTTTGATTAGCTGGTGGCAGATATTCTTCATCAGACAAAGATAGTTCACTTTCATCATCGCTTTGAAACATAATCGCTTCAATCTCTTGGTCAGTCAGACACTTGGAGGAAGACTGTGCCATTGCTGACTAGATGTTAGAAAATGAAACAGATTTCCTCTCAACAGCTTATCTTATCACAGGTCCTTCAGCAATTAGCTCACAGTGTATACTGTCCTCAGTGTTCAGAGGACCTGAGGTGATGTCATGGCCTTATCACTCCCTCCAAAAATCACATGACATCCTCACATGTTATTATCCACACCCTGACCCCTCCACCAGCATTACTGAGTACAAATAAAGTAACTTGAGACACAAACACTTCTGAGAACATGATAAAAACAGCGGGGGCCTAAAAGGCCCCCAATTCGTACAGATGTAGTTTTCACCAAACAAGCATTGTTACACCATAATGCCTATGAAAAAAAATTATATGAACAACTGGATATTATCAACAATGACATACTTGAGTAATACCTTGAGTTTCAAAATTCTAACTAAAGTAATTTTGCAGATAATAGCAAAAATGTAAGCATGGGGGCCTAAAAGGCCCCCAATATGCGTTCTAGGGTTAAGATTTTTTTTGTCTTGTCTTCAAGTCACCTCTCCCTTCTGCACCTTCCTACCTTCATTTGGTCCTCCTCCCCGCCAATCCTGTTCGCTGCCTCTGTTCTTCAGGTACCAATCTTCTTGCACCTTCTCTTCCTGCATTCTGCCTATTGATCTTGCGCGAGTCATCTTTCAGTTTCCTTGACCTTTCCCTTCTGGAATTCACTTCATTACACATGTCACCTAGAAACCTCTTACTCCAAGTTTAAGATCCTGCTTAAGACCTGTCTTTTTGCTGAAGCCTTTGGCTAATCTGCATTGTTGTCTTCCCCATCCTTCATGTTTCATTCCCTCAGTTGTTTTTTAAATTGTAAACAGTGTAATTGCCAAGTTTGGACCCCATGCGGTATATCAATAAATGTGCAGGAACTTGATCAGAGAACATTTCCCTGTTTTTTTCCCGCTTTTCTGGCTGTATGCACGGTGGCCCTCGGGCTGCATTACACATGGCCATGTTTTGCCAAACTGTGCCTGCATCAGGGCAAAGAAAACTAGCTAATGTGCAACCTGAAACTTCACCAAAACTGGTTAAAAAAAAAGTGTATATCTTTCTGGGGCAGTTTGAAATGTGGCCATGTCAGGCATCTGTTTATAAATCCTGAGAGTATTGAGGAACCAGTAGAGTGTATTTCTCTTCATAAGGTCTGCTTCTCTTTCTGTTCCTTCTTAGTTTATGCACCTCCTGTATGGGACAGCATCAGAAGAGTTGTTTAATTTGAAGTACTCCACTACAGTGCCTGCCACTGATCTAATTCTCTGGTCACCCTTTCAAAGAAGTTGAGTAGATTTGTATGAGACAGATTCCCTATGTTAAAACTATGCTGCCTTGAATTTTGCCGATTCTTCACTGTCCTTTACTTCAGAAGTGTTTCTTTTAATTTTTCTTCCACCAAGGTCAAACTGTGTTTTTGCGTGCTTAATTGAATTTTACACCCATTATCTGAAGCAAAATGTTCAAAAATTGGTAAAACACATAAAAATGATCTCAGAATGGAAAAAAAAAACATATTTCTGTATCTCTATTTTCTAACACCTTATGTTACTATGTTTATGAAGAGCAGCATCCACCCTTCTCCAGTCCTGTGGATCCATTCCCTTCTCCAAAGATTTATTCAACGGGTCATCAATGGATCTGCCAGGACCTCTTTGAGCTATTTTAGGATGTATCTAGTATGGTTTATGGCTTAAACACGGTATGGGTTGGTTTCTACCCCACCACTAAATATACCCTTGCCAACAGTGATTAGTCCTTCTCCAATCCTCTGTTCCAAGAGCATCATATAGAAACACTTGTTTAGTATTTCTGCTTTTCTTTCTCCCCCTTTACATATTTCTCCTTTTCTTAGTCTTAATGTAGTTTCTGCCCTTCCTCCTTTTCTGGTTGTACCTGAAAAACCCTTGCCACCTCACTGTTACCTCTTTAGCTATTTTCTCTTCCAGTTGTGCTTCTACTATCCTGGCTGCTTTTTTTTCCCTCTTTTGTTGTTACTTGATATTCTTCCTTATTCTGCTTGGAGTAAAGTGAGAGCACTTGTGATATTGAGTTTATTAAATGAGTTTCCTCATTGACGTCTTAGAAACATAAAAACATAGAAACATGATGGCGGATAAGGGCCAAATGGCCCATCCATCTGCCCTTCCAGAGTAACCACTAACTCCTCCTTTTCCTAAGGGATCCCACATGTCTGTCCCACACTTTCTTAAATTCCAACACAGTCTTTGAGGTGGTCGCCTCATCTCATAAAAGATATAAAGGAATTGGAGAAGGTGCAGAGAAGGGCGACGAAAATGATAAAAGGGATGGGACTACTACCTTATGAGGAGAGGTTAAGAAGGCTAGGCCATTCCATGCATCCACCAACCTTTCTGTGAAAAAGTATTTTCTTAGGTTCTTCCTAAGTCTGTTTCCTCTTAACTTCATCCTATGCCCTCGCATTGCAGAGTTTTCCTTCATTTGAAAAAGGCTCACCTCCTGTACATTAACACCACTGAGGTATTTAAACGTCTCTATCATGTCTCCTCTCCCGCCTCTCTTCCAGCGTATGCATGTTGAGGTTCATGAGCCTATCACTATATGTTTTATGACCGAGACGACTTACCAATTTGGTAGCCACCCTTTGGACTGACTCCATCCTATTTCTATCTTGCTGTAGGTGCGGTTGCCAGAATTACACGCAGTACTCTAAGTGGGGCCTCACCAGAGACTTATACAAGGGCATTATCACCTTTTTTTTTTTTTTTTTTTGTCTGCTGGTCATCCCTCTCCTTATGCACCCAAGCATCCATCTGGCTTTGACCGTCACCTTTTCTACCTGTTTGGCCACTTTAAGGTCATCAGACACAATCACCCCTAAGTCCTGGCCTTCTTTTGTACACAGGAGCACCTCATCCCTTATATTGTATTGTGCCCTTAGATTCATGTAACCCAAGTGCATGACCCTGCATTTCTTAGCATTAAATCTTAGTTGCCAGTTTTCAGACCATTCTTCAAGCTTCCTCTTCATGCCATCCACTCCCTCCGGGGTGTCCACCCTATTACAGAGTTTGGTATCATCTGCAAAGAGACAAACCTTAGCCCTTCTGCAATATTACTCACAAAGATATTAAAGAGCCAGCCTTAGGACCGACCCCTGTGGTACACTACTGATAACATCCCTTTCCTCAGAGCAAGCTCCATTTACCACTACCCAGTCAGACACTTTACGTCCCATACTGAGGGCATTCAGTTTATTAATCAGTAACCTGTGCAGAAACATGTCAGAGGCTTTGCTAAAATCCAAGAACACCACATCTAGCACGCCTCCCACATCCAATTGTTTGGTCACCTAGTCAAAGAAGCCAATCTTATTCATCTGACATGGCCTGCCTCTAGTGAAGTCATCCTGCCTCAGGTCCTGCAGGCCATGCGATTCGAGAAACCTCACGATCGTCTGCTGTAGAAGTGTTTCCATTAGTTTACTCACCACCGAGGTCAGACTGACCGGTCTGTAATTCCAACCTCCTCCTTCCGCTCTTGTGCAGAGGGTCAATATCCGCCTTCCTCCAGATTCAAAGGAAGCATTGAAGAGGTCTGACAGCGGAGCCGCAAGAACATCTTCGAGTTCCTTGCGCACCCTCGAATGTAGCCCATCAGACCTCATCGCTTTGTCTACTTTTAGTTTAGCTAGCTCCTCACGAACACAGTCTTCTGAGAATCGATCCCAGTCTACCATCTATCCATCCGCATTGCATTTGCTTTAATGCAGTCCTACTTCAGGCCTTTCATCCATGAAAACAAAACAGAAGTAATAGAGGCCTGTGTACTAAATCTTACACTTTGT
Source organism: Microcaecilia unicolor (assembly GCF_901765095.1). Taxonomy (NCBI): domain Eukaryota; kingdom Metazoa; phylum Chordata; class Amphibia; order Gymnophiona; family Siphonopidae; genus Microcaecilia; species Microcaecilia unicolor. The sequence goes on from NC_044032.1 coordinate 444,755,059, forward strand.
GGGAGATTGTCTCCACTGCAACACCTGTCATACAGGCAGTTCATATATCTGAAGCATTGCGAAACATAGAACAATGCAATACAATGTTTATATCCAGTGATGACATTGATAGAAATTGGTGAGATGAATTTTTATTTGCACCAGATATAACTTTCTGGCTTATGCTGTATGCATAACAATTCGAAAATGCCCAACACTTGATAGCAATGTAACTATCAGGAACCAATCCTATGATATATCCAATTCGGCATCAGTCATATATATATATATATATATATATATATACTCCTTTAGAGTTCATTTTGATTTTCTAAAGGAGGTTTTCAGAGACAGAGTTCTACCCTGATGCAGCCTATCGGCGAAACATGACTCATGTTGGTTGCGGGTCTCTCTGTAAAAGCTAAGTAAAGTTTTCCATTTTTTAAAAATGTTGAGAGAGGCAAAAAAAATGGTACAAACATTGATTTGAAAAAAGTAAATTTAGTCAAATTTATATTTATAAGACCAATGAAGAGTTGGGTAAGTCATCCACCACCCTTTCTGTTAAAAGTATTTCCTTAGATTACTCCTGAGTTTATCCTCTTTCACCTTTGTGTTGTGCACCCTTATTCTAGAATTTGCTTTCAGTTGAAAGAGGTTTGCCTCCTGTGCATTTATGCCATGGAGGTATTTAAATGTCTCTATCATGTATCTTCTTTTTCACCTTTCTTCCAAAAGTACATATTGAAGTCTTTAAGTCTGTCTCCATAGCTTTATGACAAAGGCCACTGACCATTTTAGTAACCGCTCTCTGGACTTCATCATGTTTATATCTTTTTGAAGGTGCAGTCTTAAGAATTGTACACAGTACTCTACTGTGCTCTAACTGGGGTCCCACCGGAGATTTATAAAGAGAGATTATCTCCCTGCTAGCCACTACTCTCCCTGTGTATCCTTTTGTCTTTGCTGTTGCCTTGTCTACTTGTTTGGCCACTTCAAGATCATTGGATATGATCACCCCCAAGACCCCCAAAGAAGTATTACCCTTTTGGGTTTTTGCAAATGCATGACCCTGCATTTTATTTTTTTAATTAAATCTTAGTTGCCAAATACTAGATCATTCTTCAAGCTTTGCCAATTTTCTTCTCATGTTATCCACACTATCAGGGGTGTCTAGAAGTATTTACCTTAATTTACTCACCACAAAAGTCAGACCAACAGGCCTGTAGTTCCCAAACTCCTCCGTATTTCTGCTTTTGTGGAGAGGGATCACATACACCTTTCTCTGGTCTTTCAGGACTAGTCCAGCTCTAAAGAAGCATTGAAAAAGTCAGACAGTGAAGTTGTCAGAAATTCTGTCAAGTTCTTTCAGTACCTTTGGAGATATCCCATCTGGACCCATCACTTTGTCTATTTTTTAGCTTAGCTAGCTCCTCACAAACACAGTCTGCTAAAAATCTTTCAAGGCATACCCACATCCATTTCTGTTAGTATTTGTCTTCATCAGTCCTGTTCCCAACCCTTCTTTGAACACAAGAATAATCCTGTATCTGTTAAGGAATTCAACTTTATCCTTAACAGCTTCTACATATTGCTCCCCTTCACCTTTGAGCCTCACAATGCAACTTTTTGCTTCCTTCTATCACTAATATATTGTTGTCCCCCATTTCACCTTATTGGCTAATTTTTCTTCCATCTGCATATACAGTAAATATTCTTATGCCCTTTCTAAAACACTTTGATTAGCTGCTGGTCATAATTTTAGTATTACGGCAGGATAATCACTTGATGAGAACGAGGGGACAGTGTTTTTCTTTATCATTTATTTATTTATTTATTGCATTTGTATCCCACATTATCCCAACTTTTTTGCGGGCTCAATGTGGGTTACAATTCATCGTGGATATGGGAAATAAAAGGGAACATACATTTATTATTAACAGAGTTTTGGGTTAAATGATAGTATTAAAGCAAAAGATAGTAAGAAACATTTCTGGGTAAGTCAAAGATTGTACAGTTACATGTGTTGATCTTTGTTGTATATCTTGTCGAAGAGATATCAGTTCCAGAACTCTAAAATAGTTTGCCTGAAGATTTGAAGAGTGCTAGAAATTATTTGTACACAAGACACTCTTGAAGATGTGGCTGTTTCAAAGATTTTGTTTTGTTATAAGATATTATTGATTCGATCGGAGGATTGTGTGTGCTCTGCCTGAAAAATTTTAAAGGTTCTCATATAGTGTTGGGATATTAGTTTTAATCATTTTTTTATTTTTATTGATTGTATTCTATGCATTCTAAATTTTATTTATTGTATGTATATTTATGTCTTTGTTCACTTTAAATTTTGTTTGTTTTACTTATTTGTGATCTGCTCTGTACTTTGATGCATTCTTTTTAGGACTTTTTCTGTTATGTTAATAGCAGTTCGTGTGCCAATGTTTCCATTTAGGAGGCGCCAAATGTTCCCGTGTTAACGTTCCATAATATGGGTAGCACATTCTAATCATAATGTACTTGCTGGATATTGTAGAACCACCCATTTTCTGCCCATTGCATACCCTTCCAAAAAAAGCATTTCTACAAGAATTGGTAACACCTAAGTTGGCACATGCAAACCGGCAAAATATCACAAAACGTTAACATGTTTTGTGGTTGCCTGTTAGTGTGTGGTAACCGTGTGTTAAGAGCTTATTGCGATTTAATAAAATTACCCCTAAGCGTAACTTCTCCTTTTAGTTCCCTTCTAAAAGGGTTTTTCATTTTATCATAGTCTTCCTTTATAAAGTTTTATATTATCACAGCAGTTTTATTTATTATTCTCATTCCTATGGTTACCTCAAATTTGATAGCAGTATTTACTTTATTTATTAATTGCCTTTATGAAGAGATTCACCCAAGGAGGTGTACAGCAGGAACAGTTTGACATAAAACTTATAATTTTGTTAACAGTAGTAAAAAGCCCAAATATAACCATACATATAATCAATAAAGTAATCTTGGAAACAGGGAATTGAAACCTATTAATAGAACTAAAATGAAACAGTAATGTAATAACATTCAGCCACCAATACCAGGATGAATGGGCTGGTACTACTACTCTACCATAATATATGTTGCCCCCTTCCAATAAGTTGGAAATTGGTAAATGAGTCAGAAGGAAGAAGTTACTTGCTCAGTCATACAGCAGAACTGAGATTCAAAGTCTCATCTAAACAGCATTTGTGCCTAGTATTTCTGTGCTGTGGTTGTAAATCTCATCTTTTTAGGAAACTTGCTGCATGTATTTGGAAACGCTAGTTGAAAGGGTGGTGAGATTGTGGGGGCGGGGGGAGTCGTTTCTCATTTTTCATGCTTCTGTACTGAACTCATTGGGCTGAATTGCCAGCAGGAATTTTTCTCTCTCCCCATATATACATGTCTATATATATATATATATATATATATATATATATATATATATATATATATACACACACACATATAAGAGTTGTTACAGTGATGATAGGAAAGGATTTGCAGAAAAAATACCAGGCATCTCTGTCTAATGCAAACCCAGCAGTGAAAAGGATTCAGTTATAAGGAAGCAGCTGTTTCACATGAAGAGAGATAATATTGTAACACTGGTATATCCCACTCCCAACACTTGCATTACTCTTATAATTAATAATTGTAGCACTTATTTAAAACATCTAGACCAGACACCAACATGGGCCATATTTCAGTAGCTTCATCATAGTGTGGTCCTGCAAATATATAATCCATTATAGAGTATGCTACTATGAAATTTCATTCCAAAATAATATATTGAATATATAAATAAAGCCATTTATAACTGCTAAACTCACACTGGTACCTGTTATATCTGTATACCAATTCTTACTCAAACACATGTCAAAATGGTGCCAGCATGAGAACGCCAAGCTTATATGGGTCAGCTGATAGTAAGGAACCAATAAAGTTCCAGAACATCAAACAAAGAGCAAAGATGGATTTTTGTATTAGATTCCATTGCCCCTAAGAAGTTGAACTTAGAAATAGATTGGGCTTCCCTTGTTTGACATTCTGGCACTTTATTGGCCCCTTACCATCAGCTGACCCATGTAAGCTTGGTGTTCTCACGCTGGCACAATTTTGAGATATGTTTGAGTAAGAATTGGTATAGAGATTTAACAGGTCCAGTGTGAGTTAAGTATTTATAAATGGCTTTATTTATTTATTCAATATATCATTTTGGAATTAAATTTCATAGTAGCATACTCTATAATGGATTCTATATTTGCAGGACCACACCCTGATGCAGCTACCGAAACATGGCCCATGTTGGTGTCTGGTCTGGAAGTTTTAAAATAAGTGCTACAATTATTAATTCTAAGAGTAATAAGATGCAGAGAATTATTTAAGCAATATAGATCACACGAATAGTTGAACCAGTTTCGAGACTTGGCAAGCTGTGAGCAGGTTGTTCATGTGAAAAGTTGCTCCTGATGGTTCAAATGTGGTATTAAGGCTTTACATTTGAATTTGCAGAGTGATTGATATAAGCATTGGGATTGGCATATATTTGATTACTACCCCTTCTATAGAGACTGCTCCATAACCACATAAACAGTGATTTATACATTGTAACACTGAGGCATTTTACTTTCTGCTTTACTTTTCTCAATTTGAGATCTACCTGTTTCTTCAGTTGCACTTCTTTCTGTTAATGAGCACTTTTCATTACCCATAGGACCCTGACAACATCTTGTATTGTATCAGACCATCTTCTTGTAATGGGAAGACCAAAAGTTGTTACTTGGTTTATCTTTCATCACAGTCACAAGTTTTGGATCTGGTAGAGTATTATCCTTACTTTGCCAAGCTGGCTTTTCATCTGCCAGCCTGGGTGCAGAGATGGTTTAGGCCTTTAGGGCCTTTCAAATGGTCCAATCCTCCTCTGCTTCTTCAGGCAACTGCTCAGTCACTGTCACCCATGCCAATCCAGTGGAAAACTCTCCTCGAGGTGTGATATTACATCTGTTATGAAAGAGTTCCTTTGCAACTTAAAGCATTTTTTTTTTTGCCATCGGGTGACTACTGAGGGTGTCTAGGGTTCTGTTTGCCTGACTGGTCACAACTCATGGAATATCTAGCAGTACTATTCAATCCTTGTGTGTGTGTTTCACAGCAGAAATATTTGAGGTGTTCCGTTCGAGCAGAGGTCCGGCATCTTCGAAGCGTCCTGTGTCACAGGTTGAAGGCAGCCCCAACACAGGTAAGGGGTTGCACATGTAATGGAACTCAGGCAGCAGTTTGGTACACAACAGGCATGCCAAACATTCAGTCCATAGGAAAGTTCTGTGCTGCCCACATTGTTGTATCTAATGCACATTCAAAATTTAACTTCTTGTTAATTATGTTATGTAAATTTGGCTCCTAAGTAATTGTAATGGGGAGAATAGGGAGGATGAATATTTTAGTGTGTCCCATTGATAAATATGGGGCTGGTGTAGTGGTGCATTGTTAGTCATGAGTTTGACATACCTGGTATACAGTCTTCAAAATATCTTGTCTGGGCCCTTGCTGCTTATTTCTTGACTAGCCGTTGAGCCCGTTAAAATGGGTTAGTGGGTCGCCGCTGCCCCCTCCCCCGAGGTCGCCGCTGGCCCCTCCACCCCCTGAGTTCGCCGCTGCCAGTACCCCCCCCCCCCCCCCGAGTCGCTGCCACCACCCCTCCACCCGTCCCGTCTCTTTGCTATTCAACTTACATCTCCGCAGCAGGCAGATCAGCTGAGCTCTTGTCGGCCTTCCTACTCTTCCTGTGTCCCGCCCTCGTGTGACGTAATGTCGGCGAGGGCGGGACACAGGCAGGGAAGGAAGGTCAACGGCAGCTCAGCTGATCTGCCTGCTGCGGAGATGTAAGTTGAATAGCGAAGAGACGGGCCGGGTGGAGCGGTGGCGGCAGCGGCGACTCCGGGGGGGGGGGTGCCAGTGGCGGCGACCTCGGGGGGGGGAGGGGGAGTGGTGGCGCAGTTTCCCTCTCTGTCCCGCCCCTCGTCATTACGTATTGATGCGGGGGCGGGACAGAGAGGGAAGTCTCTACTGCGCATTTGTGAGTGAGTACGGTCACTCGCCGTTTATATGTTTGATTGCTCTTCTCTTGGAGCTCTTTCATTTTTTGGAGTCAAAGATGTCTTAGTGAGATGAATGACAGGGAGACCTACAAAATTTACTCCACTTACATGTTTTGCGTTCAGTCCTTTCCAGCAGCTCTTTCATCGCCCCACTTTCATCTGTTCCCCTTCCACTCTTTGTGGTCAATACAGTGACACTGTATTAACCAGATCCCATAAGTAACAGCTCATTACTACTGGCTCTCCAATATCTTTGGCTTATATTGTATGATGGCTAAATTCACTTAATGTTCTGCCTATGGGCAAAATATCTGACCCTATTGCTCTCAATATACAAGTTCTGTTCCAGAGGGAGGACTTGTATGTCTTGCTGCCCTGTTAGTAGGGATACAAAGATTGAGAGAAATTTATACTTACTGCAACATGCCTGTGAAATTAAGTGCAAAGTCACTTTATTCACTAAACTTCCTTTTTGATGCAATGGTAGTGAATTCTTGATTATGATGCAAGAAATAATTTTAAAGTGGAAGCTTCCACCTTACTTGCTTCACTTTGTGCTGGGTACTGAGACACCTTTTGTGGTGGTTTTCACAAATTTCTTGGAGGGAAAAAAAACTTGCAGTCAGATCATCAAAAGTTATAGAAAAGTTGCAGACCTGAAAATTATGATTCCCTAGCTCTTCATAATGAAGACCTTTTGGGAGTCTGTTTTTCCACAAAATATTTCCTTCCAGGTCTTAATGAATGATGATGAAAGCCTGTCTCAGTTTGAAATTTCACAGCCACTTACGTTTAATTTTTTTCTTTTGTGTGTGTGTTTAGGTCCAGATACTGTTTAACAATGAATCATTGCCAGATCACATGACCATGAAGCAGCTTTGGCTATCACAGTGGTATGGCAAGGTTAGTACAGTTTGGCCACTTGATGAGGAAATGGCCTATAAAAGCAGCTCAGCGCTCATGCTCATTTTGACAGTTCAGATGGAATTCTGTAACTAGAAAGTATAATTTTACTTATTTCATGCCAAGGCTTGTACATACTGATTTTAGCTAACTTAGAAGCACTTCTACATTAGTGTCAGAATGTCGAAATTCTGAAATATTATACTTCAATTGCTATAGGAATAATAAATTGTGTATGTCAGTCACAGTACTACTATAAGAATGCTCTATTTTTCAAAATTTATAGCAGCAATATAGATGGTAATGGATTTGATATACCGCCTTTTCTGTGGTACAGTCAAAGTGGTTTACATTTATTATATGCAGGTACTTTTTGTCCCTAGTTGGGCTCACACTCAAAGCTTTGTACCAAGATTAAGTTCCTAGAGTTGCAAGGAATTGCTGTGGGAATCGAACCCAATTCCCCAAATTCTCAGGCCACTGCACTAACGATTAGGCTACTCCTTCACTTAGGAATAGGAACTGCAGTCTGCCCAGTTCACATTATTGCCATCATTATTATTATACACATAGCAGGTTCAATAAGGCTTACATAGTAAATAGAATTACAAAGTCTTGAAGGAGAATGTTACAAGTTGTAGTAAACATAGTAGTAGTGGGGTTTTGAAGATATGTAAATTGAGCATGGAGAGGTAAACAAAGATAGGATGAGCAAAAGGAGAAGAGATTGGGAGGGGTAAGGAGTAGGAAGGATGGAGAGGAAGAGATAGAGGAATGAGCATAAGGAGATTATGAGACATGGTCAAAGATATAATAATCGTCGGGGTGGGCTTAAAAAGTTAAGTTGGGTCATTAGGGTAAGTTTTCTTGAAGAGATGGGTCTTCAACATTTTTCTGAATGCCATCTGAGTACTGCACTATAATTTTCCAAATCCATTTCCTAACAGAGTGACACTTATGATCAAAAGTAACCCTCCACCATGATGGGGCAGTTTACAACAAGACTTCTAAAGGAAATTTCCCCATACAGCCAGCATGCTGATTATCCTTTCCACATCACATTCCACTGGTTTTGGGAGCAGGGGTCAACATTTCTGGTGCAAGGGCTCAAAGCATAAATATGGTAAACTGTTCCATAAAGAGGGTCCAGTTACAATAAAAATAGAGGTTCTGATACTCTCCTTTTCAGATTCAATTTGATTATATCATTAAATATTCTGTTGTGTTCACCTTAAGGCACAAGAAGGTGTATATGGTATTATGTGCATGAAATTATAAAAGAAAACCTGAATTGTATACTTTATGGACTAGTGTCAAGTAACTGCCCCCTTAGTTACTCTGTCAACCAATTAGCCAACTTTTATTGATAATTAGATTCAGCTGATTGAACACAGCCAGGCTTGATTGCAGCCAGCCGTGTTGAATCTAAACCTCACTATAATTTATAATTGAACCTTACCATGGGAGTGAAGTAGTCACCAATGTTCCCTCTAGGCGAAGCACTTGAGCTATTGCTCATACATTTTAGGAGCATCGCTTACAGATTTTACATGGTTCCTCACAAAAAAATTTTTTCTTTTTTTTTGTGCTGTATACAGAAGTGCTTTGCTTATACTGGTGCTCAAAAATTGTTGGTTTTTAAAACATGTTGCTCACACGAAAATTATTTTGTACACACCAGGCCACTCCTTAGAGGAAACATTGGTAGTCGCCACAAAGTTTCTACAAGAACTAGGGCTTTTTTTGTGCCGATATGCACCGGTACAGCATACTGACACCTTTTTTTTCCCTTGCCGCTCATCCAATCTCCAGCGGCTGCCGCTGCTGCTTCTGCCAATGAGCAGCAGCCAAAGCAAGCAATAGCAGTCTTTCCCCCACTTCCCAGTGAGTCCTGCAGCTGGCCTGCTCCCTTCTTCTCCGCAACCTTCCTTACATTTGTTTAGCGACTTCCACCTATGCAGAAATAGGAAGTTGAAACAAAGTAGGCAGGACTCGCAGATGGAAGGCTCCGACACTGGCAGCCTATCTTAATCGCTGTGCTGCCAAGTCGCTAATCACTAAAGAAAATTAAGGAGTAAGAGGGGAGCGAGAGGAAGGGAGTGGGCCAGCTGCAGGACTCAACCAAGAAGTCGGGGAAGAAAGGTAAAGAGTGGAGGACCAGAGTAGAGGTAGATGCCATACTCGGGGGGCACAGAGGAAGTATTTCTTCACGGAGAGAGTGGTGGATGCTTGGAATGCCCTCCCGCGGGAGGTGGTGGAGAGGAAAACGGTAACGGAATTCAAACATGCATGGGATAAACATAAAGGAATCCTGTTCAGAAGGAAAGGATCCTCAGGAGCTTAACCGAGATTGGATAGCAGAGCCGGTAGTGGGAGGCGGGGCTGGAGGTTGGGAGGCGGGGATAGCACTGGGCAGACTTATACGGTCTGTGCCAGAGCCGGTGGTGGGAGGCGGGGATAGCGCGGGGCAGACTTATACGGTCTGTGCCAGAGCCAGTGGTGGGAGGCGGGGCTAGTGCTGGGGCAGACTTATACGGTCTGTGCCCTGAAGAGCACAGGTACAAATCAAAGTAGGGTATACACAAAAGTAGCACACATGAGTTGTCTTGTTGCCATCATCTACTATGGTACTTGGGTGGGGGGGACATAGAGGATGGAAAGATGCCATACCAGGAGGGGCTGGTAGTGGAAAGATGCTGACTACAGGGTGTGGTAACAAGGGAAGAGAGAGGATAAGCAGTGACATGAGAAGAGAAGGGGCAGGCAGGAACTATAAGGATAGGGATGCAGAGGGTCAATGTTGAAAGAGGGGGAGAGAGGGACACGGAGGGGGGGCAATGCTTAAAGGGAGTAGATAGGGACACTGGGGAATGCTGAAGTGGGGTAGATAAGCACACAGAAGGGTCAATGCTGAAAGAGAGGTAGATTGGCACACGGGAAATGCTGAAAAAGTGAAAGAGTGATATGGACATGGGGCAGTGCTGAAAGGGGGTAGATAGGCACACAGAACGGCAATGCTGAAAAGGGGGAGGTGACATAGAGACACAGAGGTGCACTGCTGAAAAGGAGGGGGGTAGAGATAGGGACACAGAGGACCAGTGCTGAAAAGGGGGAGGGAGATAAGGACACTGGGAGGGCAGATGGTGAACATGGGGGGAGGATAGGGACAGGGACACAGCTGGAGATGCTGGAAAAGAGGTGAGATAAGGACATAGAGGAGATAGGCACCCAGAGGGGTGATGCTAGAAAAGAGGGGTGATGGGAACACAGAAGGGTGGTACTGGAAAAGAGGTGGAATAGTGATTAGTATCTCTTGTATCTTTAGTAAGAGAAATGCAAGACAGGACAAATAGGGATGCAAAGGGAAGATAGATAGTGGACACAGAGAAGAAATGTAAAATGGTCAGAGACCCTGCAAAGACAGGAAAAAACAGAAGAAAGCAGAAGAAAGGCACTGGGACCAAAGTGAATGGGAAAAATAAAATGCTCAGACAACAAAGGTAGAAAAAGAATTTAATTTTAGGATAAAGTAGTGTGGTAGCTGTTAATTTTTTGTTTTATTTGTTGTTAATTTGTAATGTAGTGAATGGAATATGTTAGTTCTTTATAGCAGTGTAAGGGGAAAATTATTTTTGTTTTTCTGATGTCCTGTATGCCAGAGTCTCTTTTTTTGGGGTGTTTCAACTGGATTTTTGTCTACATGTTTTATTAGTTTATGGTCACTCTTAGGGGTTCTTTTCTTTGACCTAGGGACTGGTGTACTATTTTCAGTAAATTGGGTGTGACTACTGTAGGGGTGGAGCCATATAGTGACCCCGCCCTTAAGGTTGGCACTGTATGAGTTCTGGTACCTTTTTTGCTACAAGAAAGCACTGACAGAAACACTATCACAATCAAAAGAAATTCCAGAAGAGATGAACAAAATAAGTTATTGAAATATATCAGTCTGGAAAGGGTTACAAAGCCATTTCTAAAGCTCTGAGACTCTACTGAGGCACAGTGAGAGCCTTTATCTTCAATTGAGAAGACTTGGAAATGTGATGAATCTTCCCAGGAGTGGCTGGTCTGCCAAAATCACTCCGAGGGCACAGACAACTTATCCAGGAAGTCACAAAACTTTCCAGAAGAACATCCAAAGAACTGCAGGCCTTTCTAGCCTTGGCTAAGTTCAGTGTTCATAACTCCAGAATAAGAAAGATGAGGCAAAAATGGGATTCATGGGAGAGTAGCAAGGCAAAAACTGCTATCTAAATCTAACATCAAGGCTGATCTCACATTCGCAAAAAAATATCTGAATGATCCCCAAACCTTTCTGGATAATGTTCTGTGGACAGACGAGGCAAAATTGAAACCATTTGGACAACAAATCCTATTGTGTCTGTCATAAAGCAAGAACACGATACCAATAGTCAAACACAGTGGTGGTAGTGTGATTGTGTGGGGATATTTTGCTGCCTCAGGACCTGGAAAACTTGCTGTCATTAAAGGAACCATGAATTCCACACTGCACCAGAAAATTCTTAAGAAGAATGTCTGGTCAGCTATCTGAGAGCTGAACACATTATGCAGCAAGAGGATGATCCAAAATGCAAATGCAGGTCTACCTCTGAATGACTGAGGGAGCAGAATTAAAGTTTTGGACTGGCCTAATCGGTCTTGACTTGAACCTCATTCAAAAAGTACAAATACCAGGGACAAGCAATGAAATTGCATTGAAATACTTTTAAAACAAATAGGAGGAAATATTTTTTCACTCGAAGAATAGTTAAGCTCTGGAACTTGTTGCCGGAGGATGTAACAGCGGTTAGCATATCTGGCTTTAAAAGTTCCTGGACGAAATGTCCATAGTTTGTTATTGAGATGGACGTGGTGGAAGCCACTGCTTGCCCTGGGATTAGTAGCATGGAATGGTTCTTCTAATTGGGTTTCTGCCAGGTACTTGTGACCTGGATTGGCCACTGCTGGAAGCAAGATACTGGACTAGATTGACCATTGGTCTGACCTAGTATGGCTGCTAAATGTAATGCAGCAAGCTATTAAATTTAGGGGACAGTTGCCTTTTCACATTGGTGACATGGGTATTGGTTAACTTTGTTCCTCAAATAAAAGAAGCAATAATTTTTAAGCCTGAGGGTACTCTGGTACCCTTTTTTTGTATATTTTTTATTTGAAAATCAGATACCATTCAGGGTTGACATATATGCAATAATAGGGGAAATCGGGAGGGGGTTACTTTCACATCATTGTAGGTTAGAGTACTTAAATTTTCACATCATTGTAGGTTAGAGTACTTAAAGACTAGGTCATCCCTTTTTGCACCTTTGAGATTGCGAATGTCCTACCGAAAAGCATCCCTAACTCTACATTGGCCAAAAACATTGTGATGTGAAACTTGCTAACAAGCCATTTTAAGAGCATCCTCTACATTTTGGACTTACTTTAAGAGGAGCAATACCTAACTTAAAGACTACCTTTACCTTTACTTCAGGAAGCCGATAGTCATTGGAATAAATTAAATTGGATGGCTAGATTGAAGTTAACTGACTTCAGAGAGTGTGTCGCAAGCTAGATCTGATGTAGTGCAAGTTACTGTAGATATTTAAAAGTTTGGAAGAAAAGCCAGGCTTTCATCTTACCTGTAATCTGTTTGTCTCAACTGCACATGTCCTCTACTGTCTATTAAAATGTCCATTTGTGTTGCGCTGACATTGTCAGTATATTGTATAAATGCTCTGTTGTGCTATTTTAATGTGTACAGTAATGACACTGTATTATGGCTTATGATTTATTGACACCTGATATCCCAGCAATTCTAAAAATAGGCCCTTTTGGTTTATGTACTACATACTAAATAGAAAAGAAAAATAACTACTCATCCCCATCCCTCATTCTTGGAGACTTTTAACATACACACTGATAACCCATCCGACTCATACTCTTCTCAGTTCCTCACTCTAACCTCCTCCTTCAACCTCCAACTGAGCTTCACCACCCCCACTCACCAATCTGGCCACTGTCTTGACCTCGTCCTCTCCTCTACCTGCTCACCCTCCAATTTCTGCGCCTCAGCTCTTCCTCTCTCTGACCATCACCTGATCACCTTCACACTTCATCACCCTCCCCCTCAGTCCCGCCCAACACTAACCACTACTTCCAGGAATCTCCAGGCTGTTGACCCTCCCACCTTATCCTCTAGTATCTCTAATCTCCTCCCTTCCATCATGTCCTCTGAGTCTGTCGACAAGGCTGTCTCCACTTACAGTGCCACTCTTTCCTCTGCTCTGGACACCCTTGCACCATCTATCTCCCGTCCCACAAGGCGTACTAATCCCCAGCCCTGGCTGACCCCTTCCACCCGATACCTTCGCTCCTGCGCCCGATCAGCTGAACGCCTCTGGAGGAAATCTCGCACCCATACTGACTTCATTCATTACAAATTCATGCTATCCTCCTTCCAGTCCTCCCTATTCCTCGCCAAACAGGACTATTACACCCAATTGACTAATTCCCTCAGCTCTAACCCTCGTCATCTCTTCGCCATCCTCAACTCCCTCTTCAAAGTGCCCTCCGCTCCCACCCCCCCTTCACTCTCTCCTCAATCACTGGCTGACTACTTCCGCGACAAGGTGCAAAAGATCAACCTCGAATTCACCACCAAACCTTCTCCTCCTCTTCACCCTATAACCCACTCCCTCAACCAACCAACCCAGGTCTCCTTCTCCTCTTTTTCTGACATCACCGAAGAGGAAACTGCCCATCTTCTTTCCTCCTCGAAATGCACCACCTGTTCCTCAGACCCCATCCCCACCAACTTAACACCATCTCTCCTACTGTCACCCCCCCCCCCCATCTGTCATATCCTCAACCTCTCTCTCTCCACTGCAACTGTCCCTGACACCTTCAAGCATGCTGTTGTCACACCACTCCTCAAAAAACCATCACTTGACCCTACTTGTCCCTCCAACTACCGCCCCATTTCCCTCCTACCCTTCCTCTCCAAGTTACTTGAACACGCCGTTCACAGCCGTTGCCTCGATTTTCTCTCCTCTCATGCCATCCTCGATCCGCTTGGCTTTCGCCCCCTACACTCGACAGAAATGGCATTATCTAAATTCTGCAATGACCTGTTCCTTGCCAAATCCAAAGGTCACTACTCCATCCTCATCCTCCTCGACCTATCCGCCGCTTTTGACACTGTCAATCACAATTTACTTCTTGACACACTGTCCTCATTTGGGTTCCAGGGCTCTGTCCTCTCCTGGTTCTCCTCTTATCTCGCTCACCGCACCTTCAGAGTACATTCTCATGGTTCTTCCTCCACCCCCATCCCGCTCTCTGTTGGAGTTCCTCAGGGATCTGTCCTTGGACCCCTTCTCTTTTCAATCTACACCTCTTCCTTGGGCTCCCTGATCTCATCTCATGGTTTCCAATGTCATCTTTATGCTGACGACACCCAGCTTTATCTCTCCACACCAGACATCACTGCGGAAACCCAGGCCAAAGTCTCGGCCTGCTTATCCGACATTGCTGCCTGGATGTCCAACCGCCACCTGAAACTGAACATAGCCAGGACTGAGCTTATTGTCTTCCCACCCAAACCCACTTCTCCTCTCCTTCCACTCTCTATCTCAGTTGATAACACCCTCATCGTCCCTGCCTCATCAGCCCGCAACCTCGGAGTCATCTTCGACTCCTCCCTCTCCTTCTCTGCGCATATCCAGCAGATAGCAAAGACCTGCCGCTTCTTCTTATATAACATTAGCAAAATTTACCCTTTCCTCTCTGAGCACACCACCCGAACTCTCATCCACTCTCTCATTACCTCTCGCCTTGACTACTGCAACCTTCTCCTCACTGGCCTCCCACTTAGTTATCTATCCCCCCTTCAGTCCATTCAGAACTCTGCTGCACGTCTTATCTTCCGCCTGGACCGATATACTCATATCACCCCTCTCCTCAAGTCACTTCACTGGTTTCCAATCAGGTACCGCATACAGTTCAAGCTTCTCCTACTAACCTACAAATGCACTCGATCTGCAGCCCCTCCTTACTTCTCTACCCTCATCTCCCCTTACGTTTCTACCCGTAACCTCCGCTCTCAAGACAAATCCCTCCTTTCAGTACCCTTCTCCACCACCGCCAACTCCAGGCTCCGCCCTTTCTGTCTCGTCTCACCCCATGCTTGGAATAAACACCCTGAGCCCATACGCCAGGCTCCCTCCCTGCCCATCTTCAAATCCTTACTCAAAGCCCACCTCTTCAATGTCACCTTCAGCACCTAACCACTATACCTCTATTCAGGAAATCTAGACTGCCCCAACTTGACATTTCGTCCTTTAGATTGTAAGCTCCTTTGAGCAGGGACTGTCCTTCTTTGTTAAACTGTACAGCGCTGCGTAACCCTAGTAGAGCTCTAGAAAGGTTAGGTAGTAGTAATATAATAGGAAAGTCTTAACCACCCAAGACAATTAAAATAAAACAGCTGCAACCAGTCAATCAGGCATATGCAGGTGGCTTCAACACTGAATCTCCAAATGCTTTTGTGAAAAAAATGAGCCTTCAATAAGGACTTAAATTTCCTATGAGAAACCCTCAGCTCGAAGGAAAAAAGGCAAATGATTCCAACACAATGGGGCCAACCAAAAAAAGGACTTATGAGTCAAAAGAAGTACCTTAAACTCCACCTGAAGTTGCACCGGCAGCCAGCGGTAGTGACTAAATAGCAGAGTTACATGGTCATAGGCCGAACCGTACCTAATAACTGTATCACTGAATTCTGAAGCATCTGCAAATGCTTCAGCACTTGTACCACACAAGTGGTATAATCCTTACAAGAAACCAGCAATGCATGAAGCAGTGTATGGAGGGAGGCCTCTTCAAAATAGTCTAGAATAACACGGAAGCTATGTCAAGATCTGTTCCTGAAAAGACAACCAAAAATCTTTCACTACCCCAAGGTACCGAAAAGAGTTGAGAACCTTTAGCAAAAGACCAAACAAAGTAGGGAGTGAAAGGCGGATGAGACAAGTGACCTGAGATCTTAGAATGCAAAAGCCTTACAATTCAGAAAAGTGATAGGACATAACCTGCATGCTAACAACCCCATGGATCCACCTGCGAAGCCCGTTTTCAAGTTTACCTCATTTAATTTCCCAGCACTCTTTCTTTTGGCCTTTTGCTCGTAAAAGAAGGGAAGTCCAAAAGGAAGGGTAATCTAATGTGGTCCACTGTTGAATTAAATGATTGCATTGAACCCGAGGAGCCAATCTTTTAGTAAAGTTTTTTTCATGTGTGTACAGCTGCAATAAAGCTCAGGCTGAAAATGTTGGCACTTGACACCTTCATATAAAAGGATGATATGTTTTAAGGATGCCCTTTAAAGAAAGAGCCAGCTTCATAATACATTGAACTCTACAATAACTGAATATTTAGAAATTGCTTTTAAGCCCACTGACTGAGTAAGTATGACCTGAATGTCAGAGCAGACACAGAGACCAATCTGAAAGTTATTTTGTGTGACTTTTATTTATTCTTGCAGTACAAGTAGGCAGTATTGTAATATAGTTAAGAAACGAAGTTCCTCAGGTGAAGAATGTAGCTGTTGAGAGAGGCATTTATTTAGATTGTAAGCTCTTTGAGCAGGGACTGTCTTTTTGTGTATGGTATGATAAATAGTAGTAGTAGTAGTATTACTTTCTTCAAAGGATCTGGATCATTAACTTGTTCTTGTGGGGTTTTTTTCTCCCAGCAGGCTCCTCTTATCCTGAACTACAGTGTTAAAGAGAAGAGAAGGTAGAACTCCTACAGAGCTTTAAAGGAGTCTTTTGAAGAGCACAAGTTACTTTACCAGTGTTCGCCTTTGTATAAAAACATATCTTGCTCAGAAGAGGACTAATTGCTGAGCTATCTATAATTTAAACACACCCCTTTATCATGCTGACTCTATTTTTTTTTTTAATAAAAATGTGAAAATCAGCATGCTTATCCATTTTTTGTTCTTACTACATTTGTGAGGCACAGAGCTTCACCAAATAGTTTCCTGATTGGTTAGTCTGGCAAAAAGAGTCTTGCAGTCTAAGTTGAGGTCCATGGAGGTGTCTACTAAATCATAATTTTGTTTTAAAAAAATCTGATCACGGTTCCTCATCTTCAGCAAGGTGTCCCCATTCCAAGCAATACACAGACTTCCAGCAGTTTATCAAGTCTTCAGAAGCTCCTCATTTTCTGCTATTCTACACTGAAGTGGCCTGCGTATGAGGCCGTTTGAATGAAGAACCTGAATGTCAGGTAGATGGAAGAGCCTTGGACACAACTACTGAACTGTTGCAAAATTCCTTGCTAGTAAAATTCAATCTGGAAAGCAAGACCTAAAAGTAGGTAAGAATCGCAGCAAGAAAGTCTCATCCGAAAAGAAAAAGAACAGTTTATTTTGTTTGAAATTGTCTAACTAATTGGATTATTTAAACTGCTGAGTAATATTTTTGCAGCATTTATGGCTTAACAATATGGGTTGAAAACCAATAAAAGAAAATTGTGATTTGGAGTGGCTTCATTTTAGGGTTGATTAGTCCCAGAAGTCTATCACAGTATGACAACCTGTTGAGCAGAGATCACTTCGATTAATTACTGAGAAGTGGTGTTTTAACTGCCGAAGATCTTTAGGTCAAAATGAGCATGACTTAGGGATTTCAGGCCAAATATGAAGTTACGCAGTTATTTATTTATTTATTTAACAGCACTTATACCCCACAATTTCCCACTGCTGGCAGGCTCAATGTGGCTTACAACATTTAAGTAACAAATAGGCGAGTACAATAAATGGAAAGGGATAAGTGGGTGGAAAGGCAAAGGTAAAAAAGGAGGTAAGTCCATAAGAGCACTAGAGGGGTTGGAGTCCAGGGGTCATTGAGGCAAGACAGGATCTTTAGGGTACGCTTGCCCAAATAAGTAGGTCTTGAGTGACTTCCTATGTGGTATACCAAGCCTGTTACAGGTGGCATGTTCTTATATTGGTTTCTATGGGAAGAATTATACTGCTAATCAATGACTAATATACTGGAGTATAGGAAGAGAATCACAAATTCACAAAAATCTTTTTAAGCATTATGCTGTTGCAGGACAAGAACAGTATGGGAATTTAAAATAATGGTTTGCAGGCAAATATGAATTTTTTTTGTTCCATTATAGAGGAGGATATTAAAATAAATCTTGCAGTAAGAAGTGTCTCAGTTTAAATACAAGCAGTTCATTATATTGTATTATAGTGTTTGTAATTCCCAGAGTATATCTGGCTTCTTAAAACAGGAATCCGCATTAAACAATGAGAGAGTTGCGGAATACAAGAATATTTTGTATTTAGTCTGAAAACCCAAAGTCTCGTTTATATTTCTTTATGAACCTCTGCAGCTAAAATTACCTCAGTCGTTTGTTGAAGTGACCCATAGAAACTGAGCATGACATTTTGTAAAAATGTGGTACTGGTTCCGTAACGGCAGACCGGCCTGGTTCATACAGCTGTTACCCAAATAATAACACTATTATTGTCTCATATTTGTTAATGGTTTTGAATATTTTAATATCAAATAGTTCCCTCCATTCCAGTGTGGAAGACCTTCTGCATATTTGGAGCAGAAGGATTTTCACAACACAACAACCAAAAGGTTGGAGATTGACTACTTATTTTATTACAGCAGCATGGAAAATAATATAAAGTGGGACCTGCTAAGCTTATGAATCATTACCATAATTCTTCTCATGTTAACCTGCTCTAATAGTTCTAATACAGTGCATGCCAAAAATCTTTACACCCTTTTACTTTTTTTACATTCTACTGTAAAAAAAAAAAATATATATATATATATATATGTAGATATTCAGCTGGTGGTGGTCAGTGTTTTTCTGACCACCAACAGCTTTATGCCTCAATATTCAATGCCAGGCATGTCCGGGCTCCAGCATTTGTGACTGGCTAAAATTTAGCCGGTTAAATGTGATACTCAGCACTTAACCGACTAAGAAGAGCCGTATAAAAATAGAACTGTGGCCATTTCTGACTGGTTAAAATTGGTTTGAATATTGACCCCCCCCCCCCCCCCCCCCCCTAGTTCAAAATGCATTAAATTGGGCATTTTTTCTGCTGATCTACACAATGTACTCTACACTTTCAGTTTGAAAGAATACTTAATAGAAATATTCAAAAAGTAAATATTCAGTCAAGGTTTCCTGGATTTCTGTTCTTAAGTCTTTACACTTCTTGACTTAATATATTTTGTAGCAGTAAGAGATGAGTTAAGAGATGAGTTATTTAAGGACAGTGGCTACCAGCTTTTGCCCGTTTTTATCAGAATAGCTCAAGCCCTTTTATGTTGAGAATTATTTAGCTGATGTCTTTAAATCCTGCCACAGATTTTCTGTTGGATGCAGGTCTGAGATTTGGCATTCAAGGACATAGTTTTTTCTTCAGAAGCCACCCCATTATTGCCTTTGCTTTATGCTTAAAATCATTGTCCTGCTGAAAGGTGAGAATCTCCCCTGTCCCAAGTCTATAGCAGATTAGAATAGGTTTTCACACCATCCATCTTTCCATTGACTTTCACAAACATCCCCACAAGTATCCCCACAACGGCTATCACCATCATGCTTTATTGTAAGGATGGTGTTCGGAACGTGTGGAGCTGTGTTTTGTTTTATGGCACACATTGGTTATCATTCAGACTGAGGTGATTGTTGTGATGATATATCTGATGTTACGGAGACAATTGTAGAACTGAGTATCTCCATTTAGGTGCCCTGAGACTGAGTGGTAGGAGTCTATTCTGTAATGGAACCTAGGCACCTAAGTTTCCCTTATACCATCTTAATTCTGTATTGGTGCACCTAACATTTAGGCACAAAAATCAGCCATCTACCACCCTCTCTGTGAAAAATTATTTCCTTATGTTACTTCCAAGTCTACCACCCTGTAAGCTCAGCTCATGTCTTCTAGTTCTACCACTCCCCCATCTTTGGGAGAAGGGAGGAAGCGAGCGCTGGGTGGATGGGTGCCGAGAGGAATGGAGGGAGACAATGTCCATGCTGTGGGGGTGGGATAGGGAGAGCATTCTAGGGTTCTCTCTCCCCATCCCTCAGCCTTCACTGCCCTCCCTATGCTTTCCCTAACTCCCAGCAAGACCCCTGTTCTATCTACCCCAAGGTATCTTCCCCTTTTCCTGTCTACCCCCATGACACAGACACACACATCCACCTTTCTCCACCCCCCCCCCCCCACCCATCACACACACACAAAAATCCACCTTTCTCCAACATCCCCACCCATTTGACACAGACATTATCCACCTTCTTCAACCCCCCCTCCCACACCTATGACACATACACACCCAACCCATATACATTTCTAAACCCTCCCCCTCCCTTGGCACAGACCACCCCATCCACCTTGCTGCAGCCCTTCCCCCACCCATGGCACACACTGTTTCTCTACCCCCCCCCCCCCCCCCCCGGCCACACTTTCACACACACAATCCACCTTTCTCCAACACCCCCGGCCATGTGACACACACTATCCACTTTCAGCCCCCCCCCCCCACACACACACCTATGACACATACCCCATCCACTTTTCTCCAAACCCTCCCCCTCCCTTGGCAGCCCATGGTACACAGACCACACCCTACTTCCATGGCATACACCATCCAGCTTTTTTCTAGGCGCATTCCTCCCCCTGCCTCCCTCCCTACATAAACACTATTTCAGTGCAAGGAGGAACTGCCCCAGCCACCTGTCAATCTGCTTTCTACTCTTCTGCCATCCTGGGCCTGACTGTTCTTTTGAACTGCTGGAGTAGCCTAGTGGTTAGTGCAGTGGACTTTGATCCTGGGGAAATGGGTTTGATTCCCACTGCAGCTGTTTGTGACTCTGGACAAGTTACTTAATCCTCTGTTGCCCCAGGTACCATCATCTCAACTACACATTGAGACTTTGGAGCTCTGCCTGCATCTTGGGTCCTGCGTGTGGAATGGGGAGCACTTCTGAAAATGCTACCTTGGAGGACGTGGATTTCTGCTTTCTACTTAAGAGCCTACATTTGGCTTCCAGAACCTTCCTCCCACACTTTCCTATTTTAATGGTACTCATATGTACTAAGACAGCTGGCTCCACCCCAGCACTATCTAAAAATCTTATCTAGGTGACACATGAGGTCCACCACCTTCGCACCAGAAAGGCAAGTGACCAGGTTATCCTTGTGCTCACCTTCCAACCAGTTATCTACATGCCTAATGATGAATCACCAACTACAACAGCTGTCCTAACCCTTCCTGTCTGGACAGAAACCTTTGGAGACACATCCTCAGTGTGAGATTTAATTATTGCATATCAAGCTAATATGTAAAATTCAGTTTTGAGTGTTGGTCCTTACCAGTTGTAGGGAAGGAGCTCATTGGCAAACTGATAGTTCTTTTTACATTAGCAGTTTCATTAGATCTATCCACTGCATTTGACCATAGAGACTTATCTAGATTGTCAGAGGTAGGGATAGCTGGGTCCATATTAGTTTTGTTCAGATCATTTCTTTAAGGATACCGTAGCTGGGGACGACATTGCTTATGTTTTGATTTATTCTTACTGTACACCGCCTTGAGTGAATTCTTTCAAAAAGGTGGTAAATAAATACAAATAATTTTTTCTAAAATAAATGTATGTACTGGAAAATACATGTGTATCTGTGACATACTCCTACATATTTTACAAAAGGCTCCATCCTGACCTGGTCACCAAATAGGGCTTTCCATGAGTGTTTGGGCAAGATAATCTGATAGTTGATGGTACAGAGAAGCTAAATGCCTGAAAATGGTGACACTTGGGCAAGGAATGCTATTTGCATTCAAAGCAAATGATTTTCACACTACAAAAGCATTACAATCTTACGCATAAAGAGGGAGTAACCTGTACAAAGCGGCAGTTATGACCCTAAACTTTATTTTTTTATTGCCCAAAATGCATGATGCGATTAAGCACGGTTAATTGTTTGATTAAAATTGTCTGCCCCTAATGTACACCTCGGTGTGCTAGTAAGATGGGCGATGTAGACATGTTGAGGGTGCTTTTATAAACACTGCATGTGGGACAGTTCAAAAATCAAAACCTAGATCAATTAAGCAGAATCCTTGGAGTGAGACTGAAGTATCTGCAAGTGAGTTTGTTGGATAAGATTAATATCTTTGCCTGGTGAGGGTGACAGGCAAGGGCAGGGATTCCTATCTCATTTATTCATAAAATGTATTTGATAGTGGAGTGTTGTACTTCATTGCAGTGGATTTTGGAGCAGCCTCTGATCTTACCGTTATGGAGGAACCAAATGCATGAACTTTAGTGCATGGAACAAATGTCTGTTGAAACTGCGGGAATATTGTCAAAAGTGTTTTTTGAAAGTCTGGTCCTGTTTTTTAGAGACTTAGAAGAGTGTATGTTTGCATTATTTATCAATTAACTGTGAGATATAGAGGGTGGGGGAAGGTGGGAAAAATCACCTAATACACAAATTTGAACTAAAATCTTGTGAAAGTCTTCCCTGAATCTGTACTATTGATAATTATCCTGGAGGTTTTTTTTAACCGCTCCATATTTGGCATGTTTAGACCTTTGCTTTAAATTCATACTATAGAATAGAAAGAGCTTTGTTTGTTTTTTTCCCAGGAGTATGTGAATCAGCTCAACTGTTATGATTGAACACCGATGGTCAAGAAATTTTGGTTTCTTATCCTTAACTACTTTCTTTTATTCTATGATTGTTCTTTCACATTGAAAGTGTAGAATATGTTGTGTAGATCAGTGAAACAAACTCCAACTTTAATACATTTCGAATTATATTTTTTAGACAGAATGTGAAGACTTTTGCAAGACACTGTACATTGTAGCAGACATTATGTTGTCTTTTCAATCATGTTGGTGAGTTGTGAAAATGGGCAACTGACTTCATAGTCGAGGGATTTTATTCTGTTAGAAAAAAATGGCACTATTTGGTTTTCAATTTGCTATCCTTTAAATTTCTCTTTAAGTTCTTTTACTTCAGTGCATTTTGGCTTGAAAGTAAGACTTTCTAGCTTTCCCCATCCTAGGAACTTTGAGTTTGGGATGTATAATGGCACATAAATTGTATGGATACTCACCTGAATTTTTTTTGGGTCATTTTCAGATGATTGCAGTTCTGCTTATTTACCTGTAGATGGCAGATTTGCATGTAAAATACAAGAATACAACTGCTGACCAGAATGGTTTATTTGTCCAAATAGGATCTTATTCTGCTTTAAATGTTAGTACAGTAGAGTCTTGATTACCTGACATAAATGGGACCAGCCCGGTGTTGGATAAGTGAAAAGTTGGATAATACAGACAACAATGGGAATCCCTCAAACAATGCATGAAAAACATACTTTATGCACAAAAAAACAGGCGTAAGGTATCTTGAATTAAAATATTTATTAACACTAATCAGCAATGAAAACATTGTAAAGCAGGCAATGTGAGCACAAATACAGAGCAGTATACAAAGCACAGCAATTGTACAGAAGGCTCGCTGCACCCTACACCTGGAATAAACTTCCTGAGCCCCTACGTCTTGCCCCATCCTTGGCCACCTTTAAATCTAGACTGAAAGCCCACCTATTTAACATTGCTTTTGACTCGTAACCACTCGCCTCCACCTACCCTCCTCTCCTCCTTCCTGTACACATTAATTGATTTGCTTACTTTTTTTTGTCTATTAGATTGTAAGCTCTTTGAGCAGGGACTGTCTTTCTTCTATGTTTGTGCAGCGCTGCGTACGCCTTGTAGCGCTATAGAAATGCTAAATAGTAGTAGTAGTAGAAGGCAATGTGAACAGAAATACTGTACAAGTACAGAACTGAGCAAGGGAAACCATGTTTATCAACTGCATATTCAGAAATACAGAACCAAGCAGAGCCCCATTTCTCAAGATTGCTGCATGTTCAGCCTCACTCCAGTTGTCTTCTCCAGTCAATAGCAGTACCTTATGATCCAGAAATCAAGACAGCAGAACCAAGTAAAGCCCCATGTCTCAAGACAGCAGAACTGCAACTGGAAGACCGGATCTAAGAATGAGAGTAAGAATAAAGAAAGTGATGTAAATGAATAAACAGGAATACAGTAGGTGTAGGTACAGTACTGTATAAAACTCATTGTGCACAAAATCTTACCATGGTTCTGTTTCTGCAAAAGCACGGCCTTTGATCAAAAATGGATCCCTGGCAGGAAAAGCAGGCTCTCGGGTCACATAGCGCAGGTCCAACAGTTTCTGCCAAAAGCACGGTCTCGGTTCAAAAATGGCTCCCTGGCAGGAAAGTAAGGTCTCAGCTCAAAACTTCTTTATGGTTCATTTTTTTTAGCACTTCTTTCTGCAAAAGTTTCTGCTCTATAAACAAAACAAATTTGTTCCTCTTTCAACTGGCCAAAAATTGATGCCATGCTGTAAAAGCAGGGTCTTGGTTTAAAACTTTTTCACCAGTTCTCTTGCTTCAAAAGTGGGGTTCCAGGTCCAAAAATTATGGTTCCAATGCATAAAACCATGGCGGTCTCAAAAAAAATGCATGATTTCAAATCAAAAAATAGTTACTTCGCTACAAAAGTGGGGTCCCAGATACAAAAATTCATGCATAAAAACATGGGCTCAAATCACAAAGAGGAAGAGAAGCCATGTGCTTCTTAACTTGGATGAGGGGTGCATGAAGGAGTATCAGCTGCAAAGCATGGTTCCCTGGCAGAGAAGCACAGTCTCAGCTCAAAGATGGCTTCCTTTGCAGTGTGTGAATCTGGAAAACAGAGAAGCTGCACACTTCTTAATGACAATGTGATGATGTCACCAAGGGGTCTGTCAGATATGCTGGATGGTCGGATTAGTGAAGGATGGATAATTGAGACTACTGAGAAACCTGCATAAAGCCCACCACTAGGGTGGAAATTCTCAACTACCAGGTATGATATTCAAAAAGGTTCTAATTTTAAGAGGTTGAGTAGGGTGCAAAATTATGTGTACACTTTTACAGAATTATGAGTGATGCATGTATCTCTTGAACAGATGTATGAACACTTTATGCCAGTTCTATGGCCAGTATAAGTGCTTGCACCTAAGTGCATATATTTGTACAGTATTCTATACAGGAAAGAAGATGCCTACTTTATGCCAATCAGGCATCCTCTGGGTGCCTATATATAGATGCAGTGTTGTAGAATTACTCCCTTAATGTTTTTCCTGTTTTAATTGTGCCTATTCTTCTTGACTCATATTGAAATCTGTCAGTTGCTGCCATATACATTATTGTCTTTTGCTTTTTATTCTTTCCAGCTAAACAGAAATTGGGAAGACTTGTACAGACGGGGTTGAGAATGTCTGTCCATCTGGGGCAAAATAAATCTCTGAAAATTTAACAGAACAGGATCAAACTTGGAGCCCTGTTTACTAAGCTGTGCTAGAGGCGTGCTAGCATTTTTAGCATGTGCTCACTGTGTAGATGCCCATAATATTCCTTCAACAGCACTGTTGAACAAGTTGTCTTAGAACCAAAAAGCACATTGTGGAGACGTGCCCACATGGTTTTCATACATGCACATATAAATAGTAAACCCCGCCCCCCCACCCCAGGGTCTGAAAGTTGGTGTGGAACCCCACAAAAATAAACTTTCATGTCCTGGGTGTGTTATTGCTTATATGCATATATGAAAGTTGTGTGTAGCAATGGAACGCTGTGGAGGCGTGTCCATAGCACACGCTTTTCAGGGCATGGATATAGCATTGATGCACAGGCGCTGGCACTTTCCCTAGTGAGCTGCTTGAGATTTCCATTGAGCATCACTTGCTATTAAAACTCATTGACTTTTACTGGAGATCTAAAAGCAACAGATTTTTTTTACAAGGACATAAGTACATAAGTATTGCCATACTGGGAAAGATCAAAGGTTCATCGAGCCCAGCATCCTGTTTCTAACAGTGGCCAATCCAGGTCACAAATACCTGGCAAGATCCCAAAAATGTACAAAACATTTTATACTGCTTATCCCAGAAATAGTGGATTTTCCCCAAGTCCATAATGGTCTATGGACTTTTCCTTTAGGAAGCCGTCCAAACCTTTTTTAAACTCCACTAAGCTAACCGCCTTTACCACATTCTCTGGCAACGAATTCCAGTGCCTTAAGAGTCCGGTTTGCTTTTAAGAGCATTCTTACAGAGACACCGAGAAAGAATTCTGTGGATAAGAGCTTTCAGGTATAAGTCCTTTCCTTTTCTCTTGAGTTTTGCTTCCTACAATAACATTTTTGATGTTCCGTGTCCCCGTGTCATTCTCTAAAAGCTTGAGCCTAGCCTTAAACTAGCTGTTCCAACTAGATGGAACAGCATCTATAAAATGCTAATATCAATATGTAAAAACTTAACACATCTTAGACAACTGGCAACTGAATTCGATGATTAAAAGAAACTGTAGAAGCTGGTTTTGGATTTAAATGAAGCACTGTTAAGACATATGTGTCTTGTCTTCCTTTGATGTGGCAACAAGAGCCTTGTCTGCTGATCAGACTTCTACCATCTGCAATGTCCTTCCTTCATGTACCCAGTTGCTCTGCTACTGCAACAGATTCATCCATTGTTGCTTGCATCCTGTTCATTCACTACACAGTGTTGGTTCTCCTCTGCACCCATGTCTGAAAGACAGTCCCGTTATCTTCCCAGATGATGTAAAAGCACAGATAACTGAATCAGTGGTGTAGCCATGAGGGGGGCCTGGGCCCCTCCCACAAATTTGGTTCAGGCCCCCAAAGTCTGCTGGTTTGGCTGGCGAGGGTACCCAAGCTTTACTGTGGCAATATTCACCACCGTGCTGTCTGCCCTGTTTCAGCCTCCCTTGCACACATGGTCTGTTTTAATTAAACTGAGCATGCACGAGATTCGCACTTGCTCAATTTCACTAAAACCAAGCTTGCGTGCCGGGGCAGGAAAGCAGAGCAGGCAGTGTGGCGCCAAGTATCACTACAGGAAGGCTTCTGCTGGCGGAGCTTGGGGACCCCCACCAGCCCAGGTGTGTGGAGTTGAGATGGGGATGAAAAGTAGGAAGGTGGAGGAAAATATCTCCCCCCCCCCCCCCCCCCCCCGCCTCACTTTGGGCTCAGGCCCTCCCCTCCTAAATCAAGGTCTGGCTAAGCCTCTGAAATGAATCTTTGAGAAGTACCAAAACCAGATTGAAATGGAAGGCTTGAGTCCATCATCAACAACATTTATTACATAACTCCTCAACCATTTTTGCAACTCTGTTCATTTTTAAGTATCATCTCATGTAAATCAGAGTATAGGTAATTGTCACCACCTGGAGTTTTATTGTTACTAACCACTTTAATAACCTTAGTGATTTCTTCGAGTTCAATGTCTTTCTTGTGAGTTCCGAACTGTATTAGTTTAGGACCCTTCAGGTTACCTAAGAATCCATCTATTATGTGCTGTTCCTTTATTACCTCAGATGGGTATGGTTTATTATAGAATTCCATACATTGGTTTGCCATTTCTTTATTTGTAGTCATAATGGGCCCCCGATTATTTTTAATGGCACTGATTATATTTTTATTTTTCTTACCCGGTAGGTATGCAGCAAGTACTTTACCAGATTTATTAGTGGATATGTAATGTTGCACCTGTTGCATAAATATATCCTTTCTTGCCTTAGCTGGAAGGATTGAATTATACTGAAACTTAGTTTGCACAATTTGTATAGTTACATCCAATTAGCAGCCAATTCCAATTCTAGTTTCTTAAGTGTATCTTCAAGCCTAGACAATTCCAATGCTTGAAGTTTGAGTTGTTTTTTTGAACAGCCTCTGATTGTAACCTTAAAGGCATCCCATTTAGTGTTCCATTTAAGGGGTGGGTCATCATTAAATTGGAAATATTCTGTTATGGTTTTATGCATGTATGACGGGAAGTCTGTATCAGATAGTAAACCATAATTAAACCTCCAAATCTTAGTCTCTTCATTTTGAGTTTATATATCTAGGTCAAGTGTAATACCTGCATGGTCAGATATAGTTATAAATTCTATATTGGTACCACAGAATTAATTAGCTTTTTAGAGATTAAGTAATAGTCTATACAGGAGAATGACTTGTGAACTTGGGGAGTAGAATGTAAAATCCTTAGCTGTGGGATTAAGTTGTTTCCATATATTTGTCAAGCCACATTCATTCATTAGAATCATAACAGAGTTAGAACATTTAGGGCTTTTTTGGTGAAGGGATCTATTAATTATAGGATCATTCACCCTATTGAAGTCACTTGCAAGAATGGCCGGTATGTGCTCATTTTCTATTATCATTGCTTGTAAAGCCATGAAAAAAGTTTTACCACCTACCAAAGGAGCATTATATAGTAGTAGATGACGGCAGATAAAGACCTGTACGGTCCATCCAGCCTGCCCAACAAGATAAAGATAGTATAATACCCATACCTCTCTTGTACTATCAGCTGCAAAAACTATTCCATTGTATTTTTTTCGCTTTGGTAAATACTCTTGTGATGTAATTAGGGACATGGGTTGGTCATCCAATTTGATGCCAACTTTAAGTATCCTCCCATTATCATCTATTTGATGAGAGAGAATCTTGATATTCGGATTATCTCTAATAAGGTTTCAAACTCCACCCTTTTTCTTGAAAGCTGGGGAGAAAAATGAGTGTTTAATCCAATCTGCTTGAAATCTTTTGATGTCTTCCTTATTTAGATGGGTCTCCTGCAGGAAGATAATGTCACTTTATGTCAATTTGATTTTTTTTTTTTTAATATGCAAAACCTTCCTGCACTTGACTGGATGGTTTAAGCCACAAACATTTGGCAAATATATCAAAACTATAAAGAAGTAGGAAATTTAGAAAGTGAAGCATTGAGCATTGGGTAATATATGTCAACAATATATATTGGTATTCTTAATCTAGAAATGTGCATGAATAAAGATATGAGGAAAGTGCTCAAAAATACAATATGTCGTAGCCTCCCAAACATACAAACACTCAGGTGAGAACCAGTTACAGGTGCATGGCGCTAAAGGAAAAAGAGGTATCTAACGCATCCATCTTAAATTCAACCATTATGCTTAAAACTTATAATGGATTGATGAACATAAAATAATCATAGTACTGTTTCGATGTAGTGAAATAGTAATAACAGAGTTATTACTCTCAGCAGTATGCTACTGATGAACATCAATAGTGTTAGTATAAGATTGGCATAATTATAATGCCTTTTATGATCTGAGCATAGAACCAAGAGCTTTCTTCATCCTACATACTGGTCATGTAGTTCATGAATGAATGCTGAGGCTTTTTCTGGCTCCAAAAACTTATGAGTTTGTTTATTGTGATTTTTAAATATGGCCAGATAAAATAATCCATAACACACTCCAAGACATTTTAGTTGTGGGCTAATTGCTAGAAGCTACTTCCTCTTAGCTGCTATTTCTTTAGCAAAGTCTGGCATGGTAAGCAGTTTGGATCCATTCCATGTTATGCCGGCCATTGGTTTTACCTTGTTAAGAATTTTCCACTGGTTTCTGGTAGTGAAGGATTTTAATTATGAAAGGCTTCAGGCTACTCTGATTTGAGGGCCTATGAGTCGGGGTTCTGTGAGCCTGCTCAATCTCGAAGGGCATCTTAAAGCTGATTTTTAAAAACTTTGGTAAATGTCTATCTGGAATTGCTACTTTAAAATATCTCCCATAAAGCCAGACGTGCAGTATTGAATAGCTTTCAGAGTGTTTCTTAAGTTGGTACTGTTAAATTGGGGGTTGTTATAGGGGTTCTCTGCTTGGTTAGGGGAGGATGGGTTTGGAATACTAGATATTACTCTATCAAAGATGACCTGGGGGGTCATAAGAGTCCAGATACCGGGTCATCTTATTGTTGGATTAAATTCAGGGTGTGGTAGGGTTGGAGGGGAGAGAGGGGTGATCTTAAATGCAAATTGTTACTTTGAACAGGGTCTAGGGTAATGAGGGGAGAGGATGGGGGAGCATTCTTACAAAACAAAAATGAGATGGGTTATCCAGCTCTCTGCTTTTTGTTGTCTTTTATTATTATTCTGTTATGTCCGATTGAAGTTCTTGTTTAGACTTGATGCTTAGTTGTTCAGTGCTGGATATGTTTGATCCTGAATAAAAATCGTTCAAACTTAAAAGCTTTGATAAGAATTCTTCCATGAATGAGACTGGGTTCATATTTCTATACCTTCAAGTAGGCCAACAATTCTTTAAATTGTTCCAGCGGGATCTATTCTGAGTCCTCAAGTCTGCCCGAAGTAACTCTATGACCTTTCAGTTTTGCTTATGTTGATAGAGTTTGTCCTCTATGTCCACACATGACTTCAGTTTGCAGTGCATTTCTGTGAGCTCTAATATGCGAGCATCCAGCTCGGCATTATCTTGAATCGTGCTCTTAATAGCGCTCAGTTCAGATAGCATTGGTTCAAGGAGGTCATGCTATTCATGCATCGGTGCATTTTGATCAGTGTCAGGTAGTTGTTTCAATCTTCTACCACTATTTGCTGGCATATAAGGTTAGTCTGACTTGTTTTTGCTGGTAGCCTTTGTGTATGTTTATTATGTCACTCAATACAGATACTGTGGGTTTTAAGCTAGTTTTTAATTGTATTCTAGCTTTTGGTATAGTGGAGCTCAGTTCCTCAGCTAGTCTTGCTCCACCCCTAGAATATTGTTTTTGTTATACTTTAATAAAAAACTAAATTTCAATATAAAATTGTAAGTGTTTGAGGCTTGAGCTGATGTGGACAGATCCCACAGTGGTGGGGATGGGGACCGAGCCCACGGGGATGGGGACAAACTTTGTCCCTATGTCATTCTTTACAGCAGTGGCAGTGTTATAGCTGTGGTTCTGTAGCTATAAGAGACCTGAGTGAGTAGTCATCAGCCTCAGTTTAGGTAAGCTGTGGAAGCATGCGCACAGCGGTAACAGTAGCATTACCAGAAACCATTCCTTCCCTAAATTCCTCTCCCTTAACAATAACACAATTTGAAGGAGTTTGCCCTTATGTGAAGTGGCAAGAAGAAATGGAGAAATGTTCAAAAATTGTGAATCTGCCATTTTTTTTTTTTTACACTTTCAAAAATGAAAAATCTTTGACACATCTAATGGCATGACTAGCTCCATACAGTACCATTTTTGGTACTTAGTAAATTTTTAAGACCTCCTGGTTAGGATTTTCTGGATCTTAAGCAGTGGAGTGTGACATGTTAACAGTACTAACGTGCCAACTCTGGTTTTCCTTTTTTTGCAGAACTGTCCTTCCACTACAGCCAGTGAAACTTACCAACCATTGCCATCTCATCGTTACAGCTCTGCTGGTCTGTGTTTCCAATTCTACCTGCAGTACTCATGTTACCTTAATTCTGTACAATGTGTGAGTGGTGTAGAAGAGTGAATATCTGAAGTACCAAATCCATGATGTTCCTTCAGAAATTAGATCCCTTGTTAAAGAAACTAGTCCCCCCCCCCCACCCCCCCACCCCAAAAAAAGAGGCTACCATCATGCTAAACTGGGATTTGGTACTCTATTCTACTCTAGCCTACTATTCTAACCATAAGCTACTCCTCTATCTTTTGTTGTTCAGTCTCCAGTCATCCATTCCGAAAAGGATTTATTATTAGCCTATGGTTAGAATAGTAGGCTGAGAACTGGCAGGGGGGGCATGGAGGGGGGCAAACTGGCTTTGATTCCTACTGTGGTTCCTTGTGACCCTACCCAAGTCACTTTCCATTGCCCCAGATCCAAAACTTAGATTGTGAGCACCCTAGGGACAGAGAAAGTACTTCTATATGATGTAAACACTTTGGTTGTACCACACAAAGCCTGTATAGTCATAGCCAAGAGTTTGCAACCAAGCCGTTTTCAACTGTACCTTACTGGGAATCTTGATTATTGATATTGTTTTGGCTAAATACTGTATATCAAGAATCTAATAACAATTTTTTTAAAAAGTAATCTGGAATAACTATTTCTATTGCTCCAGATTGGGTGGCTGGGACTATCATCACTAGTCATCATGTAGAGAGAGAACAAAAAGGTAGGGTTGTATGGGAGCTGGTAGTTTGATGAAAAGATGCCATAGTCAATACTGGTGCTCTTAGGTAAAGTAGTGGGATTGCTGTGTCAGAAATGAACTGTTATAGCCAACAGAATTCTTGGTCTTACTCTGGGGTTTTCCTCTCTCCCATTCCTTCAGAGTGATTTAATATGCTTTTGAAGTGTGTGTGGACATGTTTACAAAGTGGCAATTGCTCGGTTGGGCTTGATAGATTAATCACAGTCATGCTTCCCTGGTGAATTTTCCTCAAAGCCCTCTTCCACCCTTCCCACCCCTCCTTCTCTTCTTTCTTTTTTCCCTTTTGTGCTATAGTCACAATAAGGAGTGACGGGAAAATAATAAGTCTGTCATTTCACAGGCGGCTGATGAAGAAACACTCTGTTTGGGCTCCTTGCCCCTTATGCCTTTCATTCAGGCATTCAAGGGGACTAATTTGTGATAATGAGGATAATAAAGTCATGGACCCTTTTATTAGCACCAGAGAGGAGGGTGGGAGTTTCCATCACTTGTCATCCAATTTCTCTTCTCCAACCTCCCCCCCCCCCCCCTCCCTCTTTCAAACCTTACACCTCCACAGTGCAGTCCCCTAGACAGTTGGCACAGTGTGTTTATCTAATTAGTTAGCTATTGTTGAAACAATGATTCAGCCATCTGGTCAGCTGTCACAACACACTGGGGTTGAGAAACTTTTCTAGAGGAGGACATGTCATTTGGATGGAAAGAGACTTGAGGATAGAGCAAAGGACAAGGCAAGAGGGAGAGTTGGAAGTGACAGTGAGGTACACTTAATAACAGAAACAGAGAAGGAGACCATGAGAATGAGAGAGAAGGTGAGAGAGAGTGGAGGCAGCAGGCCTTTCTAGTTTAATTACTAACAGAATCAGAGCTGACAGTTACTAATCGTCCTAGAAAATTCATAATATCCTTACAGTACCGAGACAGATGAGGCAGCTGTGACTTAGCATGAATCTTGCAGGTAACACAGCTGAATTTAGCTCCTGCCTTTTTAGTAGTAGCTGAAGGCAAGTTACATTCATATACAGTAGGTATTTTCCTGTCCCTGGAGGGCTCACAATCTGAGCTCCTTTTAGTAAGCTGTAGTAAAAAGTGGCTTTAGTGTACCCCTTATGTGGGTCTTTCCCACAGGCTAAGGCTAGTTTTACCATAGCCATAAAAATGGCACTTTTTTTTTCTTTTTTTTCATTAAGGCCATGCGCTAATGTTGCCATTAGTGCGTTAAAATTATTGTGTGAGCATTTACTGCTCCCCATGAACATACCACCCGAACTCTCGTCCATGCTCTCATTACCTCTCGCCTTGACTACTGCAACTTACTCCTCACCGGCCTCCCACTTAGCCATCTATCCCCCCTTCAATCTGTTCAGAACTCTGCCGCACATCTTATATTCCGCCAGAACCGTTATACTCATATCACCCCCCTCCTCAGGTCACTTCACTGGCTTCCAATCAGATACCGCATTCAGTTCAAGCTCCTCCTTCTTACCTACAAATGCACTCAGTCGGCTGCCCCTCGCTACCTCTCTACCCTCATCTCCCCTTACGTTCCCGCCCGAAACCTCTGCTCACAAGACAAATCCCTCCTCTCAGTGCCCTTCTCCACCACCGCCAACTCCAGGCTCCACTCATTCTGCCTCGCCTCACTCTATGCTTGGAACAACCTTCCTGAGCCCTTACGCCAAGCCCCCTCCCTACCCATATTCAAGTCTTTGCTGAAAGCCCACCTCTTCAGTGCTGCTTTCAGCACCTAACTCTTACCTTTCAGGAAATCCAGACTGCCCAATTTGACGGCCCCTATCGGACTGACTGTTCATTTGTCCTTTAGATTGTAAGCTCTTTGAGCAGGGATTGTCTTTCTAAGTTAAATTGTACAGCGCTGCGTAACCCTAGCAGCGCTTTAGAAATGTCAAGCAGTAGTAGTAGTAGGCAGTAAGGGCTCCTGCATAATCCATGCACTAACCAGTTAGCACACGGTAAGGTAGATGCACTAACTTCTTTAGCACAGTAATGCCCACTCTCCACCCATGACACCCCCTCGAAAGAAAACAAACATTTTTTAGCACATGGTTAGCACATACAGATTTCAATGTTACTGCAGGACACCCGAGCGCATCCCATAGTACTTCATTTTTTCCTGTGTTAAGCTCATGTTTGCATAAGAACCCCTGACCCCTAAGTTTGTATCTGAGGTAATGGTGGGTTAAGTGACTTGCCCAAGATGTCAACTCAACTCATCAAAAAACTTGCTAAAACTGCATGAAAAACTACATCTTTGGTTTGGATCTGCACTTTAGAGGAGGGACAACTGTATCTCCCCCCCCCCCCCCATACACACATACTTCATCCTCTTGCCTTCTTTTTTTCTCCTTCCCTTCTCTTTAATCTTGCTTCCTTTCCCCATCACTGTCAGACAGTGTTTACCACTGAATGGATTTATGGCAGTATTGAAGCCTGACTCTGCTGGCCAGCTTCAGTTAATATGACTTCCCTCTCCACTATATGCTCTCATATTAAGATTTGCTTAGTTACTGGTCACAGTGATTTTGATATGCTTAGCTTTGTCCTTCAAGGTTCCTCTGTTTATCTGCTCTGTCTTGACAATTTATTGTCCTCCAAGATCCTGGTGGTAGGAAGGCAAGAGCCTGCTTAACATTCCCTCTGTTAAAAGTTTATCACCTGGCCAAAATTTCATGAACATGCCTTTTGTCATTGATGTTCCAACCTTGTGGAGCACAATTGAACTGCTCACAAATTTAAAAGCACACCTAATACAGCTAGCATATGGTGCATTAAATTGAATTTCATTACAGCTTTGCTATGAACAGCCCATTTATTTTTGTTTGGTGGTATAGGTACTTTGGCAGTGCAATCATAATTTTTATTTGTAGAGTGAATTACTTTTTGTTGTCTTTGCTTTTAGGTTACTGCAGGTTATGTTAGTTTTTTTTATATTGTTGATATATTTGTTAATTGTTTTAGTTATGTTTATTGGCTCGGAACCCACCTGTATTTAAAGACAGAATGGGATATAAATCGTTTAAATAAAATAAATAATTTGGTCCAGCCTTAGAACATTAAAAGGGTAGGCAATTAGATTGGTTAGAGCAATGTTTCCCAAGTCTGGCCCTGGACTACCCCTTGCCAGTCAGGTTTTCAGGATATCCACAATGGATATGTAGGAGAGATTTGCATATAATGGAGGCAGTGTGTGCAAATCTGGTTCATGCATATTCGTTGTGGATATCCTGAACACCTGACTGGTAAAGGGTACTCCAGGACTGGACTTGGGTAACACTGGATTAGAGAGTCTTTAAATCCCATAGCATTGGTGAGTGCTAACTTCCTAAAAGTATCATCCACCCAGAGATTTAACCTACTCACAAAGCAAGCTTATAGAACTCAAAGAACACCTCTAGTATAACATCTACAACCACTATTGGGACAAGATCCACAGGACCTCTGTCACCACCCAACTTAAGAGAACTATTAGAGGATCAATAACCCATCCCATCTAACCATATCCAGGCTGAGAGGTAAGGGATACAAAATATTTTATAGAGACTCTGATGCACCATCATAAGAAGTACAGAGTGGTATTTTATTGTGTCTGCTGTTCTAACTATATGAAAGATTAACAGCTCTGCTCTACACTGCTGCTATGGTAAACTCTAGAATAGTCCCTTGATTCTAGCCTATGAAACTGTAATAGAGACTTTAAATGCTAAACAAGCAAAAAAAAAAAAAAAAAAACCCTATTCCTTAAACTGCCTTTGCTAAATAAGCAGAGTAACATAAAAATAAAGATAGGATACTGTGATAACCTATTTAACGCTGTCTACCTTCCCCAAGTTTAACAGCAGTTTCCCAGCTATTAACTTACCAATGAAGTTGTCCTGCTCTGGAAGTCCTTACCAGAGAATAATACTTTGGTGACTCCTTCCTACATTTCCACAGGGGGATGGAGAGGAGTCATGTACTGAGAAAAGTGGTGAGCATCCCACCCTGGGGACCATCAGGACCTTGGTCCTCTTATTCAGACACCTGGAAGAATAGAGCTGTGAAGTAGAGGGGGAAAATCAGGACTGGGGCTTGCTCCTATAAGCAGAAGTGTGAAGGAGTTTAAGCCTGAGTTACAGCTAAATCCCAGGGTACCATATGCCTTAGAAGAGAAGATCCCATCTCTAGGAGAAGTAAGGAGAGTTGAAGCTGGCTTTACAGTCCAACGTGAGGAGAAGGATTAGAACTCAAAAGTGTGACGCTGTTATTGCCAGAGACCTGTGTGCTAGGAGGTAGGACTCAAGGCTTTAGTGACTCCTTCCTTTCTATTCCAGAGGGTTGTGTGTGTGGTGAGTGAGGGAAGAAGAGAGGCCCAGCACCAGGGAGAAGGGACTTAGTGTGTGGAGATTCTGCACAAAAGGAGTCCACACAAATCCGCAACAGAGCAGATGCAAAAAGAGAGCAAATCCAATATATAAAACGATGCCTTTATCTTAAAATACCTAACATGGTCCACGTTTTGCCCATGCATGGGATGCATCAGAGATTCAGAGGTTATACTACACCAGGGAGGAGTGCCTGGAATGCACGCTTCCTATCTAAATGTGTTAGTGCTCAGCACAACAGCTTGAAGCACAGCTAAACACAGGCCATTTCCTTCACAGCAGCAGTACATGTATAGACTGTGTGTAGTTGTGGTTCAAGCTAGAACGGAGTGAGCAGTACTAGAGCAGAAACTAGTATGTGTATTGCTGCAGCTGTGAAGGAAACAAGCCTGTGCATAGTTGTGCTTCAAGCTATTGTGGAGTACAAACACATTGGGAGTGTGCATCCCAAGCACTCCTACCTGATGCAGCCCATGTATGGAAGAAACGTGGCCCATGTTGGGTACTTTTAAATAAAGCAAAACGAGCTTCAGGGGATAGCAGATATAATCAGCACAAACAACAATCCTCTTACTTGAATAGATACTTGTGTGATAGAGTTCTTAGCCACGTATCATGTTAGACCAAAAAAGTGGAGGCAAAGCCTCAACAGACTCCTTTCTTCTAGGTACACTGCTGTTACTTTATAGGAGCACTTGCTGTCATCATAGGCACAAAAGCCTCCACTGGTTCTTTAACTCTCAAAAACCATATACAAAACAAAAACTTATCTTGTGCGAATGCTGTCCGTCTTGCTGCTGTCCGTGGCCAGAGTCTCAAAAACTGCTTCAGGGTCTGTGGTCTATACGTTTTTTTTTTGTATATGTTTTTTGAGAGTTAAAGAACCAGTGGAGGTTTTTGTGCCTATGATGACAGCAAGTGCTCCTATAAAGTAACGGCAGTGTACTTAGCAGAAAGGAGTCTGTTGAGGCTTTTCCTCCACTTTTTTGGTCAAATATGATATGTGGCTAAGAACTATCACACAAGTATCTATTCAAGTAACAGGATTGATGTTTGTACTTTTAAATAAAGGCATTATTTTACATATTGGATTTGGAACTGCTCTCTTTTTGATTCTGCACAAGAGTACAGGAGTAGGAGTGGAAAGTGGAGTGCATCACATGCACAAAGCAGTATCTAAGAAGGGGGGGGGGGTGCTGCCCGAGGTCCCCTACATGTCAAAGGTACTTATCAAGAAGCAGAGAGAATAGAAAACTCATTCAGCGGAGGAAAAAGGAGGCCAAGGAATGTGTGAGGCTGAGATCATGAGATACTGAACCTCACACAGGAGAGCAAGGACTGTAAATACTGTGAGCAAGTTTGGTTCATTTCACTATCATCTTACTTTGTTTTTATAGATGATAGGGCCAGCAGGGCACCTCTATTTAGGCACCCTGAGGATGTGCAGTAGGAGCTTATTCTATAATGGCATCTGGACCCTCTGATTCTCCTATAGAATGCTAGTATAATCTGCTATCGCTATGCCTAATATTTATATGCTTGAATGCAGGAAGGATGTGTGTAAATTACATGCATAAGTGAGAGTCCTGCCCATGCACTGCTCATGTATATGCCCCCTTCTGTGACTTACGATGCCATTGCAGAATAGCGCTGGTGCATTCATGAGCAAATGTACACTTACATGCATAAGTGCTAATATTCTATACATTTACATGTGCAAAGAATGTATAAATGTGGGTCCCTACATTATACAATTGCCCTTTATATCATTATAATTTGTTATGATACTGCTCTAACTGACTCGGCAGGGCAGAGCGGTGTACATACTACAAAATTTCAGAAAAGGAAAATAACTTTTTTTTGACAGGAAATTGATGCATTCACACAAAAGAGAAGAAAGGTAAGAGAACTAAGGAAAGGAGAGGAGAAGGAGGGAAGAGGGAAATAAAAAACATCATAAGAAGTGGGGAAGCTGTCCGTTATTATTATAATTGATCTACTTTTCTTTATTCTTCTGCACCTGGAGAGGGCCCAATAAATGGGTATTTTTGTACAAATCCCTTCCAGCCTCCCATAACTATGTTTCCAGTGTGGGTTGCATGTGTCTGGCCAGAGACTATTCAGAGAGTACACAGCCATCCTACAGGGACCATTTATCATGATGGAGAGACTGGTGGAGGAGGTTTTGATATTTTAGGAGAGGCACCAACACCTTCAGGCCATATACAAAAAATAATGGCATGAAGTACTTGTTCTCTCAAAGACACACTGGTTCAGAATGCATCACATAAATACATGCAATGTGGCCCCATACAAATATACGTGTTTCATATGTGGAGAAGGCCATTGTTTAAGCACCCATAAGTACATGTGGCAGCAAGATGGCATGTACATATACATGCAGCACATGAAGGCAATCCTGCCGGCATGGTTTGGGGAGGAGCAAGAACGGAGTTGTAATGTATGCACGTATTTTATAAAATATACAAGTACACGTACACATTTACATTAACTTCGGAGCAGGTATGTGCATCGGCATTGATGTGCTCCAGGGGATGGCTCTAGGTATCTGTTTAATAAAGGCACCTATCTTGCCTTTAATAAAACAGGCTTAAAATCGGCACCTTTTTTTGAAGTTCACACATAGGTGTCCTGATATAAAATCAGGCACTATATACAGACTGTGTTTTAGTCGCTGTCTTTCAAACACACATATCCTCCAGCAGCAGCAACAACAACAATATAGAGGTTAATTACTCGCTGGATCTGTACACTTCTGTCCTCTGCCCGATTTATTACCAGCCCACATAATTGGCAGCGAGGTTGGCGGCCTCTCTATTGTAGGCACATTTAGTCTGACAGAGTGCGGAAGATTGATGATCTAGGCCACAGATTTCTCAGCGCATCACTGAGCACCACAGGCTGCCCATGAACTCAATACAAGATCCTCCTTTTCTCCCTGAGCAATACTGCCTCTAGAGTCAAACAAGACCTCCCCCCCCCCCCCCCCCCCCCCCCGCAGCAACACACATGACACTTACGATACAATTCCTCCCCTTACCAACATGTGAAAGCTGTTACTGTTTATCTCTATCACGGAAAGGTCTGTTACCCTACATTTTTTGTGCCTTTTAATGGTTCTTTTTCTTAGGTCTAAATTCTCTTATATCTCACATACACCTGCTATTGTCCTGCTATCATTATATCATCATTTGCTATAAATGACAAAAGTGTCCTCCATCCCTTTCAGCCCAGAGTTCACGCTTCTGCATTCGTATACTTTTGTCAGCTGCTTGTTGGAAGATTTACGCACCTATTACGGTTACACGCAAGTCAGTATTCAGAGGGAGTTATATATTTAGCAGTTTCTGCTGAACATATGTCCCTAATCCATGAATTTATTGCACCACTATGTTGATAGTGCCACTAAAAGTTTCTCTGATACTAAAAATCTCTGCCTCAAAACTGTCTGGATAGTGCTACTGAAAACCTCTCTAACTGATGCAGAATTATTTGGATAGTACATCTAAAAATCTCCCTGACTCAGAACTAATAGTTCTCAATAACTCACCAATGAATTAGATCTCTATTCATATAACATCTGATGTGGTGCGTTCATGTTAGATGGAGGAAAAGCCTCAAATACAGATAGGTTGAATAACTAATCTGCCTCTGTATTTGAGGCTTTTCCTCCATCTAACATGAACACACCACATCAGATGTTATATGAATAGAGATCTAATTCATTGATGAGTTGTTGAAAACAGTGGGATACTCTATAAGCCGTGGAGCTGGGACCCGCTCGACCCCATCAACCCCCCCCCCCCCCCCCACACACACACACACACACACACCCCTTCACCAAGTCCCCTGTAAATAACTCTCAGGATAACCGTTATGGTATAACATAGGCTGCAGCTTACTTTATTAAACAATTCAACTCCAATATACTTAAATCACCAGCACTTCGCCCCGAGCTACACATGTCCAAGTTCAATGCCAAATATGCCCCCCCCCCCTTGTCCACCATTCGCCATGTCAGCAAAACGGCCATTCTCCAGGCTCCGCCTTGGCAGCAAGAACCCTTCGCCGTGTGGACCTCCACACATTGCCCGGGTCACCCGACCCGCTATTCAAGCCCTGGCTCGCCCCCCCTCCCCCCCCCCCCCCCCCCCCCCGTGAGCCATGCCTCCTGTAGCTCGGGTTTGCTGTGTTCTTTTTGCCGCTGTGACTGCTCTTGCTTTTCCTGAAAAACACAAACACAACAAAATCCTTTCTTCCCCCCCCCCCCCCCTGCTCCCCCATGAGGGCGGGAGGGTGGGCAAACACCTCCGCGGTTCTCGAGTGCTTCTCTCTTCGACACTCCTTCCTCCTTGCACTCTTCCCTTGCTCCTCCCCCCTACCCCCCCCCACCAATCAGCAGCCTCAAGCTTCAGCCTTTTATGAATCCCCCAATCACAAACCAGCATTTTTCTCCTCTATCCCCGTGCTCTGCTCCGCCCACCCCTCCCTCCAACTTCCTGCCGCCTTGAGGCTTGCTCTCCCTGGGCCCGACCCACGCTTAAACAGCCCCCATCGAGACTAGCTCTAGGGGCCGCTATTAGCTCTAAGTTTATGCATCAGAACTAATAGTGCCACTGAATGTCTCTAGAGATGCAGAACAGACGAATAAGGGAATTACTAAAATAGGAATGATAAAACATGGGTACTGAACAAGTGAGTAAGATTAGGAGTTAAAAGCAGCATCAAAAGGTGGACTTTTAGCTTAGATTTGAAGAAGGTCAGATTTAGAGCTTGATGTACTGACTCAGGAAGTCTATTCCAGGACAGAGTTAAGGTGCAGTGAGAGCAGAATGTTCACTTATATAACTAGTAGCTGCATTCATTGGCTCTCTCTACATAGCTATATAGTTCAATTTACACCAGAAATGAGAATGTCCTAAATGAAACCGCTTAGCTATATATGGGGGGTTAATTCTATAGCTGTGGTGCATATTCTATAAAAGACAGTATGAGCCTGCTTTCCTTTATAGGATACTAGTATAACTGGGAATACACATACATATGCACTTAGGGATGAACCGTTATGTCAGTCATTGACTTAGTGTAAATGTGTGTGCCTGTGCTCTGGAGATATGTATATAACTTTTTATATTATTCTATAATGTACACGCATAAATGTGCACCCTGCCCACACTTCACTATGACTCTGCCCATGTGGGTGTACTCCTGCAAGCTACACACCATCAGAGATACGTGCACAGTTACAGAATAGAGCTCAGCCACACTTGCACTTATGTCATTGTCGTAATTAATTTACGCATTCAATTGACCTATAAATGTTAGTGCCTAATTTATAGAATTATCTCCCCAATGACTATGGTGCTCCCACGTAAATAACTAACGTCAGAGGAGGGCGGGCCCAGGAAGAACAGAGAGACGTCGGAGGAGGCAGCAGTGATCGCCAATCAGCTGTTCCATCCCGTGCAGCGCCTTCACACAGAGATGAGAGGCGCTGCGTGGGCCGGTAAAGCGGAGGGGGGGGTCCGGTAGAGGGGGGGAGCGGCGGCAATGAGCTCAGGGGGGCGGGGCACGGGGGCGGAGGATGCCAGGAGGCGGAGCTATGGGAGGAGTACAGAGAGAGACAGGAAGGGAGGGGGACCGGGGCTGCTAAACTTTTTAGTTTTGTTTTAATTTTTTATTTTATACGAGCGGAAGCGGGGAGCAGCGGCGACCTCGGGGGGGGGGGGGGGGGGGCAAGGCCGTCCCTACTGGATGCTTCTGACGAGCGCCTTTGCCCCCTCCAGATCCTTTTTTGATATATGTTTATTTTTGTATTGATGCAGGGGGAAGCAGGGAGCCACGTGTTTGTGTTTTTTTGTTGTTGCTATTTTGGACAATTGTGGCATGCGCAGAGCAGCCAGCATAACGCTTGGCTGCTCTGCGCATGCTTTAGGGGCCGATTACAGACGGGGATTACGAATCTTTGATACATTGTACTTTTCAATACCGCACCGAACATGTGCGACTTGTTTTTTTGGTGCATGATTCGTTTTTTCAAATTCGTTAAGGACTTTAACGTTTTAGATTTTTTTTACGTATGGTTGATGCATCTGGGCCATATTCTATAACAAAGTGTGTACATTTTGGAATGCCCACAAAATGCCCATTTCCCCGCTCATAGCCATGCCCCTTTTGCCTGCACGCATTCCCACCGAAGTCTGGCTACGCCCCTGACGCACATTGTTACAGAATACGCTTGAAATATGGCACAGAACGCTAGGTGCGCTGTAAAGAATCCAGGGCTTAGTGCCTGCAATTATGACATGGATGGTGTAACTGCAGGCACATAAATGTTTGTGCACCAATACCAGGTTACATTAGTGTTATATAACAGAATCCTGGGTGTCCATGTGCCATTATTATGTTTTCACAGTGCAGCACCGGGGGCCTAAATGGAGGTGCCACTTATAGAACTGCCCCCTTAGTGGGTAGATGTGTATCTGTGGTTTTGGTAGAGTAATTTATAAAAAAGATAATACGTGCATCCCTTCTCTTTGAAAATTGGTGTAACTTATGCATATACTTGCTACATACGTTAGGTGGCCTGTTACCAAATCACCCTCTTATGTTGAAGATTTGAGCAGAGATGGAGCAAGAGAGGAGGGGGGGGGGGGGGGGGGGGGGAGAGGGGAAGTGGAAGAAGAAAAAGAGAGAAGATCAGGTTTCCTGTACTTTTGCTGTTTTCTTTTTATGACCTTTACCTTCTTTATTGTGTTGACCTCTTCTCATTTGCCACCCTGATTGCTGATCCTGGGTTGCCCAGTTGCTTGACCCCATTTGCACTCAATTTGACCTCGGCCATGAA
Organism: Microcaecilia unicolor; assembly: GCF_901765095.1. NCBI lineage: Eukaryota > Metazoa > Chordata > Amphibia > Gymnophiona > Siphonopidae > Microcaecilia > Microcaecilia unicolor. The sequence goes on from NC_044032.1 coordinate 444,798,470, forward strand.
TCCTGTAGCTGATCATGCATCTGACATCATGAAGGCTGGTCACCGAGAGAATCTAATCTTATGTTTCAGCCTATGGCTCTAGAATGGAGCAAAATACAGCACAGTTCTTGTGCCCTATTTTCCTATAACGTTCACGTATGAAACTCTCAGAAATCAGGGAACTATGATCCAGAGTTAGGCTAATTACTACATCCTAATTCTTTTAATGGCAGAAGTATCAGGCCTGCTGCGGAGTAGTTTTAATGGACTTTGCTGACAGCAGAGGCATCCTATTTTGTGAGGGTACTCTTGGTGGTCCTTTCTTCCATCATAATCTCTTTAGATGTTGCCCCCTTCTCCCATTTCTAGTTAATCCTGCAATGCTCCTTCTTGTCAGGTTGTGTTTAGAATTCCTTACTTTTTCAAGGTTATCCCTAATATTACTGTCCTGTTGCCTCTATCCCCCTGTTTACAAAGGTGATGGAGGGATTTGTCACAGAGCAATTGGAGATATACCTAACTCAATATGATCTTCTCTACCCCACACCAGGGGCATAGCTATGGGGGGCCTGGCCCCCGCAAATTTCATCCGGGCCCCTGGTTTGGCTGGCGGGGGTCCCCAACCAACCACCAGCCGAAGCCTTCTTCAGCGCCAGTCGCTCCGGCGCAGCCGCGTTTGCTACCCTGCTCTTCTTTCTTCTTGCTCCTTCTGTGCACGCTGACGCTCTGTGTCAGCATGCACAGGAGGAGCAAGAAGAAAGAAGAGCAGGGCAGCGAACGCAGCTGCGCTGGAGAGACCAGCGCTGAAGAAGGCTTCGGCTGGCGGGGGTTGGGGACCCCCGCCAGCAAAGGTATTTGTTGGCGAGGCGGGCGGGTGAGGAGGCCAGGCCAGGCAGGCAGGTGGGTGGGCGAGGAGGTGGCGGGCAGGGCAGCACTCAAAATGTGCCCCCAACCTTGGGCTCTGGCCCCCTCCCACCATAAAGTTTGGCTATGCCCCTGCCCCACACAATTGGGATTTAGAAAGAATCATAGTATGGAAACTGTAATAGGCTCTTTGGTGGCATATGAGAAACAGTTACTGTGTAAAGGTCAATCTGTGATACAGTTTGATCTCTCCAGTGCATTTGTCCTAGTTGATTTTGATCTAATGACAGGAATCTTCCATCAGTTTGGAATTCATGGTGAGGTATTCAATTGGTTCTAGGGTTTTTTTTTTTTGCTAATCACTTTTATGTGGTTAAAAAAGATGGAATCTTCTCTGAGAGGTGGAAGGCATTCTGTGGAGTCCAACAAGGCTCCCCCTTCTAGCCTTTACTTTTTAATCTGTTTATACAATCCCTAGGTTTGGTGTTAGACCAGTTTGGGGTAATACATTTCATCTATGCTGATGACATTACTGTCAACTTAACTTTGTCCCAGTCTTGGAACACATTGAAAATGCATCAGATTAATTGACAACTGGATTCTGGTTTATCGTCTTAAAATTAATAAAGAAAAAAGAAAACTAAATTCCTGTGGATAGGACCTAATAATGACCCAAGATATAGCCAGGAATTTAATATTGATGGTAGCACCTTTCTCATTGGATCTACGTTCAAAAATCTTAGAAGTGTACATTTTATTACATATGCAACACTATGTACATTTGATAACAAAGAAATCTTTCTACCTCTGTAGAAAGCTGAGGATTATAAAAAAAAATGTTAGCTGAAACATTTAGGGTTTTTGTTCAGTCGCTCCTTTTGTCAAGACCTGATTATTGTAATCTCACTCTGGCAGTTTGCTCTACTGCCCTGATCAACTGGTTACAAATCATCCAGAATAACAGCTATTAGGTTGATTTTTGGACTAAATAAGCATGATTAAGTTAAAAGTTTTTATACTAAGCTGCACTGGTTACTTGTCATATCAAGGATTCAATTCAAATTATGTACTACGGTTTTTAAAATGTTAGCAGGGGAAGTCCCCTCTTACATGATGAATCTAATAACACTGTTACATGGCTCTAATATAAGATACAATACTCAAAAGCAATTTCTATTACATTTTCCAGCAATAACTAAATTAATATTGGTGAAACATCTTTCTTCGTCTATACAATACCAGATGGTAAAAATCTAGAATACACTACCTCTTTCATTACAATCTTGCAGACATTAGCTGTGTTTCAGAAAAAAAAGAAGGTCCTTGGCTAGCTCAGTCATTGCAGTAGAAGGAGAAAGGAGTAGAGAGCAGTGACAGAGTTGCTGAGGCTCCTGCACTAGCCTTCAGGTAAAAGCTGGAAGGGGGAACCAGCCCACCACCACTTTTGAAGAAGGAAGGAGAGAGCAGTAGAAGTATCTGGAGAAATAATGAAAATCCTAGTCCTTAGAAGTGGGCAGGGTTGGGGGAGGCGGATAAGGAAGAATTTTCTAGAATCTACAGAAATAAATTTACAGAGGAGCTCCCATCTGGGGAAACCCTACCATTCAGAGAGGGAACAGCTTAAGAGAACTGCACATGGGTCTCTAAAGAATGGAGAGCTCTGCCGTCATTGAAGGAAGACTAGGTGTAATGTTGTTTTGTTTTTTCTTGTGCCTGCCTGTATTTGGAAATTTGTAGACTTGCTGCCTCTTTTTTTTTCTTAAACACCTCATTTTAAGTAAACTTATTTGGTTCAGAACCCAGATTCTTGCCTGGACAGAATTATTGTGTACCAAAAGAGTGTGGAGTGAGTGCAGACCTGCCATGTCTCCTGCTTTCAGCGGGGACTCCTGATTTTGCGAGTCATCTCCTGCTGGAGTGCTAGGCAGTGGCGTAGCCACAGGTGGGCCTGGATGGGCCAGGGCCCACCAAATTAGGACTCAGGCCCACCCAACAGTAGCACACATTTAGCTGTAGCTGGTGGGGATCCCAAGCTCCACCAGCTGAAGACTTCCACCTGATGGAAATGAAAATGCTACTCTCCATGATACCAGCACTTGCATGCTGCAGACTGCCAAGGTGGAAAGAAGCGTTTTCCTGCCAGCTGAGATTTATTTTTGGTGGTAGTTTGGGGGGGGGGGGGGGGGGGGGGGGGAAAGAATACTTGGTGCCCACCCACTTCTTGCCTAGGCCCACCCAAAATCTGTTTTCTGGCTACGCCCCTTGTGCCAGGATCTCCTGCTGAACAACTCCATTTCCACTTTCCAGGGACAGCAGGAAACACCTTCGTTAAATGTCATCTCCTGCTGCTGCTGGAAAGGGAGGCTGTGGCAGGGTGAAGCTGTGGGCGATTATGGGCGGAACTGTGGTTGGTTCTGGGCAGAGCTATGGGCGGGGTTGGGGTGGGGCTATCAGCGGGCCCTAAATCTCCCACTCGGGAGGCTGACCCCCCTTGGCAGCTCTGTGAGTGGATTCATTTTGCCAGTGGCTCTCTAGTGAATGCTGGTCTGGACCTGGACTTGCCAACAAAACCTTATATATTTTATTTTTGTTACATATGTACCCCGTGCTTTCCCACTCATGGCAGGCTCAATGCGGCTTACATGGGGCAATGGAGAGTTAAGTGACTTGCCCAGAGTCACAAGGAGCTGCCTGTGCCTGAAGTGGGAATCGAACGCAGTTCCTCAGGACCAAAGTCCACCACCCTAACCACTAGGCCACTCCTCCACTTTAATAAAGCAACTCACTTGACTGATCTGGACAGGAAAGGGTTACAGTTGTTTTAACCTCAGATTTCGGTGATGGATCAGTATAACAGGCAGAGGTGGTTCCTTTCCACATAAACAGAAATAGGGAGATCTACAAGTCACTTAGTCTTACTTTGGTGATGAATAAAATTAATGGAAACATAGTTTCTGAAATCCAGTAGATTACAGGATCTGAGGTAGCATGATTTTACCAGACATAGGTCTTTTCAGATAAATCTGATCAATTTAAGTGAGTGACCAGAGAGTTGGACTTGTGGAGAATGCAAGATGTGGAGTATCTACTACATTTCAGCAAGGCAACTCCTAAAAAAAAAATCCTGCTTCCTTTGGTAGGGGACATATAGGGAATTACTGGGTCACAAAATGGTTGAGTGAGAGATGTCAGCCTGTGATAAATGGAGTTCACTCTGAGGAGAGAGTTGTTACCAGTGGTGTATGCTGCAGGGATTGGTCCAGTCCTTTTCAACACTTTTGTAAGCAATATTGCAAAAGGGCTGTCTAAAAAGGTTTGCGTCTTTGCGAATGATACCAAAATCTGCAACAGAATAGACACCTTGGAAGGTGTGGATAACATGAGAAGTAACTAACTTATTAGTCTCACTCACACACACAAGGAGTGACGCAGGCTGCACATACTGCAACAGGACATGTTTATCCACTCCTACCCTAGCTGAGATAATATTTAACCATCTCTCTGACCTCATGTGCAATTTTCTTTAAATTAGTCACCTTACTTCTAACTTCTCTTACTCTCTTACCTATCTATATGTTCCATCTTTGCTTATACCCTACGCTGTCAATTAAAATGTTCTATTACATATTGTGTTGACATTGTAAGTAGTATACTATGCCATACTTTGTATTGTTATTTGAATATTTTTACTGCTATAATTGTCTATTGCTCATGCTTGATTTATTCTTATTGTACATCGCCTTGAGTGAATTCCTTCATAAAGGCGGTAAATAAATCCAAATAAATACATGAAATCTAACAAAGTTTTTAGGGCTCAGCAAACTAGGGTCCACATACCAACCCCAGCCCACAAGTGTTTCAACTCTGACCTGTTCCACACCACAAACATTTGTATTACTTTCAGTCTGCCCTGCTGATTGGTTGCTTTCATCTCCTCCTCCTCCTCCTCCATTTCTACAGTAAAACAGAAGGTAGAAGTATGCTAGTGCTCCTGCCACTACACTTCAAACATCATCCCTCAGAGCCCTGGATGGTTACTTTGGATGATGTGCCAAAATCGGTGTATCATTAAAGAAGGGCATGCAAATCTCTGAGTGATGATGGGAGAGCAACTAGCAGGAGCACTAGCACACTCCTGCAACCTGCTTTCATTATGGTTTTGCTGTCTAATGGGGTCAGGTAGGGGAAGGGGGAGGGATAACAGCCAATGGTAAGGAATTAAATTGACAGATAAAGATTCAATCCCTATAAAAAGAAATAACATGTGGTACTGGTAACTGTGATGAAACCTACCCTTTCTGTATACCAAGTATAGTTGACACCCCTACCCTCATCCCTCAAACCACACACTGCACTGCCCCCAAGACAGTGAATTAAAAGGTCCAAGATGCAGAACAGTCTTTCTTCACTGCTGCATTTGCCGGAATAATATGGTGATGTGCAAGGGGAAGACCTAAATCCATTGGCTGAGCTGGTGTCTTCCCCAAGTTTAGTTCAGCAGATCCTCAAGGGCTTCATGCTCTCTTTATGCAGATGTAAAAATCAGGAGCTGGAGCATGCTGGAGGAGCTGTTGCTCTGAACAGACACCATGCTGAGTACTGCTAGATTTGCTCTGAACCCAGAAGCATTCTGGTAGGAGTAGCGTCAAAGGGAGCGGTGGATGCCAAAATGACTACTTCTACATCCCTGGCAGGCGGGATACTGTTAGATGCCCTTGAGAAGAGCATGACTGCCCGAGACTAGATCCTGCAGCTGAGACATCAGTATGTGGGGTGAGTAGACAAGCTTTAACATAGACTGATTGGTGGAGTTCTGATGAAGAATGTTGGCATTTAAGAGCTTTTTGAAGCTGAAGAACAGACTCAAAAGGATTACTTTGGATGCTTTAGGAGATTGGAGCAGTCCTTGCTGAATCATGCAGATAATGTTTTGCAAGTTCCTGAGGCTGTTCAAATGCATATTAAGCAATATAGAGAAGCTGTTTGTAAATAGGAAGGAAGATTACAAACGGGGGAATCTCAGATTGAGAAATTATAATCGTTTTAAATGACATTAATGAAATACAGTTTAAATATCCATCAGAAATTAGATGTATTGGAGATCATAGACTTAATCTGAGATTACAACAACTTTCCTAAATCTCCAGTTCTGTCGCTGATGGAGATGGTGAAGAAGCATTTAGTCAAAATTTTTGCAGATCCTCGATGACATGATCCCACCTATTACAAGGGGTTTTAATGAGGAGTTGGGGACCATGTGAGAACAGGAAGCAAAGAAGGAATGTCCTTGGGGCGAGTTTTGATCTCTCTGGGTTTCTGTGAGTTCTAGCCTAGTTGTTATTAGAACAACTTAGATAACCTCCTTTGCTTTGAAGCATGACTCAATTGGATACGCAAGATATATATTCAAAGTCATTAAATCGCGACAGGATTGTGAAAAATTACAAAAGGACCTTACGAGACTGGGAGACTGGGCAGCTAAATGGCAGATGACGTTTAATGTGAGCAAGTGCAAGGTGATGCATGTGGGAAAAAAGAACCCGAATTATAGCTACGTCATGCAAGGTTCCACATTAGGAGTTACGAACCAAGAAAGGGATCTGGGTATCGTCATCGATAATACACTGAAACCTTCTGCTCAGTGTGCTGCTGCGGCTAGGAAAGCGAATAGAATGTTGGGTATTATTAGGAAAGGTATGGAAAACAGGTGTGAGGATATTATAATGCCGTTGTATCACTCCATGGTGCGACCACACCTTGAGTATTGTGTTCAATTCTGGTTGCTGCATCTCAAGAAAGATATAGTAGAATTAGAAAAGGTGCAGCGAAGGGCGACTAAAATGATAGCGGGGATGGGACGACTTCCCTATGAAGAAAGACTAAGGAGGCTAGGGCTTTTCAGCTTGGAGAAGAGACGGCTGAGGGGAGACATGATAGAGGTATATAAAATAATGAGTGGAGTGGAACAGGTGGATGTGAAGCGTCTGTTCACACTTTCCAAAAATACTAGGACTAGGGGGCATGCGATGAAACTACAGTGTAGTAAATTTAAAACAAATTGAAGAAAAAGTTTCTTCACCCAACGCATAATTAAACTCTGGAATTCGTTGCCGGAGAACGTGGTGAAGGCGGTTAGCTTAGCAGAGTTTAAAAAAGGGGTTAGACGGTTTCCTAAAGGACAAGTCCATAAACCACTACTAAATGGACTTGGGAAAAAATCCACAATTCCAGGAATAACATGTATAGAATGTTTGTACATTTGGGAAGCTCGCCAGGTGCCCTTGGCCTGGATTGGCCGCTGTCGTGGACAGGATACTGGGATCGATGGACCCTTGGTCTTTTCCCAGTGTGGCATTACTTATGTACTTATATATTTCTGCTATAAGAATATGAGTTTTCTGTGTCAAAACATACTAATAATTCCTGACCTCTGCGAAGCCACTCAGTTGATATATAAGCCTTCTTTTGGTCTATGATACATATTAGCTTACGGTCCTGAGAGGGTTTCCTTCACATTTTCTTGCAGAAGTATCATTAAATTTGTTTTCTTAGTCCCAAATTATTTTAAAATAATTTTCTAGAACTAGAAGCAAGGAAGCCTCTTCCAGCTTTAGTTGTATCTCATCCTTCTGTTAGCCCAGACATGGGAAAGAATTAATTGTGGCATACAAATTGATCCTCTGGAACTAGAACTAGGGAGCACGTAATGAAGCTACTAAGCAGTAAGTTTAAAACAAATCAGAGAATATATTTATTCACTCAACATGTAATTAAACTCTGGAATTCATTGCCTGAGAATGTGGTAAAAAGCATTTAGCTTAGCAGGGTTTAAAAAGGTTTGGATATTTTTCTGAAAGAAAAATCCATAAACCATTATTAAGATGGACTTGGGAAAATCCACTGCTTATTTTTATGATTTTTTGGGATCGAAACCTTGGGATCATCTTTGACTCTTCTCTCTCCTTCTCTGCTCATATCCAGCAGATTGCCAAGACCTGTTGTTTCTTTCTTTACAACATCCGTAAAATCCGCCCCTTTCTTTCCGAGCACTCTACCAAAACCCTCATCCACACCCTTGTCACCTCTCGTTTAGACTACTGCAATCTGCTTCTTGCTGGCCTCCCACTTAGTCACCTCTCCCCTCTCCAGTCGGTTCAAAACTCTGCTGCCCGATTCATCTTCCGCCAGGGTCGCTTTACTCATACTACCCCTCTCCTCAAGACCCTTCACTGGCTCCCTATCCGTTTTCACATCCTGTTCAAACTTCTTCTACTAACCTATAAATGTACTCACTCTGCTGCTCCCCAGTATCTCTCCACACTCGTCCATCCCTACACCCCTTCCCGTGCACTCCGCTCCATGGATAAATCCTTCTTATCTGTTCCCTTCTCCACTACTGCCAACTCCAGACTTTGCGCCTTTTGTCTCGCTGCACCCTACGCCTGGAATAAACTTCCTGAGCCCCTACGTTTTGCCCCATCCTTGGCCACCTTTAAATCTAGACTGAAAGCCCACCTCTTTAACATTGCTTTTGACTCGTAACTTGTAACCACTCGCCTCCACCTACCCTCCTCTCTTCCTTCCCGTTCACATTAATTGATTTGATTTGCTTACTTTATTTATTTTTTGTCTATTAGATTGTAAGCTCTTTGAGCAGGGACTGTCTTTCTTCTATGTTTGTGCAGCACTGCGTATGCTTTGTAGCGCTATAGAAATGCTAAATAGTAGTAGTAGTAGTAGTAAAAACAGGATACTGGGCTTGATGGACTTTTGGTCTGTATAAGGCAATGCTTATGATATTAAGGGGCCCTTTTAGTAAAGCTTTAGCCTTGCTAACGGAATTAGCAGACGCTAAATGCTAAGAAGCCTATTTTATACCTATGGGCTCCTTAACATTTACCACGTGCAACAGCTTTAGTAAAAGGGCCCCTAAGAGTTATTCTCTACATTGTCAAAAATTGTCCTTTTTTGACTAGTGGTGTTCTTTCTGGCCTACTAGTACTTAGGCCCCACCTCTTTTTCCTATATTTATGATTGTTGATATTTCTTGCAAGTATTTGTCTATATATTTATACTTTTGGTATAATTTTCCTTAAGAACATAAGAATAGCTATACTGGTTCAGACCAATGCTCCGTACAGCCCAGTATCCTGATTCTAACAGTGGTCAATCCAGGTCATAAGTACCTGGCAGAAACCCAATTAGTAGCAATATTCCATGCTACGAATCTGAGGGCGAGCAGTGGCTTCCCCATGTCTATCTCAATAGCAAACTATGGACTTTTCCTCCAGGAACTTATTCACCCTTTTTTAAATCCACATCCTTCTCCATCATCAGCAATAATAGTGATTAAGACAGGCAGCCTTCTGCTGGTGTCATAGGCTTTCTTTTGGCATGTTTTGCCTACACAGAGACAGGAAGGAAATTGCATCAGAGGAGGCGGGATGTACCAGTGCAAAGGTCCCAACAATGTCTTAATTGCTGATGATGATGAAGAAGGATGGAAAATCATGGGGATGGGGCGAGGAGGAGGAGGAGAAAGGGAGGGAGAGATGCAGGACTTGCAGGTGGGGAGGGGGTGGAGAAGAGAAAAAAAGAGATACCAGATTCAGGCTAAATCTCAGTCTAAATTTACCAGGTCCTCTTTATGCAGGGGCCCAAGGTAGTTGCCCCCTTTGCCATTGATAAAAGCAGCCCTGGCTATGCTACAGATTAGAATCCAGAGTTTAAATGTGTAAAACCCAAAACTTAATGCACTTCAGTAAAAAGCCCCGTAGACTTTAAGTCCTCCATGAACATAAAATTACCAATTGTACGTGAACGTGACTCATCTGGAGCTACAACTATAAACAGGCATCAGCTAAATCCAAAATCCCTTCCCCTTCATGGAGGATCAACAATCTTGAGCAAGGAGTTTGCCAGCAGCAGAGCGAGTAGTATGCTGATCAAGTCACTAAAACTGAAGTTCCATTTGTGGAGCTTGCTGTCTGAATCTACACTATGCTTCTCTAAGTGGGTCTTCATTCCATTCTTTGAACTGAGGCCCAAAGTGGGTACAAGGCATGAGTAGTAGAGGCTGCAATTTATTTGTTTTTTTCTGACTGGTTAACAGCTGAGTCAAGGATACCCTGGGGCAGTGACATCTGTTTATTCTTTCTTTCCTGTTTGTTTGACCTTGCCCACTTCCAATGCATGCTCCATATAGCAGAGCTCTGTATGTAGGAAGCTCAGGCTCTGCTGGGCTTGGTGGAAAGTCCCTCCTTGCTTTTATTTAGTTATTTTCAGGAATTCTTTCACTATCTTCTTGGGCCATAGTTTTATTTCATGTTGGTTGTGGTTCCTTTTATATGTTTTAAGTGCAGCTGATCACAATTATTTCATAGTTTAGTGTAGGATTGTAGGGATACAACCAGGCAGTGCCGTAGCGAGGGCTAATGGCACCCGGGGCGGGTCGCCGCTGCGCACCCCCCCCTCCCGGGTGCAGCACGGCGTGACCCCCTCCCTCTGCGGCGCGCACCCCCCCGGACCGCATTCTTACCTGCGGGAGGGCCGATCCGCCCCGAGTGCACATCACTCGGAGCTGCGTCGGCCCCGCTGGTTCCCTGCGCTCTCTGGCCCGGAAGTGCAGAGGGAGCAGGGAACCAGCGGGGCCGGCCCCCCCCCCCCCGAGCGTATGCACCCGGGGCGGACCGCCCCTCCCGCCCCCCCCTTCCTACGCCACTGCAACCAGGGCTTTTTTGAGGGGGTACTTGGGGGTACTGAGTACCAGCACCTTTTCCATTGTCTGCTAAAATTGACCCATGAACCCCAAGTTTTAATGAAAGAGCTCAGGCTTTACACACCAATTTAATCTTGTCATAGATTTTGTGACTAGTTGCAGGGGGCCTGGCTATTAAGGGGTGGGTCCCTCAGTTATCACCCCACTCCTGAAGGCTGGCCTAGCATTTGAGTACCGACACCTTTTTTGCTAGGAAAAATGCACTGGATACAACTGTATGATTATAGTGGTGGCGATTCTTCCTTTTACTACCACAGGGTTGTTGCATGGTCAGCCTCTACTCCTTTATCTGTGGTACTTTCTGCTCATTTTTTGTTGCCACGCTGATATTTAGAAAGTTCCAGCATGTTATTTGATCAGCATTGTTCGAGTCCCTTTGCTGGTTTATATTTTAACACATAAGGTTGCATTATTGTGATTTTCATGGTTTTATGGTTGCGGCACATATGAGATTGATCATCTCATTGCAGTTTTTCAATACGTAGCCTTACAATGCTCTGTGCCAGTGGCGTTCCGACCCTAGCTGACACCCGGGGCGGATCGCCGATGCGCCCCCCCCCCCGGGTGCAGCGCGACCCCCCCCCCCCCCCGGCGAAATGATACCTCTTTCCCCTCCCCCCCCCACCGTGAAATGACACCCCCCCCCCGGTGCATGCCGCTGGGGAGGGGGTGCCGCGGCGCGCGCCTTTTGCCCTGTTTCAGTCCGATTTCACAATTCGCATGTGTTCACTGCTCCCTCTGAGTCTGCCCCGGAACAGGAAGTAACCTATTCTGGGGCAGACTCAGAGGGAGCAGTGAACACATGCGAATTGCGAAATCGGACTGAAACAGGGCAACAGGCATGCACCGCGGTACCCCCCCCCCCAGCGGCGTGCACCCGGGGCAGACCGCCCCCCCTTGGTATGCCACTGCTCTGTGCTCTATATAGGCTTACTTATTTTCTTCTTTACTATTACTTCTATTGCAGTTTATGTATTACACACTGTAATTTTATTGTGTGCTTGTCACCAGCTTTGGTACTTATGAAGTTGTTTCACATTGGGAGAGTATTTCCCATGCACTACATGTATCTGCATCAAGTAAGCCCTAATTATATGTGATATTCTTTGACACAATGGGAATGGGACATGATATACCACCTTTCTGTGTTTTTTTGCAACTACATTCAAAGCAGTTTATATTAGTATGTACAGGTACTTATTTGTACCTGGGGCAATCGAGGGTTAAATGATTTGCCCAGAGTCACAAGGGGCTGCAGTGGGACTCAAACCCAGTTCCCCAGGATCAGAGTCCATTGCACTAACCACTAGGCTACTCCTCCACTAGCAACATTCCATGTAGAAGCTTGCCCTTGCAGATCAGCAACGCGACCGCGCAGGCTTCTGTTTCTGTGAGTTTGATGTCCTGCACGTTCCTAACATGGAACCTTGCATGACGTACCTATAATTTGGGTTCCTCTTTCCCACATGCATCACTTTTCACTTGCTCACATTAAATGTCATCTGCCATTTAGACTCCCAGTCTTGTAAGGTCTTCTTGTAATTTTTCACAATCTTCCCGCGATTTAACGACTTTGAATAACTTTGTGTCATTTGCCTGGTATTTCCCACTGTGTACTGTTACTACCTGTGTTTTGTGTGTTCCTTTTGGTTTTCTTTGTTTTTTGTGTGGATTTGGACTAAATTTTTAAAAAGCCATTTGGCCTCTAATAAACAGGGCCCTGAAAGTTCTAAAGTAGGCAAAAATTAACCTTAAACCTCTAGAAGCCAGAGTATGCATGCAACCCAACACCAGGAAAACAGAAAAAGAGTTTTAAAAAAGAATTAAAACTACTGTTATTTGAGGAACCATTTGGAGTATAATAGAGTAGTCATGTTTTAAAAGTAATGTATGTAGCACCGATGAGAAGATCAATTGCAGAGAAGACTAATTGGAGGATGGACTAATTGTATTTTTTGCTTTTTAGTCTTTTTAAGATTGTACTTTGTGTGTATGTTTTTATTGTAAGAATTTTACAGATTGCGCAAGTTAGCAAATTTTTAAAAATAAATACAATTTTCTCCTCTGCATTGCAAAATATAAAGACAGCAGATGTAAATTCTAAAAGCTAAAATGAAAATAAAATCATTTTTCTTACCTTTGTTGTCCAGTGATACTATTTTTCTAATCATCTTGCTACCAATCTCTGGTTCAACTTCCCTCTATGCTCTGAACTCTGTTTCCAGGGTCTCCTATCCATTTGCTATTTCTTGTCTCACTGACTGTCTTCTTCAATTCTTGCCCTATATCCATCTTTGGTACTGATCTTTCACATTCATCTTCAGCTTTCTTCCATTTTTCTGTCCCTTCTCAAATCTATCTAGTTTCCCATCTGTTCCCTTCTCCTTCATCCCTGTGCAGCATCTCCCTTCCTCTCCCTTCCCCTCTCCTCCATCCAAGTATAGTATTTCCTCCCTCTCTCATCTCTTCCATCCATGTGCAGCACTGCCCCTCTGTCTTTCTATCCCTTCACTTTTCAAACATTGACCCTCTTTGTCCCTGTTCTTATGCTCGCTCTCCATCCCACATTTGATTGCTGTATCTTTATCTCTCCCCGTGTTCAGCTTCTCCCCTCTTTCTTCTCTTCTTCCTGCTCCCCCCAATCTTGGAGCCAGCTTCTTTCTTTCTTTCTCCCTTGAACCTCCTCCCCTGAAATCTGGCATCTAACTCTCCCTCCCTCTATGGGTCCAGCATCTCTTCCCCTTCTCCCCATACTTCCCCCTCTCCCCTCAAATTACCCAGGAACCTGTATTCTTAACTCAGTCCACAGAACACGTAGAGACAAACAAGAGGTGATCAGAAATAAGAATGACTGGCAGTGGCGTTCCTAGGGGCGTTCACACCCAGGGCGGATCGCTGATGCGCCCCGCCCGCTGGGTGCAGCACCCCCCCGTGCAGAGCGACCCCCCTCCCCCCGGCGAAGGGACACCCCCCACCCCGTCGAAAAAACCCCTCCCTCACGGGTGCACGCCACTGGGGGGGGGGGGTGTCGTGCGCCGGTCAGCGTCGTTCTTTCCATGCTCCGTCTGCCCCGGAACAGGAAGTAACCTGTTCCGTGGCAAAGGGAGCATGGAAATGAATGATGCTGACCGGCGCGCGGCACCTCCCCCAGCGGCGCGCACCGCCCCCACCGCGCCCCCCTTGGTATGCCACTGATGACTGGTCCAAGCTGGCAAAGAAGAAGAGCACCAGTATGCAAAAAACACTTTATTGATGAACCATCTCTTGTACAAGAACCCATTGGTCACTATTTTTTTTTTTTTTTTCTTTTTCTGGGGGTTTGGGACCCACTGGCGAGAAAACCAGAGATCCATAGCCTTGATGGAAAGCATAGGATCCAGGTGATACAGAGGATTTGGCTCCTTTTTCTTGTCTGCAAGTAGTTTCCCAATCATACTCTGTATTCCCCGGTACCTTTTAAAGTGGAAAGCATAGGATCCAAAGGACCCAGATTTCATTACTTCTCTGTAATCAGGAACGTGGAGAAGAAAAGGAATCCAGGTCCTCCAGATCCAATGCATTCCACTGTAAAAGTCACTGGGATATACAGAGAATGCTTGGGTAAACTCCAGAGATGAAAAGGGACCCAGATCCAGAGGATCCATCTTTTACCAATTTCCCCAAGTAGGACTGCTACAGCGTTCTACACAGAATCTACATGAAAACAGAATATGGAGGAGTGGCCTAGTGGTTAGGGTGGTGGACTCTGGTCCTGGGGAACTGAGTTCGATTCCCACTTCAGGCACAGCTCCTTGTGACTCTGGGCAAGTCACTTAACCCTCCATTACCCCAAGTACAAATAAGTACCTGTATATGTAAGCCGCATTGAGTCTGCCATGAGTGGGAAAGTGCGGGGTACAAATATAAATAAAATAAAAATATAGCCCCTTGGTCACACACAAAAACACAGAGAGACTCTCACAAAATTCAGAACAAGGGATCACAAATTAGAAATAGAATTATGAAGGAAAAAAATTAAACAGGGAACCCAAAGAAGTCAAACTTAGCATTAGAGGGTAACCAAAACCAAATCTGTGGCTAAAAGTGGCAGCACAGTTTTGACCAAAACTGAAACTAAGGCATCACAGGTCCCCCCCTTACCAAAAGCAGGCCACATGCTCCTCACCCCCCCCTACAAAAAGCCAGCCCCTTCTCTTATACTCCTATGGACCAGCATCTCACTTCCCTCTCTCCCTTCCCCTCCATCCTCTACAATCTAGCATGTCTCTGTGCCCTCTATCTCTCCTCTCCTGGAGCTGAAACCATAATAAGTGCACCATGCTGCCTCAACCTGGGAAATGGGTGCAACTCACAGCAAAATTTAGGAAGAGAAGGCCAACTCCATCCATTTTCTCTGTTCCATCCATAAAAACACACGCATTTCCATACTAGGACAGAACAAAGGTCCATCAAGCCCAGTAGCCAATCCAGGTCACAAATACTTGGCAAGATCCCTGGGTCTCCCCAAGTCCCATCCATCTTTTCCTGTGTTCCCCTTCCCCCATGTCCCATCCATCTTCTCTGTTCCACCCTGATTCTCATCCATCTTTTTCTCTGTTCCTCTCTCCCCCCCAATCCCATCCATCCTTTTCTGGGTTCCCCTCCTCCTAGTCCCATCCATCTTCTTCTCTGTACCCATCTCCCCCCCTGAGTTCCATCCATCTTCTCTATTCTCCTACCCCTCCCCAAGTTCCATGCATCTTCTTCTGTTTCCCTCGTCCTCTCCTTTGGGTTTTTCATCCATTTCTCTGTACCCCTCTCCCATAAGTTTCATCTGTCTTCTTTTGAACACCTGCCCTGTTCTTCCTCTTGCTCCTACTGGCCCGAAAAAAGTTTGAGGGTCAGGTCCTGACTCCCGGTGCCCCAGGCTCTGCTCCCTGTTGCCAAACTCCTCATGCCTGCTGTCAGCCTTTAGTCCCGCCGCCTGCTCAGTGCGCCTCTATGATCACTGCAATGATGCTGATGCAGAGGCCGCTGATATCAGAGAAGGGGCGGGAACAATTTGAATGGCAGACAGCAGCAGCCATCAGTGGCACAGGCTACATGGTAGTAGAAAGCAATGTGAGAGTGCAGCCATGCAGGGACAAGGTGCGGCTTGTCAGCAGTGACCACGGTGACAATGTAAGGATCAAGTTCCGTGGAAGCACAAAAGGAAAGTTGCACCATTGCAGTGGTAAAGTTAGGGCTAGGTTTACCTATAGGCAATAGGGGCGGCTGTGCCCCCTTTATGAAGCGGCCTGGGGCAGTTGCCCCTTTTGCCCATTGGTAAAAGCATCTCTGGGTGCTATATATAGGCCAAAACTGTGTGCCAGGACCGTTGAGAGACAAAGCTGGGCCCAGAGCAAACAATCTTCAGGGCCTCACTGCTGCCACCACCCCCCTCCCCACAGCAGCGAATGAGGGAGAGTACTCTGCCAGCTATAGGTCCTTCTTCCTGCCGCATGCTCCCTCCTGTGAAGTAACTTCCTGTTTCCGCATAAGCAGGACGTGGAAGGAACAAGGACCTGTGGCGGACAGAGAAGTCTCTTTTGATCGCCGGCACCGAGCCCTCTTTGGAGGATGGTGTTAAGACTCTCATAGACTTATTACTGTAAAGTCATGATGTCCTAGAGTATAATCTTGGCACACCAGTCACACCTGGAGTCTCTATTAATTTTTTGAAGCCTCTTTTATTTGAATAAATCACAGATAATTTACTCACAGACAGATGTTCAGAAGTGCTGCTCCAGGGCACAGAGACTCCTTAATCTGAGAGCTATTGGAGATGGAGATCTGAGGAGAGGTAGCTTTACTGCAGGGGAGAAAGATAGTTGAACAGGTAGAAGTGGTTCAAAGCTGGGTGACTGGAATGTGCGATATCTCATTAGGGAGGAGATATTTTCAAGGTAAAAACCCAAATTCGTTGCAGGGAGTTCCGGCAAGACAAAGCTGTCTGGGCCAAGATGGTGAATGCCTCATGGCTGAAGGGACAGAGGGGTGTTGAGGCTTCACACAGGCTCAGAGAGGAGCAGATAGAGACCAATGGGGACAGAGCCTGACACCGGGTGGCAAGGGAGGTGCTACAGCCCTCGATTAGAAGGAAAGGTCATGCCTGGCTGACCTCCCAGGACAGAGATAGTGAGAATGACCAGGAAATGATAGCAGGAAGACAAAAGAGCCAAGCTTGGCAGAGAGAGAGAGAAGGTCTGGGCAGCCTCACAACCAGTGGTAGCAGTTCTTATACAGCCAAGCAAGTGTGGTTGCATTGCTTGTGAACTACATTACACACAATGCCTTGCTCACGTATCTTTGCAGAATGAGAACTACAGCAATGATAGTCCTTAGAAATGAGAATAACAGTAAAAACAGGAGTCCTTGCAGCTGCTGAATACTGCAAATGTATGAGCCAGGCATGCACGTGTTTGCCCTTGTGGACCTGTATCCTCTGTGTTTGGCCCCCTCTGTGCCACATATGGATTTGCATGTTTACCATCTCTGTATTTTGTGAGATCCACATTTATCTCCTATATGTTTATTCTGCTTTTAATATGTTTTTGCTGGGGTGTGGAGGTACGTTGGTTTTACTTGGCACATGCATGCAGAGTCCTGGTCTTGTAAACAGGAATAAGCAGATGATGCTTCAGATGGTTTAAAGGTTTATTGTGGGACAAACGAGACTCAACACAGCTGTGTTTCGACCGACAAGGCCTGCATCAGGAGTCTCTTGGACTCTATAAAAATCATCTACTTGGAATGTTCTTTGTAATCAGTATGGAAAAATAGCAAGCAAAACGCTTTGTGCGCCAAAACAAACAAAGGTATGAATGGGAGCAACTAGCGAAGCGCAATGCGCGCCAAGGCAATTTCAAGCTCACATGAGCTACTGAACTCTGAGTAAAAGCTCGTAGTTTGAAAAGTGAAACAATATGTCCGATATGCTGCCCATTTTCATAAACACATTGACATTGACACATCCATGACCCATCTACAATTGCATTGCACAAGTCGAAGGTAAAGTAAGTTTCAGAGAAACCTATATTTTAAGAGATACTTTATAGCTTGGGATCCAATATCACTGCTTCATAAGAATGTGCACGTTATGTGCATTTGGTTCATTTAATGTACAAAACAAATGCAGGCAAAATTGATTCAATGCACAATAACAGGAATTGACGTGTGAAGTCAGGTCCTCATGTAATAAAGTTTTTATACACATCAACACATCCAAAATGTGTTTTCCTTGCATATCTCTACTGCTTCAATTTAAAAGCCTTAAGCAGCATCACACTGGCTGCTGTGACTGATTTTAATGAAGACATTATGGCGTGAGTATTGGAATAGGTATAAAGGGAGTAAAAACTTGAAAAAGAGTCACCCAGCTTCTGCCAGATATTGGATGAGATGTCTGACAGATATAATCCAGCAAGTTTTTCTCGTCTGCAACCTAAATTAGACACGTTAATTTTGTGCTCAGCTACAGCCAGGATTCTGATTTTCCTCTCCAGTTTGCCTTTGATGCTTTCCTCTTGGGATCCATTTCTTATTTAACAACCTTTAGATTTATGGCAACTCCCAAACCTTGAGGTGGAGGAAGGGAGGGGAGATTGGTTGTCAGCAAATGCACGTACAGATGAACACAAATATTCACTGGCACTGATATACCCTATCGTCTGAGCTAAGATGCTGGAATAAAACAATATTCTCTACAGTTCAATACATTCTTCTGCCTATACCATCAGCCCACTCTGATTTCTATGTCCCAGTGCTATAGGCAACCCTTTATGAAGAAGAGTATTCTGACCCAAGTGTCACTGGTCCAGATATAAGGGTCAAAGTCTCATTGTTTCTATCATAGTGACTATGAAACCCATCAGCTTGCAGAAAGGAATGAGATCCCATTGCCTTTGTCACACTCATGACCTACAAAATATTAGGAAAAATGTGTTTTCTATGTTCAGTGACCTATTTTTTGTTGATAGGTATTGCCTCTATGATGCATTGTCTTGTTTTCTAAAATGAATTTTCTATATGTAAAATGCTCACTGTTATTTGCTTCTCTTCTCAGAAGTTGCTGCAGTCTCATTGCATGGAGCTGGGACGCTGTATGGCATCGATTAGTGTGAACACTGCTGCAGCCGAGATTCTTTTCTAGTGTTCTGAACCATAGCCTTGAGCTCTTCTGCTTGACTACCTGCATTTGTTCATTTGTCTTCATTAAGAATTGAGCATGTGCGACACAGATGACAAGGCCAAGATAAGCAGTCATGTTCTAGTGGACCCTCCAACTCCCTTGCTATCAATAGCTCTGTTGATGTTTTCCCTCTACACTGACACTCCCCTTGACTTTGACTGCTTCCTCACTGCCCCCCCCCCCCCCCCGCCGCCCTTCCGCTCCCACCCACTGCTGCTGCTGTAGCATCTTGGCTGGCGGTGATCCCCAACCCCTGCCAGCTGAAGCACAACCACCGCAAATACCTTGGCTGGCGGGGGTCCCCAACTCCTGCCAGCTGAAGCCTTCATCCAGCATTGGTCTCCGGTGCTGCGTTGCCGCCACATTGCCTACCCTGGTCTCTCTTCCCCTCACGTCCGGCACGATCCTTTTAGTGAAACTTGCTCAATTTCTGTAAAAGGAGCGTGCTGGACATGAGGGGAAGTGAGAGCAGGCAGGCAATGCGGCGGCACTGGAGACCAGCGCTGGACTGAAGGCTTCAGCTGGTGGGGGTTGGGGAGTCCTGCCAGCCACACCAGGAGGGCAGAGCAAAATTGTTTTTTTTGGGGGGGGGGCAGGCCCCCTTGGCCCCATGTAGCTATGCCACTTCAGCAGGCCCTGACCTTCCACCACTGATGCTCCCCTTATCTGATTCCATTCTTAAGTTTCTCCTCTATCCATTCCCTAATTTCACTACCTCCCTTTGAATTCCCTTGATCTAGCTGTTCCTAGCTTGCCCTTCACTAGGTCTGCTCACTGGAACACCCTACTTTTGATTCTGATTAGGCCCTTTCCATTGCTGATCCTCCATCCCTACCACTACCTGAACATACAACTCTCTCGCAGCTCTGCCTCAGCCCACTTTCAACTGACCTCCCTTCTGACACTGCCTGGCTCACTCATATCCCTGCCTGACTCCACACCAAATTCCTCTCCAGTTCCTTCCATCTCAACTCATATTTAGTTTGGTTTTTCACATTTGATATACTGCCTTTTAATATTACAGAAAAGCAGTTAATAAAATAATTAGCATTTAGGAAATAGACAAGGTCCAACATATAACATGACAAAGACTGAGAACAAGAAGATCATATGTGTCCCATATGTTACAATAATGGAATAGTCCCACAAGCCCTTTAAGTTCAGTGAGCTCACTCAGCTCCCTGTAGGATCTGCCAGCCCACATTACAACAAGAACCAACCTGCTGAAAATAGTTATAAACATGTCCTAGGCCTGAGCAAGTGGCCTAGTGGTTAGGGTGGTGGACTTTGGTCCTGGGGAACTTGAGGAACTGAGTTCAATTCCCACTTCAGGCACAGGCAGCTCCTTGTGACTCTGGGCAAATCACTTAACCCTCCATTGCCCCATACAAATAAGTACCTGTATACAATATGTAAGCTGCATTGAGCCTGCCATGAGTGGGAAAGCGCGGGTTACAAATGTAACAAAAAAAAAACCCTTGACTTACATCTCTGGCAGGATTTTCCTGCTCTGAGAAATGATGGCAGAGTTCCACAGGGCAGAAACTAAGAATATAAATGTAGTCTGACAGGTAAATTCAAATCAAATGGTTATAGGTAGTAAGGTAAAGAGGTTCTCATTCTGCAATCAAAGACAATGAAAAGGATGGCATGGAACCAAGCATTTGGATGAAGAGAAACAGTAGTAAATAAAAGCTCTACATGTCAACATATTCTGTCTCCTCCTCTTCCTTCAGCTGCTGACCTACCTTTTTATATAGTTTCCCTGCCTGCCCTCACTCCCACCCTGAAGTCCCCACTTACTGCTGATATTTCTTTTAAGTTCGTCCCCAATATATGTTATCCATCTTGCATCACCTCAACACACAACATTTACTGCACCACACAGAGCCTTCACAACCATTCATTACTGCCTGCACTCCTGAGTCCCACCTATTCCCTAAACTCCTACTCTCTTTTCCCCCAGACACATTCCTTTTCCCGCTCAACTGCCCATTTCAACTCTGTTTCCATTATCACCAAGGCACATACATGAATTTTGTCTCACTTCTCCCCACCATCTTCAACTCCAACATGTCATTCTCCTTTAATCTCTCTCTCTCTCTCTCTCTCTCTCTCTCTCTGTAGCTCCACTCTCTCTTGTCTTTACTTCAAAACTTCCATTGACTCTGCCTATCTTTACCCCCATCTGACTCACTCTGCCCCTTCCTACTTCCCCTATACTGTAGGCTCCTCACACAAATATCTTATCTGCAAATCCTTCTCCTTTTCCTGCATGCTCACACCCAATCTGCCCCCTTTCACTAGAACTTTGCTGTCTGCAATCCTCCACCATGCACTGTTCCCTCTCTCCTAGTCCCCACATAAGGACATTATCCAATACTATTCTTCCTTCTCAGTCATCTTAACCCTGACTCCTCTGATGGCAAGATTGCCAACTCTACGTCAACTTCTTCAAAGAGACTGGAAATCCCATCAATCCCTGATTCCCAACGAAGGTGATGTCTTTCATTATACTTTTTGTCTCAACTCTGCCATTTCTCCCATATTTGCTCCAGTAATGCCTCCAAACCTTAAATTTTCCCTTCTTACCGCCATGTTGGCAAGATTTCTGTGGCACAAAGGAAGAAGGTGGCTCAGACATTAACATGCTGCTAACCCGGCTGGTACACACATGAGCAAGAGACCAATGTAGGCTGAAGTCTTTTGTTCTGACTGCCACAGGTCCTTCCTTCCTTCCTTCTTCATGCCTTGTCCCTCCTTCTTCTCCTGACATCAGGTACTTGCTGTTTTTGCCATGGCTGGGAGGGGATACGGTAGGAAGGAAGGATCTGTGGTGGCACAGGGGGGTGGGTGATGGCTTCCTGAGTGGGTGGGGAGCGGGAAGTGGCAGTGACGGCCTGAGTGTGGGAGGAGCGGGAGGGGTGGCCCTGCCCTGTCTGTTGATGACCCTGATGCAGTACCCAGAAGTTAACCTTGAAGTGGTTGATATTCAAACCAGTACCTGGAATTAGGATAGCCCTTTTGCTTTCCTAATTTTGTCTGTTTACTTAGCTGGTTAACGGATTGAATATCACAGCTAGCCTCTCTTGCACAGTTAAACAATATCGGGCTTTCTATTGTGTTTTGTTTTTCAAGATCTTTTCAACTCTTTTCTGTTTCCCAGAAGCACACTGGATGCCCATAAAGGAAGCCTCAGGTCATATGGAGGTGGGACCTTAAGTACAGAGCAATGTAGGTAAAAGGGAAAAGAATGGAGTGTTTGTAGACAGTGGTTTATCAGAGGTGGAAGTCACATGCAAGAGATGTGTCTTCTTGAGTCCTGAACTGGAGTGAGAAGCAGAAATGAATAATTTTTAGAGAAAAAAAAGCTTGCACTGTGGTATCTTGTAGAAGAGTTTGGTGCTTAGCCAAAGCTAGAAATTTGGAGACATTGTCTGACTGGACTTCCTCTCATTTCAGGGAACCTATAATAGAGAGAAAGGTGCCTGGAATTATTTTTCAGGGTCCAAAAGAGTTGCTGTTCAAGGAGTGGTAGATAGGAAAGTGCAGGAGGGAGGTTCTGGCAGTTGAATTTAGGATTTTAGTTAGAAAATTGAAATCCAGAACCTCCACAAAAGCATTTTCAGAAATGTTCTCCATTCTGCATGCAGAAGCCCACAGGCAGGTACAGCTCTAAAGTCTCAATGCATTGACAAGATAATGGAACAGGGAAGAGAGCTTAGAAATAGGCAGCATTTTGAGGAAGGAAACATATTCCAAATGTAAAGTCTCCACCTTAACCTGCTAAAAGTTCTGCAAGACACAAAATACACCTTGGAATCCATATGGATAGAAGTTCCATGTGTAAAGGGGAAAAGGATAGAGTATACTACAATCCGCCTGGCCTTCTAAGGGGAAGGCCCCAAGGAAAGAGTACCTGAGGAAAGTGCCAGGGAAGAGAAATGGCCAGAGTTCAGTAGTTTCCCTGGGGTGTGGAACTGTGTTTAATTCTCAGCCTTCAAGGTTTAGATGTACGTGTAAGGAAACTGACCGAGGTAGGAGATCCTTGAATTGCATTCAGAGAGTACTTGACATTTGTGTGTGTCCAGACAGAGACTCATGATGGTGTCAGTAGCCTTTATGTTGGTCTAGGCTAGAGGCCAGCCCCCGAAGACAGTATTGACAATGATATGTGAAGGAAAGAGAAAGAAATAGAGACTTTACTAGTGCTGGATTAAAGCCTGTGAAGTAACAGGTATGCACATATTGAATCATAGCAATAAAATATTTCCTTTTATTTGCAACCTTGTGTGTATGACTATGTTTGTGCAGGCTCCAAGCCATACCCTCAGTCAGGTTACCACACTAATAAACTGGGTAACACAATAATAATGTGTGATTTCAATTACCAAGAAATCCTTCAAAACTGCTCCAATTTGTGCTATGTGATCCCCACAATGTATTCAACTTTATCTTATAAAAAACTAGTAAAAAAAGGCCCGTTTCTGGCACAAATGAAACGGGCGCTAGCAAGGTTTTCCTTGTAGTGTGTATGTTTGAGAGAGTATGTGTGAGATTGACTGTGTGTGAGACAGTGAGAGTGAATGTGCGAGTGTGTGTGAGAGAGAGAGAGCGAGAGTGCTGGGTGCGAGTGTGTCTCCTGTGGCCCCCCTGCATCCACCGTGCGATTCTCCTCTCTCCCCTGCTCCCCCTCCAGCCACCCAGCGATTATACTTTTTCCCTTGCCCCCCTGCAGCCATCCACCGATGGCGTTCTCTCCCTTGCCCCCCCTGCAGCCAACCTGCGAGTCTCCTCTGTCCCTTGCCCCCCTGCAGCCATGCAGCGAGTTTCCTGTGTCCTCTGCGCCCCCTCCAGGCACCCAGTGAGTGTTCTATGCCCCCCTGCAGCCACACAGCAAGTTTCCTGTGTCCCCTGCACCACCTCCAGGCACCCAGTGAGTGTTCTATATTCCCTGCCCCCACTCCAGCCACCCTGCATTTGTTGTCTGTCTCGTGGCTCACCTCCAGCCACCCAGTGATTATCCTATCTCCCCTGCCCTCCCTGTAGCCACCCTGCTATTGTCTTGTGTCCCCTGGCCCCTTGCAGCCACGCAGCGATTGTCCTGTGTCCCCTGCCCCCCCTCCAGGCACCCAGCGATTGTGCTGTGTCTCCTGCCCCCCCACCACCGTGCAGCCAGCCAGCCAGCGATTATATTGTGTCGTTGCCCCCCTGCAGTCTCCCTGCGAATGTCCTCTCACCCTGGCCCTTTTGGCACGCCCCCCAGCGTCCGTCACCATTCCCTTCCCCCCAATGTGTGTGTTGCCAGTGCACCCCCTTCCACCCCCACCGATGTCGTCGCTGCCGGCGCTCCCCCCTCTCCGAAGGCCCCCCCACCCCACTGACCTGCCGAAACAGAAGATTTAGCGTCATGTCAATGCCCCTGCAGTAGGAACCGATAGAGTAACGTGTGCCCCGCCCGCGACGTCTTCACGTTTTGACGCGAGGGCGGAGCAGAGCTACAGTGCAGTAGAACGTTGGAGGTGAGAATGTGCTCCGCCCTCAACGTCATAACGTTTGACGCGAGGGCGGGGCCCAGAGACTGTGATTTTGTGTGGCTTCAGAGCTTCGAACTTACGAACCTGGCTTCAGTGACGTCAGTGCAAATAGAACGTTGAGGGTGAGTTTTATATATATAGATGAGGAAAAAACCCACCTCAGCCAAAACACAAATCACCACTAAATATGGCAAATAATAATAGCATTTCATTGGTCAAAAACCTCCACACATTGTATTTCAAAACAACTTTTGCTACTTCATAAAGACAAAAATTGAAGGAAAAAATATGGCATTGCCCTTCTTATCAATAGCTTAAGTCACGTCGCAAAACTGCCATTCCTTAACAGAAAATTTAACAAAAAAAACCCCTTAGCTTTGGAAGACTTCTTTCCACCACAAAGGAGAGGGGTGCACAATCCAATACCAACAGGGCTTCCCTGTTTTGCTGCGAAGCTTCCACTATGGCTCAATAGCAAGTGAGGCGATTAAATTTATTGATGACACAGTTATTCAAAGTTGTTAAATCAAAAGACTATTGTGAAAAATTGCAAGAGGGCCTTATAAGACTGGGCATCCAAATGGCAGGTGATATTGTGAGCATGTGGAAAATGAAGCATGTAAAGAAGAGGAACCTAAACTATAGCTACACGATGCAAGGTTCCACATTTGGAGTTCCTGCTCAGGAAATTGATGATATGTTGAAACCCTTTGCTCAGTGTGCAGCAGCTAAAAAAGCAAATAGAATGTTAGGAATTATTAGGAAAGGAATAGAGAACAAAACTGAGAACATTATAATACCATTGTATCTCTCCATGGTGCAATCGCACCTCAAATATACTGTGGAATTAGAAAACGTACAGAGAAAGGTGACGATAATGATTAAAGGAATGGTATGACTTCCTTATGAAAAAAGGCTAAAGTAGCCAGGTCTCTCCAGCTTGGAGAAGAGATGGCTGAGGGGAGATATGTCCCATTATCAGGACAGCTATAGGCTGTGTTCACAATGGGATCCCATAATTCAGGCTAAATGATACACTGTTTATTTACTGCTCAAATTTTGGCAAACTTCTGCTCAGTATATGTTGAGTTACTGGTCCTGAGTTTAGTTTGAGTTTTCTTTCCTTCACTTAGTTTAATTTCATTGTTCTGACTGGATAAAAGCAACTCATGGAGGGGCATTTTCGAAAGGGACGTCCAAGTTTTGATTTGGACGACCTCGCAAAACGTCCCGATCCAGGGGCGGGGAAACCCATATTTTTGAAACAAGATGGACGTCCATCTTTCGTTTTGAAAATACTATCAGGGACAACCAAATCCTTAAATTTGGTTGTCCCTAGACATGGACGTTTCTGATTTTCGGCGATTTTCGAAACCAAGGACATCCATCTCAGAAACGACTAAATGCAAGCCATTTGGTCATGGGAGAAGCCAGCATTTGTAGTGCACTGGTCCCCCTGACATAACAGGACACCAACCAGGCACCCTAGGGGGCACTGCAGTGGACTTCATAAATTCCTCCCAGGAACATAGCTCTCTTACCTTGTCTGCT
Source organism: Microcaecilia unicolor (assembly GCF_901765095.1). NCBI lineage: Eukaryota > Metazoa > Chordata > Amphibia > Gymnophiona > Siphonopidae > Microcaecilia > Microcaecilia unicolor. Next base: position 444,824,388 of record NC_044032.1, read on the forward strand.
GAGACCCCCAAAACCCACTACCCACAACTGTACACCACTACCATAGCCCTTACGGGTGAAGGGGGGCACCTAGATGTGGGTACAGTGGGTTTGTGGTGGGTTTTGGAGGGCTCGCTCTTTCCTCCACAAACGTAACAGGTAGGGGGGGGTGGCGCTGAGTCCGCCTGTCTGAAGTGTACTGCACCCACTAAAACTGCTCCAGGGACCTGCATATTGCTGTTACGGACCTGAGTATGACATCTGAGGCTGGCACAACATATTTTTACAGATTTTTTTTGAGGGTGGGAGGGGGTTAGTGACCACTGGGGGAGTAACAGGAGGCCATCCCCGATTCTCTCCGGTGGTTATCTGGTCATTTCGGGCACCTTTTTATGCCTTAGTCATAAGAAAAACAGGTCCGGGTGAAAACGTCCAAGTGCTCATCAGGGACGTCCTTCTTTTATTCCATTATGGGTCAAGGACGTCCACGTGTTAGGCATGCCCAAGTCCTGCCTTCACTATACCTCTGATACGCCCCCTTGAACTTTGGTTGTCCCTGAGACGGAGTGCAGTTGGGGACGTCGAAAATCGGCTTTCGAGTATACCGATTTAGACGTTTCAGTGAGAAGGACGTCCATCTTCTGATTTGTGCCAAAAGATGGGCGTCCATCTCTTTCAAAAATGAGCCCATTAGTCTCCCTGTACTTTGCAAGCAAGCAATCTCTCTCTCTCCTTGTGACTGAACTGGATCTACAACAACAATAAAAGAACAAGCCTTCAGTGATCTACATCTGCATCAGTTTGATCATCAGATAACATAAGGGTTCAGGAACTGTATAATGATGAAACCATAACCGCAATTCCGTGAGTTATTCATATCTTTAACCTATATGATCTCTAAATTTCTGATACCCTGTTGAAGCTACTCCTCAATACAGTTTTTAAATCAATGTCCCTAGTGAACAGAAGTGCCTACTAGATATCAGATAATCAACTTTAAAACTATTTTACCTTGTTTCAAGATATAAAAGTACAAAATATAACTAGAATAAGCAGTTCTACTGAATAACTACATATCTATCAAAGAATCTCAACTTTCCTACTTCTAAGGGACTCAGACCCTCATCAAGCACTGTCTGCACAATTAATACTCCCATGATAATTGCTGCCCAAAACAAACTGGCTTTTTGTTATAATGAAAGCTAGAAAATTCTGTAATACAAAAATCTGCTTTGGCCTAATAAATCAAAGATCCTTATACACCCCAGTAATTTGGGGAAGAAGATGCAACAGTCTCAAGAAAAGCAATGTTTCTGACTTAAATAAGACTGTTTAAGTGCATTTAGAAAAAGAGCTAAACTGTAAATTGAAGCAACACTCCAAGATGAATATAGATATCTCAATGTATCTATCAAGATTTAAGTTTTGTGGAGATTTAAAACAAACATTGTGGTAGCTTTTCTCCTAGCTGCATTCCAAGAAGTGCTTAAGGTCAATTACTCTCCTTTGTTTCACAAATACCTGTCCTACTCATCTCACCTCCCCCCCTCCTCTCCATTGCCTACAGTAATTCCAAGCCGGCAACTTGAAAAAGAGAACTGTCTGCATTTGTAACCTTCCTTCAAAAAGCAAACAAAGGAAATTAATTGACAAATCTATGAAAATGAGGGATACACTGTGGCCTGTCACCTGCTCTAAACTCTCCTTTCACAGCTGCACGACTAACTATGGAAGAACTGCTTGAAAGAGGAAGCCTATCTAATAACAGTGAGGCATACGTTTTGTGGAGATTTAAAACAAGCACTGTGGTAGTATTTCTCATAGCTGCATTCCTAGGAGTGCTTAAGGTCAATTACTCTCCTTTGCCCTACAAATATCTATCCTGTTCAGCTTGCCTCCCCCTCCCCTCTCCATTGCTTGCAGTAATTCCAAACCAGCAACTTGAAAAAGAGAACTGTCTGCATTTGTAACCTTCCTTCAAACAGCAAACTAAGGAAATCGTCAAATCTATGAACAATGAGAGCAGGGGCGTAGCTACGGGTGGGCCTGGGTGGGCCCAGGCCCACCCACCCAAGCGTACACACACACACACACACACACACACACACAGAGTACAGACCTGTGGTGAAGAGGTGCTGAAAGGAGAGCTGCTGTACCCTGTGGCTGCTGAACAATGCAGAGGGGAGGGGGCCCCCCTGCAGGAGGGCCCCAGGCTGAAAGGCCTAGCACACTTGGAGCTGAGAAACACTATGAAGGGGAGGCTTCCTCCACCCAAGCCCCAAGCATGCAACCAGGAGAACCAGGAGAGCCCAGGCCTGTGGACGGAGGAAGGACCAGAGCCCAGCAGCGCTTGCTGAGGAGCCAGCTCACCCTGACTGTAAGTCCTGGCCATAACATTCCTAAGCTGGGTGAAGAACAGGGGGCAAGAAGGCAGGGCCCGGGTTCCAGAGCAGGGTTCTCTGCATCCAGTATCAGAGGAGAGGTGGTGGAAGAGAATAGCGGAGAGTCTGAAGAGGACGTTAGTGAGGAAGAAGAGGAGGAGAAGGAATCCAGGCCTAGGGCCTGGCAGAAGAAAGAGGCCCAGCATATGACTCCTGAAGAGGTAATTAGATCAGTGAAGAAAATGAATCGAGTAGAAGGTGAAATAGAGGTACTGAGGAAGCGGCTGAAGCTAGCAAAAACTATGTGTAACCTGGCTTCCACTGGCCCACGAGACAAGTATGTTAAGGGAGTTGAAGCACTCCAGAAGCGGCTTACAGCAAAACAAAGGCAGCTGCAAAAACTAAAGAACTGCAGAGATAATCCCCTTCGTGAGGTTTTCCTGAACAGGGAACGCATGCAGCAGACCCAGACGCAGTCCCAGATCCAGCAGGAAGCAGAACCCAGAGACACACAGGACTCCGTGGTTCCAGACACCCCAGAGGCTATGCTGGAAGGGACAGCAGGGGAAGAGAAACAGCAGCAGCCAGAAGGAGGGAAAGACAAGACTGACACAAATAATTCCCAGTTATCACCAGTATTTTATTTCCTACAGGATTCCCAAGAGCTAGGTGCTCCATCCACTTACCAGCCTTGTAGAACAGAGGCTCCTAGTCCAGTTGTGGCAGGTACTGTGGATAAGGAGGGGCTCCAGCACTGCATGCAGCAAGAGAGCCTGGCAAGTTTGGAACACAAAAGAGCTATGAAACTGAAAAAAATTCAAAAACGTCCCTTATACTTAGAGAGCTGGCAGGGCATAGCCGAACCCACAGAGAAGAGCTCAGGTTTGCTGGGAGAGACAGAGAAGAAAGACAGCCTGGAGAATCAGAACAGTTTGAATGCTGAGGAGAATCAGAACAGTTTGAATGCTGAGGTAGGAGAAGAATCACTACACACTGAGCAAGTACAGAAGTTACCAGGAACAACGGGAGGGAAAGTAGAGCAAAAACAAGGGGTTTTGCAGATGGAGACAGAGACTAAAGAGGATGGGAAAGTACAGGAATGGAGTAGTGGAGTACTACAAGAGATGGAAGAAGCTGAGAGCAAATATGGTGGACAGAGGGCGGGAACATCGTGGGAACACCACAGTCACTCATGGACAGAATTGATAGGGCAGACCTCTGAGCAGGGCTGTCCAAGAGCTGCCATCCAATCTCAATCAGAAGTGCTGATGACATCATGGGGGAAGCTCAGTGACAGGCAGGGGCTCCCAATAGATTCTGCCACTCAGAAACAAGAAGAAAGAGCAGAAGGGAGCTTCTCAGAAACTCATGCCCATCAAAGCAGGAGTCCCAGAAAGGAGAGAGAGAATTGTGGAGAGTGTCAGCTGCACCAGGAGGCGGAGCCAAGACCCAGATCGAGTGAGACAGGGCATGGAGGAGAGTGTCAGCTGCACCAGGAGGTGGAGCCAAGACCCAGACTGAGTAAGACATTGCCAGATACAGAGAGAGTACATGAAGGAGAGTGTCAGTTGCACCAGGGGGCGGAGCCAAGTCCCAGACCCAGTAAGACAGAGCATGGAGGAGAGTGTCAGCTGCACCAGGAGGCAGAGCCAAGACCCAGACTGAGTAAGACAGTGCCAGATACAGAGAGAGTACATGAAGGAGAGTGTCATCTGCACCAGGAGGTGGAGCCAAGACTCAGACTGAGTATGACAGTGTCAGAAACAGAGAAAGTGCATGGAGGAGAGTGTCAGCTACAAGAGGAGACAGATCCCAGACCTGGTCTGAGTGGGACAGTTGCAGAGCAAGGGAACGAGTGCTGGTTGGGAACAGCAGCAACTGGCAAAGGACTGGAAGTAGAATATTGCAGAGGGGGAAGAGACAGAAACAGCACAAGTGAACTGAACATAGTGGGGTTAGTGGACATGGGAGAGGAGGGAGGGGAAGAGAGGGGGAGGGGAGGAAGGCAGGAAGGGAGTGGGGAAGGGGGGAGCATACTGGTATCAGCCCCTTTATCCTTTGCAGCAGTAGTACGGGGAGGAGGGGCAGAGACAGGGAAGGAGGAGGGGAGGCAGGAGTCAGACATGGAGACAAGGGGAAATCCATTTTCTGGTCCGTTGCGGGGTCCCGGGAGCGGTGTTACCCCAAAACGTCGAAATGTTGTCCAGCTGCGTTGGGTGGGCACAGGGGTAGCACCACCTAGAGAGGTTGTTTTAAGAATGGTATTCTCCCTTGGCTTTATCCCTGAAGATTTGTATGCATGCATACACCCTGTGGGAATCCCTGAATATGATATTAGTTTCTTAACAGGGCGAGGTTTGGACCTGTTTTGGGAAAAGTACACAGAGGTGCAGCATCAGGGTAGATGGGTGGATTTTAAGGCTGTCCCCATCAGTAGACAGGACGCAGTCCAGATTACCATTTTGGTACGTAATGAATCTCTTATGGCTGCAGACCTGTCATACTGGTTGGGACGGTATGCCGAAATTAGGACCCCATTAAGCAAAATACCAGACCAGAGTCGTGTGTGGGCGGGGGGGTGGAGTGCCCTTGTAAAATTAAAACAGGCAGGCTATGTCACCCAACATATACCTTCAGCCGCATACATTGGAAGGGATCGAATTCAATGCTTTTATGCAGGACAACCCAGACAGTGCTACAGGTGCGGATCTTTCCGTCACTTAAGCATGTCATGTACAGTGTTAAAGTGCTCGCGATGTGGTAGTACAGATCATGACACCAGCGACTGCACTACCATACGCTGTAACCTGTGTGGAGGCTTGGGGCACCCTTTTAGCAAGTGCCCACAAGCATCGCACAATCAGGTAGAGGAAGAGAGGAGGGGGGAGGAAGGGGCACAAGCAGAAACTACAAGGATACAAGGACAGAAGCGGGAAGCATTAAAGGGATTAATGGATAAATCAAATACCACTATTCATACAGAGGCAGGCACTAAGGGAAAGGGAAAGGGGGAGAAAAGGGCATCAGGTTTGGATCACATTCAAAGAAGGGGTATTTGTGAAAGGATGGAAGAAGGAGGTGGGGAGAAGGGGGGAGAAGAAGGGGAAGCATGGACCCTGGTAGGGAAACATGGAGGGAAGGGGGGTCGGAGGAAGGAGGGGAGGGGGCTAGCCCGAGCGGGGAGAACAGATATTCTGGAGAAGAGCCAGAGTAATCGATATGCAGTGTTTCAGGTTTCAGGTGGAGAGGGTGATCTTGAGATGAATCCACCCCAAAGGGAGGTTTTGGAGGAGAAGAGGAGGGAGGGGAGGGGAGCAAGGAATGAATCATCTGAAAGACTTAACAGAGAGGAGCCAGCAGTGTTACCCCCCAGTCTAACATCACATCCTACTAGTTTAACGAAGGGCCTCATGCAGGAAATAGAGGAGGGTAAGGAAGGGATGAAAGGGGAAAGGGCTGGTCCAGAGGAAACCAAGAAAAAAAAAGGGTAGAAAGAAAGCCGGGGAAGATGACTCAGAGTGGGAGGATTTGGAATTAGAAGAAATTATAGAGGATCCTGAAGAAATGATGGGGGCAGGAATATCTGTGAAGAGGGATTGCGGTGAAGAGATGAGGAGGGGTAAGAAATTTAAGAAATAAACCATGGCTGCCTTGTCCTTAATCTTTGCAACTCTGAATGTAGCCAGCATAAAGGCAGAGAGAACTAGATTTGTCGCCTTTAGCGATTTGACCCAGTGCAAGGTAGACTGCATCCTGTTGCAGGAGACTCATTTGGATTCTTTGCAGCTCCTGCACCGGGCCAAGAGAGATTGGAAAGGGGGGCCCTCATTCTGGTCTCTGGCCAAAGAAAGATGCGCAGGGGTGGCTATTCTTTTTGCCACCCGAGAAGTGGAGATTACGAGGGAAATAGAGGTGGAGATAGGGAGGTGTGTTGTCTTAGACGTTTTCATTAGAGGGGTAGCAGTGCGAATCATTAACTTTTATGGGCCCCAGATTAGTTGGGAACGCAAGCAGCTGTTGCTCCGGGTGAAACCGTATTTATATACAAGCAAATTGGTGGTATTTGGAGGAGACTTTAATATGGTCTTACAGCAAGCAGATAGAAAGGGGTCCAGGCGTCAGGTGGGTTATGACAGCCTCCAGCTGGCAGCAATTGTAAAACAGGCAAGACTGGAGGTGGCGGGAGGGAAGGGGTTCACTTTTAGAAGGGGAGACACGGAGAGCCGTATTGACTGGCTCTTTGTAGGCGGGTTGGCTAAGTTTCAGGGGCAGCCGAATAGATGGACGGAATATTCAGATCATGCCTTAGTTTCCACAGTCTTAACAATATGCGAAGGGGCGCAGAAAGGCCCAGGATTTTGGAAACTGAGTGCAAAGTTATTAGAAGTAGAGGAAAACAGACAAATATTTGAGGGTTTTTTAGCAGACCAAGAAACACTATGGGAGGTGATGGATGATAAGGGAGCCTGGTGGGACATGGTAAAGGGGCGAGTCAAGGCCCTTTTCCGGTCCCTAGCCAGGAAGCAGAGTCTGGGGTTACAGGCACAGTGCTGTCGTCTTCGTAAGCAATTGGACCACGCGGTCTCCAACCATCTAGAGAAGGGAGAGATAGAAGCTTTGCAGGCCCAGTTGAGGCTGTTGCAATATGATCGATACGCTGCTTTGCTTCTGGAAAGGGAATATGGGCATCGGTATTCCCCGGATCCTTTCCAGAATTGCAAGGTAGCAGTAGGACACAAGGTCATTTATGCTATGAGAGATGAAGCAGGGCAGCGATTGACGAACCAACGTTCAATCGAGGCCAGGGTCATTCGGTTTTACACCCAATTGTGGGGGAAAGAGAGCTTGGTTTCTAACTTCATGCTATCATACGTGCAGAGTGCCCCAGGCTTGGAAAAGGTTTCGGAGGGGGAGATGGAACAACTGCTTAGGCCCATTACCACAGGAGAGGTAGATGATGCTATTGATACGCTATCAGCACGTACAACTCCGGGTCCCGATGGGCTGACCCCAGAGTTCTACAAAAAATTCCGTGTGGTCCTGATTCCAGTGTTAGCTGCAATTTTTAATAATTGTTTGCAGAACGGGCGTTTGGCCCCTTCACAGCAGTGTTCTATTTTGGTTCTCCTCGCAAAGAAGGGAAATCTGGAACTTATCGAGAACTGGAGACCCATAAGTCTTCTGAATGTAGATAGGAAAATAATGGCCAGGATTATTTACAACCGCCTGGCTGGGGCAGTGGGTGGTCTCTTGTCCTCAGCACAGTTTTGCTCGGTGAAGGGGAAAGGGGCAGTGGAAGCAGTTTGTACCATCCGTGAAATAGTGGAAAGGAGTCAAGGTGGGACAAAGGGAAAGTATTTGCTGACCCTTGATCAGTCTAAGGCTTTTGACAGGGTGTCCCAGGAGTACCTATGGCTAGTGCTTCGGTGCTATGGGATACCCGACCAGTTTATAGGGTGGATCCAGACTTTGTATCGCAATGCAAGGAGTAGCACTCTAATAAATGGTTGGGTGGGCAAGAGCTTTGCAGTGAGGTCAGGGGTACGGCAGGGGTGTCCCCTCAGCCCCTTGCTGTACGTCCTTTCCTAGATCCTTTCCTCAGAAGGTTGAGTGGAGGGTTTAGCGGTCAACTAGAGGGCATCTCTTTGGGTTCACACACATGGCGATGTGTCGCCTACGCAGATGATGTCACAGTAGTAATCAGTAGCAAGGAGGAAGCCGAGCGAGTTCAGACCTGGATGGCAGAATACACACAGGCTGCGGGGGCCCAGATAAACCAGGATAAGAGCTCCGCAATTTGGGTAGGTCAGGGCAGACCAGCTTTCAAACTTCCCAGTCAGTACCCAGTAGCAAGGGATGAAGTACGGATCCTGGGTCTCTGGGTAGGCAGACAGGACTATGATACGATCAACTGGGAGAAGGGGCTGGGGAGAGTCGAGGAAAGGGTGGCCCAGTGGAAATCATATAAGTTGCGGTTTGTGGAAAAACTGCATGTCATTAAGACCTATCTGATACCCCTTCTCCTGTTCATATCCAAGGTCTGTTTACTGCCTATATCGTTACATGCCAGAGTATACAGCTTGTTTTTCCAACAGCTATGGGGGAACAGGATGAATATTATCCGGAGGGAGGTGACCTATTTGCCCAAAAGGGAGGGGGGGTTGGGAATGGTCAACCCTGTGGTACATTTTAGTTGTTTCTTTTTCCAACAAAATCTGGGAGGGGTCTTGCGGGAAGGGAGGCCGGCTTGGGCAGACTGCATGGCCTCCTGGCTTCAGCGGTACTTGAGGGATTGGGTGAGGGGAGGTCAGGCAATGCCCCTGCGAGGGAAGGCGGGATACTTGCCACAGTACATCTCACCTCTGTTGAGATTGGTGAAGAGATGGGGTATCACAGTACAGGAAATCCAGAAGGAGGACAGGAGGCAGCTACAACACCGCATTATTCAGACACACTTTTCAACACGTCTAGCCTTGAGGGACTGCCCAGGTCCACTACAGGAGGAAGGTCTGGCTTTCCTCAATTCATCACGCCTCCCCCGGAAGATTGCGGACATGGCCTGGCTGACTTTCCACAGCCGGCTTTATGTTCGAGCTAACATGAAAAATAGAAACAGCAATGATCGTAAGTGCCCGAGGGGGGAGTGCGTGACGGAGGATGAAACAATGGACCACTTCCTCCTCAAGTGCCCGTTCAATCAACAAGTCTGTCAGGCAGTAGCCCGCCAATTAGGGATTCCTTTCTTCCACCAGCTATCTTATGCAGAATGGGCCTATGGAGGGTTTCCAAAAGGAAAGGGGTGGTGTAGGGAGACACTGTATATCATCGCTGCAGCCCTTTGTTACTTCCTGTGGCAGGCACGCTGCCAAGCTTCATTATATCGGAAGTGGCTGTCTGTACAGGAGGTGGCAGGGGATGTGGTACATTTTGTCCAGCAGCTGGCAGTGAGGGAGAAGGAGCATTGTTCTGGACTACAGTGGGCAAGGCATTGGAGGGGTTTTTCGTTTCAGCCTCCCTGAGTGGGAGGGTTTGTTGAGGGGCGTGGGTATTGGCCAGTAAGGTTTTATTTATGTATTAGTTAGCGGGTTTTATTGCTTGTTTTATCGCTTGTTTGTATGCTTGGTTTGTCTTGTTGCAAGTTTCAATAAAGACAATATGACACACACACACACTGCAACTGCAGCAGCAGCAGCGCGTACCATGGCAGAGACAGCACCCGCTCGTGCTCTGGCTCAGCTCTCCTCTCTCTAGGATCCTTCCATCCTGATTTTGGCTCAGGCCTGCCCACCACCACCCAAGCGCACACACTCACTGACTGCAGCAGCCTCCTAGCGTACTACACGTCACGCCGTCGTGGGCACCCGCTCACTGCCGCTCAGCTGATCTATCATCTCTCCAGTAAGTTGCAGGTCGCATCAGCGCGTCATTGTTTTCCATCCTATGCGGACGTGGCTGTGCGTGGCGGCAGGCATGCTCAGCCTCGCTCTCGCTCTGCTCGGCCTCAGCCCCCTCCGCTGAGCTCGCTCATGGCAACTCAACTGGCATCTGAGGGGCGGGCATAGCTGCAGGTGCACGCAAGGCACGCAGGGTTAGTGCGAGCCTCAGCCTGCCCTGGCCCTGCCCTGAAACGTGGAACTCATTATCAGAGAATGTGGTAAAAACAGCATAGTAGGGTTTATTTTATTTACAAGTGATGTTATCTCTGAAGAAGTCCTGGACAATGACACCTCCATCTTCACTAAAACGCACCATACCCCTTCAAGTGAGACTCCACTTGGGGGCATAGTAGACTCATTGCCTTCCATGAGTGGGTCCTCAGCTGAGATAGCCTGGTGAAAAGGAGTTCCCTCTGGCAGTTTTACAGCAATGACTTCCATAGTTGATCCCACCGCTACTTCACCCTTCGCTTCCACTGGACAAGGAAGAGGATTGCAGACCGGAGGAGTGAGAGATATCTCAAGGCTCGGATTCACCCATGATCCTCCACCAGGAAACTCAATGGGCACTCCGACTCCGGACAAGGTAGGGTTTGCGGTTGCATATCTCTCAATGGCTCGTTGAACCAGATTTGAAGTAAAGCCTGCAGAGGTCCCGGGCTTCACTACTATTTTCCGTGAGGCATAACAGAAACACCAAAAATACTAAGGTAAACTGACAAGGAAATGCATAGCTGCAGCAAACCTCCTCAAGTAACGCTCCCACCGGTCATGCCACCATCTTGACTTTGCCCACCACCAGGTATTTTGTTTTTGTATTGGATCTCCAGACTCCCCAATACAAAAAAATACCTGGTTGTCCAGTGAGACCCTAGTTGTAGCCCCCCATGCCCCCCAGCCAATCCCTGTGTTAGTGTCTGGGGGGGTGTGGGGGCACTAGGCCACTAGGGTGGGAGGTCTACAACTAGGGTACCACTACCAGGTATTATTTTTTGTATTGGGGGGGGGAGGCTGGAGGTGGACCTCGAGCCCCTGTGTTGGGTTAAGTTTGATAGGTCTGGGCTTTTTTTTTTTTTTTTTTGACAGCCCGGACCTGTCACAGCTTCTGTGGGAGGACTGTGCCTTGGGCACATGCCCAGGCACAATCCTCCCACAGAAGTACCCTGATGATCACAACTAATAGTGCGCATAAATTTACGTGCTATTAATTTTGATCATCAGGGCACTGTTCCAACACTAATTTTACAGCACTGTTCGGAATAGCACAGGGTAACTGATCATCGGGGCCTGAGGCAATGCTTTTGTGGCGTTAAATTGTTTCTACCTTTCAGTTGTGGACTTGACAATGTCCCAAAAGATATTTAAATACATTGACATTTTCTTATAGCTTTCCCCCAATTTTTATATATTTGATTAACTTTATCCTACTTCACGTTTGGCATGCTTATACCTTTGCTTCCAATTCATGTCATCCAACAAAAACTGCTTGATTTTTTCATTCAGGAGCATTTGAATCAACTTAACCATTTGTTATGAGACACAGATGGTTTTGACTTATCAAGGTCCTTATTAAGGCAATTGTTATAAATATAGCTAACTTGAGTTTGCTAGGAAAAAAATAAGACTCTTTGGTTTTTATTCATAAACTTTTGAATATTTCTTCTTTTGGGTTGAAAGTGCAGAGTCTTTTGTGAAACAAACTCCGGCTTTAATGTGGTTTATCAAAGAATGTAAAAAATATATGTGATTGTGAAGACTTTTACAAGGCACTGTAACACTCCTGTTACCTCAGGTTCAGGCAGGAGTTTAATTATTCTATCTTCCACCCTCAGAGCCCTAACTCCAAATGAAAATACAACACACCATGGTAATGACAGGTCAGACCATCTCTAATCCACACTCTGTGATTTCAGCCTCATGCTGTCTGACAGCAAACGGTACTGGGTGCCCGATATTTAACCTCTAACTGATTCAATGCATACAGTGACCCCAGCCTGAGAAACCCATGAAAGTGTGTGTATAACTCTCAAAGGAGGATCCAGTTACCTCTGGACTCCAAGTCTAGAAGAGGGGGAGATAACAATAGGGAGGGATGGAGTAAAAACAGAAAGAAAAAGAAGACAGAAGGACAGGGAACAAGAATGATTAAAAAATGGAGACAACGAAAGAGAGAAAACATAGCACAGCAAATAATTGCACATAAAGACTCAAATGACTCACGCAGTCTGCATAGAAGGGGTTTGTCCACTTTGGGTAGATCTGCATTCTAATTCCCATATGCAACATAACACCCAGACCCACTTCTCTATGTCCCTCGACTAGGGGCCCTTTAACTAAGCTGCGTAAGCATCTACGCGCGCCCATCATGTGCTAAAATGGAGTTACAGCCCGACTACCGTGTAGCTCTTCCCGTTATTTCATTTTTGGTGCACGGCCGATACGAGCATCTGAAAAATATTTTTTATTTTCATGCGTGCGTAACGGACACGTGCCAAGTGACATTTGGTGTGCTTAGGTTATTACCGCCCAGTTACTGTGTTAGTCTTTACCGCTAGGTTAATAGCTGGTGGTAAGGTCTCAGACCCCAAAATGGACGTGCGGCAATTTTCATTTTGCTGCACATCCATTTTCAGCAAAAAAGAAAAAAAGGCCTTTTTTTTTTACAGGCGCGCTAAAAAATGGATCGGCACACGCTCAAAACCCACGCCTACACTACCATAAGCCATTTTCCAACACGCCTTTGTAAAAGGGCCCCCTAATATATTAAAGTAGTACCATTGTCTTTTGGGATTTTAACTGCAGAAAAAAAAAGTAGAAAAGAGAATACAAAAGTTAGAGACAGAAAACAAGATGGAGCAGAAGAATTAAATATGGGGATGGAGATAGAGAGACAAATAGAGAGAGGAAAAGGAAAAGAAAAACAGGGAAAGGAATGTAGAAAAAGGGCAAGATCAACTTTCTCAATGTCATAAAAAATCTCAATGCTTCCAGCTGCTAACCATTTCTCACTCTAGCAAAGCTATTCGGGGATACTAAGAAGAGGAAGGATATACAGAAGCAGTCTAGCTCAGTCTAGCTCAGTTCCATTGCCCCTCCCTATTCTCTGTGCTGAAAGGTTGACCACTATTAAGTATGTGATGAAATACAAAGCTAAAGGTCAGAGGTCAAAATCATTGGAAGATCGGCAAGTTCTGCAGAATTTCTGCAGCAAATTGGTGAAAAAGTCCATGAGAAGTTACTGCACTGAAATTTCCACTACATTCAGCCCCCTGGACAAGATCCTTCCCTATCAGCAAGAGGTGGCTAAGCTATAAAATTCTATCTTTTAAAAGGAGCTCCATATTAGAGCATTCTTTGCCAGTTACCCTAGGTCAGCACTACAGTTTTTCTTTATGGAGCCCTAGATTAGCATATTGCTATCCGATACCAAGTTAATGATACTGTTCTGTAACCTATCCCTGGAAGCACCAATTAATTTTAACCTCTTTTCCAGGGCACTGCCTGTAGTTGGTAATGGTCCAGACTTTAGTACTGTAGAGCACTGGCAAAGTCATAGCTGTCCTGGCTTCAGGATTTTTTCTATGGGGAGCAGCATAACACTGCAGGTTTAAAGGGGATCACTTACACTGTGTCTCAATAAAAATCCATGCATGTTGAGTGTTGTTCCAAACTCTAGCAACTGTCTCCACTAATTTTTGCACAACAGTCCAAAAACAAACAACTCCAAAGAGAAAAAAAATTCAGAAAATACAGTTTTTCATATTACTTTAGTAAAGGAGGTAGGAAAACCTGGACTTCCTCTAAGTTTATTTCTTTCTTAGAAACCTATGAAATCTTCTGCCACTGAAAAGTGGTATTGCAATATCTGGTTGGTAGACGTCACCTGGACAAACTTCTCTATCATTTCAACCAATGGTGTGCAGTGACATATACAATAAAGGATTCAGTAAATGTTCCAAACAAGAGATGCTCAATTGCACCAACATAGCATCTCCAACCTTCACAAAAACAATAAAGGGACTTGGTGGTCCAGCATTTCCTACCATAACAAGAACAGCTCGGCAGCTCCAACACCATATCTCTCACTTCTACAAAAATAACAAAAGGGACTTGGTGACCCCAGCATAAACACCTTCCACCCACACAAAATACCACCTCCAACAAACATAAGTGGGGCTGGGTGACCCCAGCAAAACACCTTCCACCCACATACCACCTGTACCCCTTCCCAATTCTCTTTGGATTATTTGGTGAGGTCAGGGTTGGGACCAGCAAGCTTGGAAGGAGAAAGGCACTGCAAATCCACTCATTCATCATTCTCCTTTCTCTCAATACGGTAGTCCAGGCTGGTATACTAGTTCTGAACTAAAACCTTTACTGGATGAATCTTGGCTTTCTTCAAGCAAAACTGAAACAATTTTCCCTTGGGACTATTTGCAAGTAACAATTCAAGGAAAAGTAGTTTGCCAAAGCTTACAGTAGATAGTCATATCAATATAGGGCTCTTCTGGAATAGAGGCTCATGATATACAATCTTGGTTTAGATATATGTTATGTTATTCCAGGTTTTGTATTCCACCTATACCTTTTCAGTTCAAGGACAGATCACAGATATCCAAGAGCTGGACTAGTCTGTCAAGGAATTACAGATGGGTAGAGCAACTAGAGATGTGTCATAGTGAATCTTTGTTATTGGTCATTGGGTTGCGTATTTGATAGGCTGGTCTTACAGAATAGGAAGGTTTTTAGGAGCTTCCTGAATTGAAGATAGTGTGAGCACGATCTCATAGGTGTTAGTAGTTGATTCTATAGATTAGCTAATCGACATGGAATGGACAATGCCATGCCATATACCATCTGGGCTCCACTCTTCAGATAGCTTGCTGGCTGTAAGTCCTTTTTATAGGGTAATAGGGCTCCTTAGGCCTTCAAGCACAAAGTCCTGTTTTATTTTGGGTCCTTGGACTCTGTAACAGATCTCTTTATTCTTGGAGATGTAGGTAGGATCCTTCTCAGTCCCTTCTGTCTCCTTCAGGGAGCTCTTTTTACTGCTCCAACTTAGTGCTGGTGGTCTGGTCTCTGGTCCAATTCCACCCGGCTTCACAGTGCAGCAGCTTTAAATTGCTCTGTTTCTGATTCCTCACTCTTCCCTCTCCCCTGTGCACTAGCTGTGTTAGTTACTATCAGGCTTATTTTCGAAAGAGGACACCCATCTTTCGATACAAATCGCAAGATGGGCATCCTTCTCACAGGGTTGCCCAAATCGGCAGAATCAAAAGCCGATTTTGGGTGTCCCAAACTGCTTTCCGTCGCGGGGACAACAAAGTTCCTGGGGGCATGTCGGAAGTGTAATGAAGGCGGGACTTGGGCATACCTTACACATGGGCATCCTCAACCCATAATGGAAAAAAAAGGGTGTACCAGATGAACACTTGGACGGCTTTACCTGGTCCTTTTTTTCTTATGACCAAGCCACAAAAAGGTGCCCGAACTGACCAGATGACCACCGGAGGGAATTGGGGATGACCTCCCCTTACCCCTCCAGTGGTTACTAACCCCCTCCCACCCTCAAAAAATTTTAAAAATATTTTTGCCAGTCTCTATGCCAACCTCAATCATACCCAGCTCCATGACAGCAGTATGCAGGTCCCTGGAGCAGTCTTAGTGGGTGCAGTGCACTTCAGGCAGGCGGACCCAGGCCCATCCCCCCCCATTACACAAACCCCCTGTACCCACATCTAGGTGCCCCCCTTCACCCATAAGGCCTATGGTAGTGGTGTACAGTTGTGGGTAGTGGGTTTTGGGGGGCTCAGCACACAAGGTAAGGGAGCTATGTACCTGGGGGCTTTTTCAGAGGTCCACTGCAGTGCCCCCTAGGGTGCCCGGTTGGTGTCCTGTCATATCAGGGGGACCAGTGCACTACGAATACTGGCTCCTCCCATGATCAGAGGGCTTGCATTTGGTCATTTCTGAGATGGGCGTCCTAAGTTTCTATTATTGCCAAAAATCAGAAACGACCAAGTTTAAGGATGACCATCTCTAGGGATGACCTAAATGTCAATATTTGGGCGTCCCCGACCGTATTATCAAAACAAAAAATGGACATCCATCTTGTTTTGATAATTCGGGTTTCCCTGCCCCTTCGCCGGGACGTCCCGCGAGGACATCCTCAGGAAACTTGGACACCCCTTTCGATTATGCCCCTCCACATCTCCCATATTAATGGTGTAGTGGCTGGGAAAGGAAAGAATCAAAGTCAAGCACCTTGCTCCTGGGCTGAATATTTATACCACCTCAGAATGGCCCTCTAAATTTTTCTCCTCCTACCACTGTCATCCAGACAGGAGAGTACGTTCTCATTCTGGAAAACTGTGGTATCTTTCCAAGTCAAAATTTTGACACACCCAGTACTGGCTGAGGCACTAGAGGTCTCCACTGAGCTGTTTCTAGCAGGCAAAATCTATGTGCTCTCTACACAAGATTCTTTGATATATGTATCCCTAATGTAACACTGGGATACCTGATAAGAAGAGCCCAGGGTATCTGGTGCAAGTAGGTGACAGTACTCCATTGTGCCTACCCTTGCACATGTGTTGGGTGGGAGGGGAAGGGGAAGATAAACTTCAGGGCTTTACTTTTATGCACTTCTATTGTCTCTCACTCCAAGCTGTCTTAAAGCATAGTCACTCGAATCCTTTGCTCAGATAAACTGTCTGAAAAATGTCAACCATAAAATGGCACAGCTGGAAAATGAGTAGCAAAAATAGCAAAAGTAAAGTCCAGAATCATAGTAGGTACAAATGACTAAGAGACTTGAATCCTCTTTCTGGTAGACTTCCACTTCTCTGTAGAATCCAGGTTGTCTTCAGATGCCTCTCTCTGCCTTCTAGCTCCTCAAGCCTCTGGTAAGACCTGTAGAGAAAATGATTCCAAACACCATGGTCCTTTTCCTTACCCATCAGGCCTACTGGGCACTAGGGATCCACCATCCTGCATCCCTGGTGCTTCCAACTTTCGAGCCCTGGCACTTTCAAGCACTGATGGAGTGAAACGGACATGGTCCCTTCCAATTCCCATTTTTGTACTCTGTGCACTAAGATACTTCCCATTATTGTGGTGTCACCTCACCTCCACAATTCTATCTCACTCTTCTTTGTTGACAGAGACCTTTAGAGCTCCGTAGGCACTTGACACCCTCCCCCTCCTCCCATACCAAGTACTGTACCAACAGAAAATAGGAGGTACCATTGCTCTATTATTGCAAAATATGGACAGACTGGTAAAAAAGAAAACTAGGTACTTCGACCCCACCTCCCTCCCCAAACAAATGATTACAATCTCCTTAGGTGGTGGAGAGCATAAAAGGTCACAGCCCCTACTTTGTGAACTGCTGGATTAAATGGAGCCATTAATGACATCCAGGTCTTTTAACTCATGAACACTCATTAGGGCAGAAGGTGTTGTACTGCTGGTAATGGGCATGTGGAAGACAGGTCTTGGTTAAAGCTAAAACCAATAATTATTCAAATAAATCATCCTATTAAAAAAAAGTTTAAGGTCAAAAGCATCTAGCTCTGAATTCAAGCCAAGTGTTTTTTTTTCTACATCTCTTTCAGCACCTGCTCTTTTTCTTCATCGCAGTGATTGTAGCCTTGTGGTTGTCAGCAGAGAGCCGGAGAGCTACTGAGTTACAAAGAACAGGGAAAGAAACTCTGAAAACTATGCCAAAGCTCCACAGTCCCTTCCCTCCCTCCTTCCCTGCCTCTCACTGGGCTGCCTTATCAGTCAGAGCTGGTGATAGGATGGGAAAGCTAATTCAAACCAACTGGCGGGGATGACAGTGGTAAATGGGTGGTGTCCTCCCAGCCCAGGATTAATGAAGCCCTTTTCCTGTCGGAATGTAGCCGGGGAGAGTCTCTCAGATGCATGAGTCAGTTATCACTTGGCTTCAATTACTGGTTCTTCCAGCATGATTGCAAGAAAAAAAAAAAAAAGGGGGAAATCCCTCATTGTTTATAAGATGGGGGGGGGGGGGGAAGGGGGGAGCTATGTGCTTTAGCTTTGGCAAGCTTCTGCTGCTTCCTAATCAGTTACATTCAGGCATTCAGGTTTTTCTAGCGTTCTTTTCCCAGCAGGGCACTGTTTTTCTATCCTTGTTTTTTGGAGGGATAATAGAAGTCAACTGTCAAGCAATGGTGATGACATGGCTAGGGGCTAACAGTATTATGTGATGGGTTGAGAGTGTTTCAAGCTGCTTCAGTTTGGAGCAGAAAGCCACTGCCCTTTTTTTTAAAGGTCACACAATGAGTTTTGAACATCCTGAAGTCTCCATGACTGGATAGGTGTGAACAATATGTGAACTGTCATAAGTACATAAGTATTACCATACTGGGAAAGACCAAAGGTCCATTAAGCCCAGCATCCTGTTTCCAACAGTGGCCAATCCAGGTCACAAATACCTGGCAGGATCCCCCCCAAAAAGTACAAACCATTCCATAGTGCTTATCCCAGAAAGAGTGGATTTTCCCCAAGTCCATTTAATAATGGTCTATGGACTTTTCCTTTAGGAAGCCGTCCAAACCTTTTTAAAACTCTGCTAAACTGTCCTATAAGATGATCTCGCCTTCCACTCTCCAAGGGCGAGAGGCAGTGTGTTTGACTGTATTAGAGATTATCTCCCATATTATCCCCCACATTCTATAAATGTTGCCTTAAGTTGTGCGTGCTAATTTGCATGGCCAAATTGCGCACACAACTTAATTGATTAACAAGCTAATCGGTGCCGATAATTGGTACTGAACAACCAATCAACGACACAAATTGACTTTAATTAGAATTTACATGCACAACATTCTCAGCGTATTCTATAATGAGGTGCATGCAAACTCCAATGTGTGCAGTTGAAAAGGGCATGGAAGGGGAGGGTTGTGGGTGTTTCAGAAAAACTATACGCACTATTATGGAATACACCTGATTGGCGCCTAACTTAGGCGCAGGTATTTAGGCCTGGTTTTAGGTGGCCTAAAAGAGTGCACCTACATTTTAGTTGCAAGAACATTGCGTAAGCATATTCTATAAAGTACGCCTAACTTTAGGCGTAATATATAGAATCACACTAAGCGTGTGGCTTTTGTGCGCCAATTTTTAAGGTGCCATTTAAAGAATTTGGCTCTCAGGGCCGGCACAACCTGGTAAGCGTGGTAAGCATGGCAGCGGGGCGCCGACCTCTGGAGGGTGCCACAAGCCGTGTTTACCGCCACTGCCGGGAGACTCACAGTTCCTGCAGGCAGCTCTCGGTCCTCATGGTCCTCACCTGCCCGCCCTCAGCTTCCCACAACAGCCCTCCTTTCCTTCCTTCCGCCTTGCTTTTAAAACTTTTACCTCAAGTCGCAACGGTGGCGGTGGTGAAAGCAGCAGGTTCGCTTCCAGCCTTCCCTTCCCTCTCAGTGTCCCGCCCTCCTCTGATGTAATTTCCTGTTTTCGCGAAGGCGGGACACTGAGAGGTAAGGGAAGGCTGGAGGTGAGCCTGCTGCTTTCACTGCTGCTGCCGCTGTGACTTGAGGTAAAATAAAAGTTTTAAACGAAGGGTGGCAGGAAGGAAAGGAGGGCTGTTGTGGGCGAAGATGGCGGACAGGTGAGGGCTGGGTGATTCACTGGACATGGATGGGAGGGGAGGGCAGAGGAGAATCACTGGACATGGAGGGGAGGGGAGAGGAGAAATTGCTGGACATGGATGGGAGGGGAGGGGAGAGAGGAGAAATCACTGGAGATGGAGGGGAGGGCAGGGGAGAGAGGAGAATTGCTGGATATGGATGGAGGAGAAGGCAGGGAAGAGAGGAGAGTTGCTGGACATGGATGGATGGAGGGGAGGGTAGGGGAGAGAGGAGAGTTGCTGAACATGGATGGATGGAGGGGAGGGGAGGAGAAATGCTGGACATGGATGGAGGGCGAGAGGGTAGACAGGAAGGAGATGCACGTGGATGGAGGGGAGAGAGGAGAAATGCTGGACATAGATGGAGTGGAGGGCAGGGAAGAGAGGAGAAATGTTGGACAAGGATGGAGGGAAGGAAAGACTGAGAAAGGAGATGCACACGGATGGAGGGGAAGGGAGAGAGGAGAAATGCTGGACATGGATGGAGGGGAGGGAAGGGAAGACAGAAGAAGTAGATGCACATGGATGGAGGAGAGAGGAGAAATGCTGGACATGGACGGAGGGAATAGGAAGTAGATGCACATGGATGGAGGGGAAGGGAGAGAGGAGAAATGCTGGACATGGACGGAGGGCATAGGAAGTAGATGCACATGGATGGAGGGGAAGGGAGAGAGGAGAAATGCTGGACATGGATTGAGGGGAGGGAAGACTGAGGAGGAGATGCACATGGATGGAGGGGGGAGGAGAGAGAAGAGAAATGCTGGACATGGATGAAGGGGGGAAAGGAAAAATGCTGGACATGGGTGGAGGAAAGGGAAGAAAGAGGAAGGAGATGCATATTGAACAGAGATGAGGGAAAGGGAAAAGAGGAACAAAAATTACATATGGATGGAGAAAATAGGCAAAAGCTGGATCCACTCTATATCTCCTCCAGTCGAGTCCACAGAGGACCCAGCTTTTACCTATGGATGTAGGGCAAAAAATGAAGAAAAAAGAAGGAAAGTAAAGAAATAAATGGAAAGGAAGCCCTGGAAACGGAATTAAGAGAACAGATAGAGAGCAGCAGAATCAGAGACTGGGACCAACATGATCAGAAAAACAGTCACCAGACAACAAAGGTAGAAAAAATCATTTTATTTTCATTTTAGTGTTTGGAATATCCAGTTTGAGAATTTACATTTGCTGTCTTATTTTGCAATGTATAGCAATATGTTTCTTTCTGTTTTTCTGGTATTGTGCTGCATGCAGTTTAGCTTCTTAGGATTTCAGGTTAAAATTTGAAGAGGGGCTATCTCTGTTCTGCATGTGTGACTGCAAGGCCAAGTGTCTGAATAGGGATCTGTTTGTTAGGTTGATTTTGAGAATATATTGTTTCAGTTTTGGCAAGACTGTTCTCCTAATTCCTGGTCTGTATGCTAATTTTGTTTGTGTCATTTTGGGTATACTGGAGCTGTAACAGCTTACAGCAATTATTTATCATGAAGCTATTTTTCTTCTCCTATTCTGGTGTAATATTTTCATTGATGCCTGTTTATATGCACCATGGCTGGTAAAAGGGGTGTGGCTACTGTAGGGGTGGAGTTATTGTGACCCTGCATCTGGACAGGTAGGGGATGCCGACTAATAGGCTGTAGGAGGGCGCCAGAAACTGTAGCACTGGCCCTGTTGGCCCTTTGTCTTTGCCTTATTATATATCTTGTTTGATTTATGTATTATATTTATTGTGTGACATCTGTCATGTTCGGGATCCCAACAGCACTAAACTGCAACTTTTTTTTTCACGGAAGGGAGCTTATGCATGCTCATACTATAACAGGGCATGTTTATCCACTCCTGCCCTAATTAAGATAATATTCAAGCAGCTTTCTGACTTCATTTACAACTTACTCCTATTACTCTGTCTTATCTATCTATATGTTCCATCATATGCTGTCTATTAAAATGTTTTATTGTGTTGACATTGTAAGTAGTATACTATCCAGCTTATTTTCGAAAGAGAAAGACGCCCATATTTTGACCCAAATTGGGAGATGGGCGTCTTTCTCCCGTGGGCGAACAAATTGGTATAATCGAAAGCCGATTTTGGTCGTCTTCAACTGCACTCCGTCGCAGGAACAAACAAAGTTGATGGGGGGAGAGATGGGCATCTTTAGCTGATAATTGAAACAAGAAGGGCGTTTTTAACGAGAATTTGGTCCGCTTTATTTGGACCCTTTTTTTCAGGTCCAAGTCCCAAAAAAGTGCCTCAATTGACCAGATGACCACCGGAGGAAATCAGGGATCACCTCCCCTGACTCCCCCAGTGGTCACTAACCCCCTCCCACCAAAAAAAAAACCACTTTACAAACTTTTTTTCCCAGCCTGTATGCCAGCCTCAAATGCCGTACCCACATCCATGACAGCAGAATGTGTTCTATCCTCTGACAGCCTTTCCCTGGTTCTGATACGGGTCTCGGGTGAGTGTGACATCTTTTCTGTTAAGGGCACTGCAGAGTCACATCAGCAATGCATTGTGGTGGGTGTAGGGCATTGGGCTCCGTGATTCCACTAGTGTCAGGTTCTCAGGTTCAGAGCCCGCGGGGCCGGGATCTGGAGCAAACGTGAGCCCTTGGGCTGCTGACGAGGAGCGACAGCAGCAGGCAAAACCCACCAACCAACGCTGGGCAAGCACACCGACACCGGCAGGGACTGCAGGCACCGCCCAGCGAGCCGGAACACACGGACTGGAACACGGGACTGGAATTCCCCGGACTGGAGGACACAGGACTGGAACCCCGGACTGGAACACTGGACTGGAATCCCCTGGACTGGAATCCCCCAGACAGGAGGACACAGGACTGGAACACTGGACTGGAGCACACCGGACTGGTCCACACAGCTTCATCTGCACTTAGCTACTAAGCCCCCCAGGAGTTGAGCTCCTGGGTTTGAGTAGCCGGCAAGACTTACTGGACGACACAGGGACCAGGACTAGAACAGGCTGTAGCTGAAGTGCGCCTAACTCCTAAACTGACCAAAATTGTTCCTAAGCCCGGCACCAACCAAAGAGCTCCTAAGCCCTCCACTAACAGCAGTGCTCTTAACAGAAACTAACAGGGGTGCCCCTACGCCCTACACTAACAGAAGTGCAGGGAAGCCACAAGGGAAAAGGAAGGGAAGACAAACGCCAGACCTAACACTGGTGCTTCCTAAGCACCAAGCTGCAGCAGCTAAACATGGGTTCTCACCCCGGTGCTTCCTAAGCACCCAGCTACAGCAGCTAAACACAGGTCACGAGGAAAAGTGGGGGAAGCACAAGGAAACAAGCAGGAAAGCCAAATACCCAAACAACAAAAGGTGCTTCCTAAACACTTACTAACAAGGGTGCTCCCAGCACCAAACTCCAGCACTGCACCAACAGCAGTGCTACACACCGTAGCAAAAGGGAAAGCAGAGGAGCCAAAGGGAAAAACAGGGAAGTCAAACACACAAGTCACAAGTGCACACTGACTGCACTAAACTAACCTGGACCTAAAGAAAGTAGCCAGAAGCAAACGTTGCGAAGGCCCCGAAGGAAAGAACACCACTTCCTTATCAAGGCCCTCCCTGATGATGTCACACTCCCTAGACCCAGGCAACAGCACACTGACCCAGAGAGCACACTGAAACCCATAGAGGCCCAACCCACACCAATGCAACACCGAGAAGCTCTTGAAACCAGTACACCCAAAGAGAGTTAGAGCAACTCAGACTACACCCACAGCTGCAGTGAAGTGAGACAATTAGCCCCATGCTGGCAGCAGCCGGCACAGAGAGAGAGAGAGAGAGAGAGAGAGAGAGAGAGAGCTAGCTCAAACAGGACAGAAAAACAGAACAGAAGCCAGCTAAAAAGCTGACCCCCAGGAAAGAGGTAAGTTTGAGAGGGGTTCTGACCCCAATCATAACAACTAGGTTGTGTTACATGCTCACGATGTTGGTAGTTGGTGGGCTCTACTCCCATGGTGCTTTCCCCTCTGCTTACTGGGTCAGAGTGTGCCCTGTTTTGTTTCCGGTAGTCCATGAGGTAGTGGCCATTTTTGTAAGACAGTTTTAGATCCCTTTCATGTGTTAGCCACGTTACAGAACTTAGTTCTTACCTTGAATGTTGCTGAAAGAGGGCATTGTACACCATTCTGCCAGCTCTGACCTACTGCTAATCTCAGTACCAGGGAGACTCTTTGCCAGTGGGGCACAACCTCTGATCTGCAGTTAACTGTGAGTAAACGTGCTTATTCCAATAAAGGACATTTTCTGAGACATTAGTCTTCAGGTGTCAACTGGTGTGCCAAGATTATACAGCAGCAACAAGTACTAGAGGCCTGCGTGTATGCAGGTCCCTGGAGGACTTTTAGTGGGTACCGCAGTGCACTTAAGGCAGGCGGACCCAGGCCCATCCCCCCTACCTGTAACACTTGTGCTGGTAAATGGGAGGCCTCCAAAACCCACTGTATCCATATGTAGGTGCCCGCTTCACCCCTAAGAGCTATGGTAGTGTTGTACATTTGTGGGTAGTGGGTTTTGGGGGAGGGGGTTGGGGGCTCAGCACCCGTGGTAAGGGACCTATGCATGTGGGAGCATTGTCTGAAATCCACTGCACTGACCTCTAGGGTGTCCAGTTGGTGTCTTGGCATGTCAGGGGGGCAAGTGTACTACGAATCCTGGCCCCTCCTATGACCAAATGGCTTGGATTGGGACATTTTTGAGCTGGGCGTTTTTAGTTTCCATTATCGCTAAAAAAAAACAAACGACCAGCTCGGAAACTACTAAATCCATGTCATTTTGGTCCGTACAAACCATATTTTCAAAGCGGAAGATGGACGCCCATTTTTTTCGAAAATACGGTCTTTCCCACCCCTTCACGTACCCGTTCTCGGACATAGACGCCCATGGAGATGGGCATTCGCGTTCGATTATGCCCCTCCACAGGGCTCATTTTCAAAAGAGAAAAACATCCAAAAAGTGGCATAAATCTGCATTTGAATGTTTTTCTCACAAAAACTTCCAAATTGGTATTTTTGAAACCAATTTTTAGACATTTTTCTATGAAGTCTGTCAGAAGTGCATTCAGATCATAAGGGGGTGTGTCAGGGGTGGGTGAAGGGTGAGATCTGGGCGTTCCTAACACTTGATCATTTTTCTGTTATAATGGAACAAAACAAAAACATCCAGGGCTATAAGTTGGATGTTTTGGTTTATTAATGAATAAGCCACAAAAAGTGCCATAAATGACCAGATGACCACTACAGGAATAAAGGAATGACATCCCCTTACTCCTTCAGTGGTCACTGACCCCCTTCCACTCCACAAAGATGTAAACGAAACAGTATATAGCAGCCTCTATGACAGCTACAGATGTTATGGCCATTTCTATTAGAGTAGCAAGCAGGTTCCTGGAATAGCCTAGTGGTTGGTGCAGTGGACTGCAGAGAAGGAGATCCAGGCCCATAATCCATTCTAACTATTACACTTGTGGTGGAAAGTGTCAGCCCCCCACTAAATTTCCCCATAACCTACTGCACCCATATATAGGTGATACCTGCAGCCATAAAGGCTATTGTAGTGGTGTATAGTTCGGTACAGTAGGTTTTTCATGGGTTTTGAAGGTCTCCCCATACAATATAAGGGGGTAATGGTGAGATGTGTACCTAGGACCTTTTATGTGAAGTCCATTGCACTGCACCCTAGGGTGCCCCACTGCTCTGTTGAGTTGCCTGTGTGGCCAGTCTACTAGGAAAGCTGGCTCCCCTACGTCCCAATGGCTTGATTTTGTGCATTTTTCACTTGGCCTTTTTTTTTCTTTTGAAAATGGTCCAGAAAGATAGATGTACTAAGCACAACAGCATCTAGGAAATGGTCATTTTCAAAGAAAAAAGATAGACATATTTCTGGTTTGAAAATGGTCATTTTCACTACTTGAATTTTGGACATTGTCAGCAAAACATCCAAAGTTGGATTTAGACTTCATATTAAAAATACCCCTCCATGCCATACGTTGTATTGTTGTTTGAATATTTTTACTGCTGTAATTTTCTATTGCTTGTGTTTGACTTAAATTCTTGTCGTGCACTGCCTTCAAAAAGACGATAAATAAATCCTAATAAATAAAAATTAAATAAATAAGATGCACAAAACATGCAAAACCACCAATATAGGGCTTTTAGGGGGGGAGGGGGTTTGCACATAGAGAGCAGTTCTGTAGGTGCTAACATTTATGAATCCATTACCTGAGTAAATATATCTATCTATTTATTTATTTATTTATTGTATTTGATATACTGCCTTTCTGGCATAAACCAACCAAAACGGTTCACAAAACTGGTTGTTTCTAAACCACCAAAACATACAATACACAAAATAGAAAGGAAAACGAATAGTATTTATGCATGTATTTGTGTGCATACAGGTGTAAATGCCAAAATTCCACCTAAGTGCTATTCTGTAGATACCCACTTAACCTACATAGTGCATATTTGCAAGGGGTGTGCTGATGGAAGGAGCATGGGTGGGGCTCAGATTTACATACCAAAATTCTAGATTATTACAATTCATGCATGCGTGGTGCTAACAAGGAGGTTTCATGACAGGAGATGGCATGAGACTATCTGGCACATTCTATGGGCTGAAGCGAGTGGGCAGAGCTTGCCGCCATACTGCGTGACCACAAACATTCGAAGACGCTATTAAAAACAATAGAAATGAGGTTTAAGACTGGCTATGAGTGTTTGACAGCTTTGTTTATTTGAAAGCTTACCATATGTAACCCAATTTATTATTTTTTTTACTTAGGGGGGCCTGGGGGATGAGCCACAGTCCCACAATGGGAGGGTGACATGTTAAAAAAACCCCAAAACAGTACAGGGAAAAACATCTATTTCTAATCTTGATTACTGCAATGGTTTACTTCACAGAATTAATCTCTCCGAACACTGCGGCCTATAATTTGTACAGAAGACAGTTGTAAAGTTATTGAATGGCTCAAAGAAATATAATTGTGTCACCCGTCTCCTCAAACAGGAACGCTAGCTTCAAATATCTCACCGCATCACTTATAAGACCCTTACCCTGGTTCATAAAAATCACTTTTCCGGCATTCAAATATTACCTACCCTTTATTCTCCAGCCCGAACCTCCGTTCTTCTCAATCCAACCTCCTATATGTCCCATCCTTTTGACAAATATGTTTTAACACTATTTGCTCCAAAACTTTCAGTGCTGTATGGCTCTCTCTTTGGAATGTCTTGCCCCTGCCACTCCTTCTGCGATCATTGACCATACATTCAGATTTTCATTCTAAATGCTGTGATTTAGCTCAGAGCAGTACTGCAATGGGTTTTGCAATGGTTTCATACCCAGTTCTATTTTCTATCTTCCTATGCCTTTTTCTCTACTTTCCTTGTCTTTATTTATATGGAGGTCCATTTCCTTCTCTTTTTCTCCCTTTTCCTTCTACCTCTCTCTCTCATTATAATTAGATTTTTAATTTGCTATTTTATATATATTGTAAACCGCTC
Source organism: Microcaecilia unicolor (assembly GCF_901765095.1). Lineage (NCBI taxonomy): Eukaryota > Metazoa > Chordata > Amphibia > Gymnophiona > Siphonopidae > Microcaecilia > Microcaecilia unicolor. The sequence continues at coordinate 444,851,365 of NC_044032.1, forward strand.
TGAAGGCCCCCACCAATGAGCGGTATATCAAACTTATAATAAGTTTCTCAAGTTTATTAAAAGTTTGATATTCACCAGCCCTCTCTCTCCCTGAACTGAATCTATCTCTAGTGGTCTAGTGAATCCCCTTCCTTCCCTTCTCGACAACCCAACCTGACCCAACCCAAAGTGCCCCCCCCCCCCCAGTTAAAAATACTCCCTGGTAGTCTAGTGGCCCACCTTGATGTAGTGTATCTAGATTTTCAGAAAGCTTTTGACAAAGTTCCTCATGAGAGACTCCTGACAAAATAAAAAAGTCATGGGATAGGAGGCAATGTACTGGTGTGGATTAGGAATTAGTTATTGGACAGAAACAGAGGGCAGGGTTCAATGGCCATTTTTCTCAATGAAGAGGGTGAATAGTGGCGTACTGCAGGAATCTGTACTGGGACAAGTGCTATTTAATATTTTTATAAATGATGGAAAATGGAATGACGAGTGAGGTGATTCAAATTGCAAATGACGCAAAACTATTCAAGATATCAAAACGCATGTGGATTGTAAAAAAATGCAGAAAGACCTTAGGAAACTGGAAGTCTGGGCACCCAAATGGCAGATGAAATTTAATGTAGACAAATGCAAAGTGATGCGCATTGGGAAGAATAATCCAAATCATAATTACCTGATGCTAGGGTCCACCTTAGGAGTTAGCACTCAAGAAAAAGATCTAGGTGTCATTGTAGACTATACATTGAAATCTGCCCAGGGTGTGATGGTGGCCAAAAAGCAAACAGGATGCTAGGAATTATCAGGAAAAGGATGGTAAGTAAGACTGAGAATATTATAATACCTCCGTATCTGTCCATGGTGCGACCTCACCTTGAGTATAAGTATTGCGTTCAATTTTGGTTGCCCTATCTCAAAAAAGATATAATGGAACTAGAAAAGGTTCAAAGAAGGGTGACCAAAATGATAAAGGCAATGGAACTCCTTCCATGTGAGAAAAGGCTAAAGAGGTTAGGAATCTTCAGCTTGGAAAAGAGACAGCTGAGGGGGAATATTATTGAGGTCTATAAAATTCTGAGTAATGTACAATGGGTAGTGAATCGATTTTTCACTCTTTCAAAAAGTACAAAGACCAGGGGATATTCAATGAAATTACATGGAAATACTTTTAAAACAAACAGGATGAAAATTTTTTTCAGTCAAAGAATAATTAAGCTCTGGAACTCACTGTTGGAGGATGTGGCAACAGTGATTAGCGTATCTGAGTTTTAAAAAGGTTTGGACAAGTTCCTGGAAGTCCATAGTCTGTTATTGAGATGGACATGGGGGAAGCCACTGCTTGCCCCGAGACCGGTAGCATGGAATGTTGCTACTAATTGGGTTTCTGCCAGGTACTTGTGACCTGGATTGGCCACTGTTGGAAGCAGGATACTGGGCTAGATGCACCATTGGTCTGACCCAGTATGGCTATTCTTATGTTCTTATGAAGAACAGCGTCCTGATGCTCAACACGAATGAGATGCAAATATAGGTGCACTCATAGTATTGAGCATTATGGAGTTCAGTGGGAGGATTGGGTTTTGGTGTGGTAGGATTGTGCAGAAGAGTTCCGTGGTAAGCTTGCCTCCTGTGCGCATGCTCCTGGTAAAACCTGAACATGAAGCACATATTGGCGTCTGTTGTCTGCAGCCTAAATATAAGCATTTTTAATTTTTTTAAAACTTGGATACTTTTATTTAGACGCAAGGAACAGACGTCAATATGTGTTTTTCCCTTTGGGTGTTTACAATTTTTTTTTAGACAGGAAACAAACACCATCATGTGCTTTCACTTGGGTCTACTGGCATGGGCTTCCTTCTGCTTCCAAAAACAATCAAAACTGGCAGATTTTGCAGAAAGAATCATGGGAGAAGCATGAGAATCAGGGGAAATCCTCTTTTCCAACACCCTAAGGCTTGCTCTGACCTGGCCTTATTTTTGCAGTGGTAAACAGTTTTGTTTTGGGCGTTCTTTTCTGAGCATTGGGGAGGAATACAAAATGACCTCATTAACATGAGCTTGACTACATTAGCACGCCTTTGTAAAAGGACCCCTAAACGAGGCCCATAACCCACCAGAAATCACTTCATTACTTTTTTTAAGAGAAAAAAAACCCAAAACAAAAACAGATCATTAGAAATCCAAAAGTTTGTAGCCAAAGCCGATTTTCCAAGATCCCCTACTGTGGATTTTGCAAATTCTGCTGTACATCCTCAAAAAATATGCTAGAAAAATCTCAAGGAACATTCCTAGTGATATGTGTGCATTTTTTCTCATCTGGAGCGATGTAATCTGCCTAACTCAAGTTTAATTTCAAATTGCTTGCACATCACTCTTGCAATCTCTTTCTGGAAGGGAGACATCATTCCTTATGGCAATAAAACTAACCTCATTTTCCTCTTTCTTTCTCCTCCTCTCATTGATTTCTTCTCTGAAAAAGGGGTGGAATCAGCACTTGGTCAGTTATATGTGATACTCATCACTTAACTTAATAATGCCTACTGTTATCTTACAATCATGTATTCTATTACCATGCAACCCAAAATCCTTCTGTTATACCAAATATCTATTCTCTTCTTACTTCCATTATCCATGATGTATTGTAAGCCACATTGAGCCTGCAAAGAGGTGGGAAAACGTGGGATACAAATGCAATAAATAATTAACCAGCCAAGGAAACCGTATAAATAGAATCGCATAAAAGTCAGCCCTATACTTATGCAGTGCCTCATAGCCAGTTAAGTACTAAATATCACATGTAACTGGCTATGCTTTAGCCAACTCCAAAACCCTGGAAATTCAGTGCTGAAGCCCAGACATGGCCCAGCATTGAGGGGTCCTTTTACAAGGCTGCAGTAAAAAGGGCCCTGCAGTAATAGCGGCGGACATTTTTGCCACATGCCAGGCAGTGGCATAGCTATGGGGGGCCACAGGGGCCTTGGCCCCCCAAATTTGCTCTGGGCCCCTGGTTTGGCTGGCGGGGGTCCCCAACCCCGCCAGCTGAAGCCTTCGTCCAGCGCTGGTCTCCGGCACTGCCACATTGCCTGCCCAGCTCTCTCTTCCCCTCATAGTCCAGCATGTTCGTTTTAGTGAAACTGAGCATGCACACATGCTCAATTTCATTAAAACAAGTGTGCCAGATGCGAGGGGAAGAGAAAGCAGGGCAGGAAATGTGGTGGCGCCGGAGACCAGTGCTGGAAGAAGGCTTCAGCTGGCAGGGGTTGGGGACCCCTCCAGTCAAAGTATGTGCAGCAGTGGTGCTTTAGCTGGTGGGGGTTAGGGACCCCCGCCAGCCAAGATAGGTACAGTGGCGGCAGTTGGTGGGGAGTGGCAGGGCGGCGTATGAAAATGTGCCCCCTCCACACTTTGGGCTCTGACCCTCTCTCACTTTGAGGTCAGACTATGCCCCTGCTGCCAGGGCCCTTTTTACCACAGCAGGTAAAAAGCCCGAAAAAATACATGGGCATGTGGGAAGGGGGGAGCACTTACTGCTACCCATTGCCAAAATAGCCCCAGTAGTAGCAAGTACCATTACCTCTTGCACCAAATCATGTGTTCCCCTAAGGACTATATCTAGAATTGCTCCCCCTTTTGATAGTTAGTGAACTAGCTGCTCTATGAAGAAGTCATTTATTTTATCTAGGAACTTTACCTACCTAGCATGCCCTGATGTTACCCCAATATTGATTGGATAAATGTAACTGAAATCCAATTACTCCAGAAAAAAAGAGAGTATTCACTGGAACACCAATCAAAAACTCTGCTAATCAACCAACTTGTATCGGGACCTAATCCAAAACATACAGTGGAGAAAAAAAGACCTCACAACCATACGGAGAACTTCTGGTCTCTCTGAAGTCATAGGTCTTTAAAAAAGCTCCACCCTTACAACATCAGGTTTCATTTTCCAATCTGTATTCTTTTGTAGATAAAATTTGAACACGTTTGTCAATGGATCTCACAATACATCATACAAGTTGGTTCATCTACAGAGAGCCTACATAATGGCTCCCACAAAAACAATAATCACTTCGAAAATCTCTCAAAATAAATGTGTACTTATCAAAACAATTGTCATTCAATGTAAGAAGATGAATGGATGAGATCTCTCAATGTACATATCCTGATAAGAACTCCTTGTTTCACCGGATGGCTCCATCTCGGGAATTCAACAGCTTGGCTTACTGCAAAGACAACAAAGATGGATACTGGTTATAAAGGACACTGGACAAGCCAAATTACTATACATTGTTGCATAGAAAAATTCATGCTAACAGAAGACCTGGCCTCAGTCACATGTACAGAACAAACCCCCTTGTTTATTAAGCTGCAAGGCAGTACCGACACAGCCTATTCAAAGTGAATGGGCCGTGTTGGCATTAGCGCACGGCTTAGTAAACAGAGGGAAAAGATGGACCCTCACCAAGTACAGAATAAGTGACCACACAGTAAAATACAAATATGTATTGGCAAGACTTTTCTATTGTGTCTCCTGCTAAGAATGAAAAAAAATATTGGAAAGATTGTGAAGAAAAGATGCCCTCTTGATATTTGCTCTCCTTTTTTTAAATCTTACATCTATCCCTTCATCAATATTGCTTTGGCTTACTTCACTTATTAATAGCATATTAATAGAGGGAATTTACCCCAAAGAAATATCTTTGATTATGTTGACGCCTACACCCCAATGTTTAGATGGAGACCTCACTAAGGTAGAGAATTTTAGACCAGTTGCTAGCATACTGTGGTTGGCAAAGCTTTTGGAAATTTGTGCTAGTATCTCAGTTTTCCTCTTTTCTAGAAGATTCTGCTGGTTTGTATTGTTCTCAGCATGATTTCCGTGCTATGCATAGTACTGAAACTATGCTGTTATTAACAACTGAAATTAAACGATATCTAGCTAAGGTGTCCGAGATTATACTTTTACAGTTTGATATATCTGTGGCATTTGATGCCATAGATCATGATTTAATGTTATTTAGACTGAGCGAAATGGGTATTGGAGGAACAATTTTGGACTGGTTTTCAGCATTTCTGAGAACAAGAAGTTATAGTGTTTTGAAGAGTGGGAAAACATCTAAGAATTGAAGATCAGATTGTGGAGTCCCTCAGGGACCTCCGCTTTCAGTATATCTCTATAATGTTTATATGAGCCATTTGATTGTGGATATCATGAAAACCTGACTGGCAAGGGGTACTCCAGGACCGGACTTGGGAAACACTGGGCTAACGCATAACCCATTGAGTCGATAATCAGAACTTAAGTGGCCGTGGGTTGCCGCATAAAGATAGGACTGTGGTTTTTTTTTTTTTAATGAAATTTTCAAATAGTTTACAAGCATATAAATCTTGTATCAGGAAAAATTGGGTGAACAAGTAATCTCATCAAAAAGAAAGAAACATTTACACTTTTTCCCCCCTTCACTCCAACATAAGTCCACATTGAGGGAGTTCAAAATGTACAAAATTAGTTGGAATAAAATAACAGGCAAATATTACTATGAAACAATAGGTCAGACGTTTTCAAGACGCCTTATTTTATCAAACGTTATCGGTGGATGGAGCAGCTGCTCCTTCCATCTTTCTAGATGTTATAAACACCGGCAGTTGGGGTGGATCAAAAAAGATACATTTCTCAGTTCGGTAGGTGACTAAACACTTGCAAGGAAATTTTAGGAAAAAAGTTGCTCCCAAGTTGATCACTTCTTGCTTCTTCTGCAAAAAATGTTTCCGGCGTAGCTGTGTTTCCCTTGATACATCTGGGAAAATATACATTTTTAACCCCTTAAAATTTTTATCCCGATTTTTATAGAATAATCTCAGTATCCATAATTTATCTGGTGATAAAACCACAGTCGCCACCAACGTAGCTGGCAAAGCTAAATCTGTATCAGAGGTTTCTAATATAGCAGATATATCCAGAGGTTGAGTCTCTTGCTGTTGTTGCTGTCGCATGCTCCCAGAAGGAATATAAAACACTTGTGTGAAGGGAGGCATATTTTCCTCTTTGATCTGAAGCACTTCTTTAAGGTATAATTTTAACATCTCTGTAGGTGCAACATTACTCACATATGGAAAGTTCACAAAACGCAAATTGTTGCTTCTAGTAAAGTTTTCCATAGTCTCTGCTTTCCTTCTCAGGTTAGCTAGATCTTTTAGCATTACAGTTTGAATTTCTTGTGTCTGCTGTAGTGCTTTAGCTTGATTTTCCACCTGTACATTTAAGCGTTTTACTGTCTCCTCCATACAAGCCACTTTTTGTTTAAGTGTTTGTATCTGTGGTAACAAAGCTTTTCCTAAGCCTGCAATTAAGTTCCAGAGGCAATCAAGCGTCACTTCGGGGGGGGGGGGGGGGGGGGGGTTAGTCTGAAATAGAGCAAGTGAAAAGGTTCCTACCTTCGTTTGTTGTGAAGAAAGTCCAGACCCAGCAGGAGTATTCCCTCCTTCTATTGATGTCTGTGACAGTGTGAACTCTGCTCCTTCACGCTCTTTAATTGCCCTCAGTCTTCCTTCGTCCATTTCCCTTTCCGGGTTTGGAGTCAGTGACACCGATAATAGAGGAGCAGGTCCGTGCTGTCCTGGAGGAGGTGGAGGCGTTCGGGCGTCAGGGCTTAAAGAAACTTCCAGCTCTGGAGATCCCAACAGGCTTCCAACCACAGCTGGGGACCTCAGCGAGTCGCTCACCGGCGTACTTGCGTCTTGGTGAGTCCGCTGAACAAAAGTATCAATCGGGCCACTTCGAGGGGGGAGTCTCGGTTGCTGGTGGGCTACAGCAGCAACCTTCCCCCTTCTCTTCGGCATATTAGGAAAGTTTTGTTGGTGCTAAAACAAGGAACCAGCAAAAAACTCTGAGGCAATTTCGCAGGAGCTCAAAAAATATGTCTGACCTACTCGGCGGCCATTTTGAACTCCATGCTGTTTTCGATAGGACTGTGTTTTATGTGGTTTCATTGATGCGGTTACCCTGGCTGGTTAAGTGATGAATATTGGCACTTAACCTGCCAACTGCTAACTTCCCTGGAACAACCCCAAAATAGCCAATTTTCACTTAGGCGCTAACCACTCATTTCCAGCAGTGATAACCAGTTAAGTGCTGCTGAAAATTAGCACATAGCCCCAAACAAGTGATGTAACCAGTCAGTGCCTATTTCTGGCTGGTTAAATCATTTTGAATATCAACCAGATAGTAGATGATGGCTGATAAGAGCTGTATGGTCCATCCAGCCTGCCCAACAAGATAAACTCGCTTGCTATTCCCCGTATCAGGAACCCACTTATGCAACTCCCTCCCCACCATCATAAGATCAGACAGCAACTACCTCGCATTAGAAGAAAGCTAAAAACATTTCTGTTCCCAAAGACCATAACCTGAGGTTCCCACTGCACCAGTCATTCCTAATCCTGTAGTCCCTCTCCTCCTACGACCCTCTCCCCTCTACCACTTCCTGCATCAACACACCCATATCATTGTAACCTCTTAGTTTAACCGATGTAAAACTGCACCGAAGACCTGAATTGAATTGATCTTGAGTTCTCCTTGTCATTCTCAGGGCATGGACTGTAGAAGTCTGCCCAACACTGGCTTAATTTTCAACTGTATACTTTTCTGCATTTTCTTGAATAATGACATATTCACTACCGTAACAAGGGATTTAAATGGGCTGTGTGCTGATATCTACCAGAGACTTTGCATACTTTTAGTTTGTGTGCAAAACTAGTTTTGACTTAGGTCACCCATAGTAGAACCCAAAATGTGTGCAAACGTCAAACTAAACAGAGTAAAGCCTGCAAAGTTTATAACTTTAGTCTCTCTGTTCTCTAGTTTATCAGTGCAATAAAATGCACAGTGGCTTGTGTTATTGTGTAGTACTAGCTGTATGGACAGTGGGGTTTGGATATACATATTCATTTAAATAATCACCATGCTGCTTGAAAATCTGGCCCTATGGTAAATCTATCTTATCATGGGGCGTGTTTCTTATCTTTCATATATGAGGGAAATCTTAAAGAATGGTTACTCTCTTGCAGGGCCACCATGAGGGGGAGGCAAGGGGTGCAAAATTCCTTAGGCCCGGCACCAACAAGCTTCTTCCTACCAGCCTGCTTCCAGGTCCGTCTCTCTCCTACATGCCAGGACCCAGATGATTGCATTAATACGATATCGCATTAATGCAATCATCCTTATCCCGGGAGCAGGAGACGACAGACCAAGACCGGAGGAGTAGTGAGACACAGGCAAAGAGGTACTTCCTTGGACACAGTGACAAGAAGGTGCAGGAGTGGTGCGAATGTGTGTGTGTGTGGGGGGGGGGGGGGGGGGGGGGGGGGGGGCGGCCCGAGTGTGTATGTGTGTGTGTGTGGGGGGGGGGGGGGGTGAGGTGCAGTGGCAGTCCAGGTGGGGAGGGCGGTCCTGCCCTGGGCCTGGCTGTGTCTCTCAGCGGCCCTGCTCTCTTGCAGGCTTCCTTTCTATTTCCCTGCATCCTTTCCTGTCTATGCTTTCTGCCACCTTCATCTTTATCTTGCTCCCCCTCGCCCCACCCTAAATATATCTTTAAAATTCTTTCCTTTTCCTCACAGTCCCTAATACATCTGTCAGCCTTGTCATTGCTTTTCTGACAGAGCCCATCTTCCAGGCAGGAGAAGTGCAATAACACTGTGTAATTTTTAATATCCGCCTTTAATCTTCCCTAATGAAATTGTCATCTGACACTCGTCCTGTAGAAACTGTATGAAGCCGTCAGCTCTGTAATTGTAAGACTGGGGCGCAGGAGGTCCCACGGGTGGTGTCTGCCTTCTAATCTCGTTATGAGAGAAGAGACAGAAGCAGGCACACAGTTAGCTGCATCATCACTTCTGCTGGGTGAGATGTAATAAGGGCAGCTTAAATCATTTTGGGAGCTGTTAGTCTTAAAATGATGGGCTTTGTGTTGCTGTTTTGATATCTTTTTCTTTTGTATGGAGCTTTATTGCTTGAACAAAAGGACTGACAGTAAGAAAGAGAGAAAACAAGAAAACATAGTAGACATGGAAGAGATATAAGAACAGCCACCATAGAGAAGAAGAGTGTGTAATGGTTGGTGGAGGGGGGAAGAAAGCAGCCTGCTATACTGAGAGAAACAATCAGTACAGAATGGAAAGAAAGGAAGTAGGAGGGACAGATATGAATGACAAAAATAAAAGACAGGAAGGAAGGAAAAAAAGATTTAAGAGGAATCCAAGAGAAAGAAACATTGAAGAGATTCAAGAAGGGATATGCAAGAGTTAGTGAAACCAGGGAAGTAAGAAGAGACAAAAGAGAAGAGATAAAGGGACAGGTGTAAGTATGGAAAGAAAGCCAAAGAAGAAAGAAAAAAAAACTGAGGGAAGGGAAAGTATAACATACTGTAGTAACATAGTAAATGATGGCAAATAAGGACCAGCATGGTCCGTCCAGTCTGTCCAGTCGGGTGGGTAGCGTTGTACATGCCACTCTTTGTTTAGGGCTGTATCTGCAGACCCATTCGGGTTAACCCCTTTATTCATTTCTTTGGGGTTGTATCATGTCATGCCTAGTGTGGTGTAAGGAAGCAAAGAAAATGCAGGAAAACACGTCGCTGCTGGTGCAGAAAACTTAGCAAATAAAATATAGCCAGGACTTCAGCAGGTGGTTCCACACTGTAAGACCTGCTTAGACAAAATTCTAGCAGAATTTGGATTCAGTGGCTGAAACTAAACTCAAAGAAAAGCAATAAATAAATAAATAAATAAATAAATAAATAAATAAATAATATCTATCTATAGTATGTGAGTGTATATATATATATATATATCTCAAGGAACAAAAAGTAAGATATATGTCCAATGTCAAGCATTGAGAGCGCTCAAATCAGTGCATATAAAAAATGTTCTTGTCCCCAAAGTTTCTAGGGCCCACTTGGATCCAAGGCGAAAGCCCTATCGAGCAAACCATAAAGGTAGCAGGCTTTGACAACTTCCAGCCAGGCCTAAAGGTTGACCTGTCCCAACTTTCACAGCAAAAACAAAAACAGATTCAGTTCTCCTTTCAAGGTTAAATCAATCACAGTTTTAACATGAGTTTCCCCTATTCAGGCTGCTTCATAGTCCCAGCAGTTATATCTACTAAAGAAACTGCTCCAGAACACAAATTCCCACATGGTGCCAGGCAAACAGCCCTGTGGGAGCAACAGCACCCTACTCCCCACTCCTACAGTTTAATGTCTGTGGTTACCAGCCAAATAACCACTCTAGTGGGGTGCAAGGAGTCCAAACATTCTTTATACAATCCAAAAATGGAGAGAAAACAAAAAGATACCTTGTTCAGGACATATGAGTTTTATCACCAGCATCCAACTCAAGTTCAGAATTTGGCTGTACAGAGAGAAACCATTTCATCTCCTTCTCTCCAAAGGGGCCTGGCTTTAGGGTTACTTCCTGGAAGCATTCAGAGTCCTGGAGGCGGAACATTTATTGGTTGTGTTGCTAGGGAAACTTCCTATAGCAGTGGTTCCCAAACCCGTGCCTAGAGGCACTCCAGCCAGTCAGGTTTTCAAGACATCCACAATGAATATTCATGAGAGAGAACTGCATGCAGTGGAAACAGTGCATGCAAATATCTCTCATGAATATTTATTGTGGATATCCTGAAAACCTGACTGGCTGGAGCGCCTCCAGGACCAGGTTTGGGAATCATTGCCCTACAGCTTTCCACACCCCTGGATCCAGAAAGTCCGGACCACATTTCCTGCTTAGCCTGAAATGAGGGGGGGGGGGGGGGACAGAACCTCTCTCCACCCCCATGCAAGGGTAAACAGGGTCTTTCCCCTGTCCTTTGGGAAGGGAATATGCTGACTTGAAATTTAGTTTTTTAGGATAGGGACGGACACTTCACCCAATACTTCCCTCGCCCTTAATTTGTCTTGTCTGTCTGTATTATATTTTTAGATTGTAAGCTCTATTGAGCAGGGACTGTCTCTTTATGTCAAGTGTTCAGCGCTGCGTGCGTCTGGTAGCGCTATACAAATGTTAATAATAATAATAATAGTCTAGATTGCTCCCTGGAGTCAGTTTTAAAAAACACCTTTAATTTCATTTTCGAGTCCTGAGTCTGCTTTTGAAGAGTCTGATCCAGTTCCCACTCCTTGTCGTTTGACTCTGTTTTGAAGTGTGGCAGTCATTTTTGGTTTGCTTTGATTCCATCCTCTTGTTACATAGCAGTCTTCTATGTTTATCCCACAACATTTTGAATTCTGTCACTGTTTTTGTCCCCACACCCGCTACTGGGAGGGCATTCCAGGTATCATCACCCTTTCCATGAAAAAGTATTTCCTGGTGTTTTCTTTTATTGCTTTTATGTTTACTTCCTTGCAGCTTCATATTGTATCTTCTAGTTTTATAGCTTCCTTGTCTTTGGAAAATGTTTGTTTGCTCGTTAATACTTTTCAGATATCTAAATGTCTGCATCTTCCCTGTCCCTTTTCTTCTCTAGGGTATACATATTCAGGTCTTCAAGTCTCTTCTTGGATGTCTCGGATCAGCTTTTTATATCCTTAGCAAGATGATATATTAGCCTACTAAACTGAGCACAGTGTTCCAAATGGGGCTTCACCAGTGACTTGCACAGGGTCACTGGTGAAGCCCCTCTGAAAGATGTAATCCATCATGACAGTATAGTCCCTTGTTCTGTAACATGATGTCAGTTCAATTGTCAGAATTAAATATGCAGCAGAATTATTGAAATATGTAGAATTGTGCTGAAACAGGTACCAATATAAAAATGCAGCTTTTAAAAGATGTATTGAAACTGCTGACCCCCATCTGCCAAGCTCAGTGGGGCGTTCTGGCCTCCTTCAGAGGAGCTCCTCAGCTAGTGGGGCTGGGGATTCCCAAGAGTCAGAGCTGGTGTTAGCCATGCTGGGGCCCCAGGGCAGAAAATAAAGAAGATCCCCCCCTCCCAATTCCCTCTGCTCCCCTCCAATCTCCCCATCTGCTATAACAGTCACATTGGCAGACCCTCACCAAATACAGAACAAGGGATCACAAATTAGAAATAAAAATATGAAGACAAAAATTGAACTGGGTACTGTGGCACATACAGTAACAGTGGACAAATAAAAACAGAAATGCATTTCCTTTTCTACTGAACACAATAAAAAGACATCCGTTATGCACATTTCTCAAAGCTAACATATTCCATTTAAAACATTTGAGAGTGCGAGGGCCTCAGGCAGCACTCTCAATGGAGCAGCACTCTCCTCTTCCCTCTTCAACCCTCTTCACCACATTCACCTTATTTCTTTTCTTTTTCAAAAGGCGGTAGTGGCAGCAATTCCCATAGGCTGCCCTGCCGCCCGCACTGGCCTCTTCTCCCTACTGCGGCCAGCCTCTTAACTTAACTTCCTGTTTCCTCAGAAGTGGGATGCAGTAGAGTGAAGAGCCCGGTGCCAGTGACACCATGGCAGGGCAGCCTAAGGGAATTGCTGCCTCCTTTTGGAAAAGAAAAAAATAAGGTAAATGCAGGGAAGATGGTTGAGGAGGGAAAGGGGGAGATGCCAGACCAGGCGTGGGTGGAGGCGGCATCCCTGCCTCAAGCAGCAGATTGCCTTGGGCCGTCTATCTCCCCCACTGTCATCCCTTTTATCCGTCATATCCTCAATCTTTCGCATTCCACTGCGATTGTTCCTGATGCCTTCAAACATGCTGTAGTCACACCGCTCCTTAAAAATGTTTCACTGGACCCTACCTGCCCCTCTAGCTATTGGCCCATCTCCCTCCTCCCTTTCCTCTCCAAGATACTTGAATGTGCTGTTCACCGCCGCTGCCTCGACTTCCTTTCATCTCGAGCTATTCTTGACCCGCTCCAATCTGGCTTTCGCTCTCTTCACTTGACTGAAACAACACTTGCCAAAGTCTCCAATGACCTGTTACTGGCCAAATCTAAAGGTCTCTACTCTATTCTCATCCTCCTCGACCTATCTGCTGCTTTTGATACTGTTGATCACACCTTACTCCTTGATACATTATCCTCTCTTGGATTCTGGGGCCCTGTTCTTTCCTGGTTCTCTTCCTATCTCTCCCGACATACTCTTAGCGTATACTCTGGTGGTTCCTCCTCCACATCTATCCCGCTAACAGTCGGTGTACCCCAAAGATCTGTCCTAGAACCTCTCCTCTTCTCCATCTATACCTCTTCCCTTGGCGCTCTGATCTCATCCCATGGCTTTCAATACCACCTTTACGCTGATGATACCCAGATCTACCTCTCCGCACCGGATATCTCAGCTGAAATCCAGACCAAAGTATCGGCCTGCCTGTCTGACATCGCTGCCTGGATGTCTCGCCGCCACCTGAAACTAAACATGACCAAAACCGAGCTTCTCCTCTTTCCCCCTAAACCTGCCTCTCCTCTCCCCCCGTTCTCTATTTCAGTAGATAACACTCTCATCCTCCCTGTCCCATCTGCGCGCAACCTTGGAGTCATCTTTGACTCGGCTCTCTCCTTCTCTGCTCATATTAAGCAGATTGCCAAAACCTGTCGTTTCTTTCTCTATAATATTAACAAAATTCGCCATTTTTCTCTCCGAGGACGCTACCAAAACCCTTACCCACACCCTTATCACCTCTCGCCTAAACTACTGCAGTTTGCTTCTCGCTGGTCTCCCGCTCAGCCATCTATCTCCCCTTCAATCTGTCCAAAACTCTGCTGCGCATCTTATATTCCGCCAGAGTCGCTATACTCACGTTAGCCCTCTCCTCAAGTCGCTTCACTGGCTCCCTATCCGCTTCCGCATACGGTTCAAACTTCTCCTTTTGACCTACAAGTGCATCCACTCCACAGCTCCTCAGTACCTTTCCGCTCTCATCTCTCCCTACACTCCTCCCCGTGAACTCCGTTCACTGGGTAAATGTCTCCTGTCGTCCCCCTTCTCCCCCACTGCTAACTCCCGGCTCCATTCCTTCTATCTCGCTGCTCCCTATGCCTGGAATAGACTCCCTGAGCCAGTACGTCAGGCTCAGTCTCTGGCTGTCTTCAAGTCTAGGCTTAAAGCCCACCTGTTTGCTACTGCTTTTGACTCCTAACCATGACTCTCTTACTCAACACCCTCACTTATCACCCCTACCACTGCAATTTCCCCACCCCTAGCTGTCTGTTCATCTGTCCAATTTAGATTGTAAGCTCTGTTGAGCAGGGACTGTCTTTTCATGTTCATTTGTACAGTGCTGCGTAAGTCTAGTAGCGCTATAGAAATGTTTAATAGTAGTAGTAGTAGTCCTTGGTCTGGACTGGACATTTTATTTTTCCATCATGTTGGTTCCAGTTTCTCTTTCTTGCTTTTCCTGCTAATTCTTCTTTAAGCGGATGCTGTCCATTTGTCTTTTCTCTCCTCTCATTCCATTTCCTCACTACACCTGCTTCTGACATATCAGTCTTTCAATTTTAGCTCTTTCCTTTCTTTCTTTTTTGTTTTCTGCCTCTTTGTCCACTCAAATTTCACCTTCTTTGTAACCATTAGGAGTAGCCTAATAGTTAGTGCAGGAGGCTTTGATCCTGGCAACCAAAGTCATGGGTTCAGTTCCAACTGCAGCTCCTTGTGACCTTGGACAAGTCACTGGAATTCAGAAAGGCACCCCAATTCTGTTATAGAATAATAGCATAACTCTGCATTAGCATGCCTAAATTTAGTTACTGTCCAACTACCATGTGGCTCTTGTGGTAACTTCATTTTTGGTGTGCGTCTGATTCACGCAGCTGAAAAATAATTTTTATTTTTGGACGCGCGTATTGGACGCACACCAAGTGGCATTTGATGCACGTAGGTCATTACCACCCGGTTACTGCATGAGACTTTACCGCTAGGTCAATGGCTGGTGGTAAGGTTGCAGACCCAAAATGGATGCACAGCAATTTTGATTTTGTTGCACATCCATTTTCAGCAAAAATTTTAAAAAGGCCTTTTTTACAGGCGCGCTGAAAAACGGATCGGCGCGCACCCAAAACCTGCACCTACACTACTGCAAGACATTTTTCAGCGCACCTTAGTAAAAGGACTCCCTAGCAAATGTAATTAGTTACTGTACTTAAGTAAACGTTTTGTTACTTTTACTTGTAAACAAGTACAGGAAAAGTGTGTTACTTTTTCTTTTACCAAAGTAATAATTTTACCAATTTTTACTACTTTTACCTAGTTACTTCTGATGCTTGCAGTTAACAGTAAAAAAAGTAAAAGTAACAGAGAAACCTAAATGATGATTCCTCAGTAAACCAAATGAAAGCAAAACCTAGAACAGGATTTTGCTATTGCAAACCTTGTCACACAGTGGATCATCTCATCTTATTTATTTTTTTATTTATGCATTTTCAAATATTACATTCATATTTGTACAAATGCTAGAATCTGGAAATATTTAATTGAGTAAAAATTATTTCTTTCCAAAAACTGGACAGTATAAGAAGAACACAGAAAAAATAGTTAATATATTGACCACAATTGTTAAGAGAGACAAGATACAGGTAATTTATAAACAAAATAAAGAGAAATTAATGTAATCAATCAGAGAGGGGGAGCACATTAGGCACGCTAGTAGGTTTTAACAGTATATTATCCTGTGAGATTATTCAGGCTGAAACATTCCCTTTTTCCTTAGCAATTACATATTCTTGCATTTTCTTTGGATCAAGAAATACATAATTTACATTATTTATAGATACCAAACATCTACATGGGTATTTCAACATATATGTACCACCTAGGGCAAGATCTCATCTTAAATTTTGGTGTTCAGGGAATATAGCCTATGAGAACAGTGGCATTGCCTGTGCTTCTTGAACTGGTCACTGGTCTTCAGCCAAACAGAACAGTGATGAGTTTGTTCACTTTGAAACGGAGATGAAGCTGAAGCCGGTTGCAATTCTTGGTGAACAGACATATTATGTCTCTATCACAATAGACTGCTGGACACCCCATTGAAAATTTTACATTGGCATGACAGTCCACTGGATTGATAGTCTGCTTGTTTGGCCTTAAGACTGAAGAGTTTCCATACATTTGACATTCTTGCATCAGTTCTTGAAGATATTCAGAGTTTGCCATCAGACGAAAAATAGTTAGGACAACAGCAGACAATGATTTTAACTTTGTGAAAGCCTTCTCTGTAACTGGACAGCAGGACAATGACAACAAAGATGAAGCTGCAAGTGATGAATTAGCACTACTACTAACGCAGATGATAATGACAATGATGATGATAAAGCATTCTTTGCTATAAGGAAGTCAAGTGTTTCAGACAGCGACTCCTTTGATCAATACCTGCAAACAAAGTTAAAAGGCATCAGTAATATTGTGGCCTGGCCTGATTTGAAGGAACTTTTTATCAGACTGAACAATTTACTTCCTGATAGTGCAGTCGTTGAACACCTTTCTAGCTGTGGTGGATTAAAGACTCACAAACGCACTCACATGAGTGACAGTCATTATCGACATTTGGTTTTACTAAAAGCCAAGTAGATTGAATTGTAGAGCAATAAAATTGTTGGGATAAAAATGTTAACAATAGTTGCATTCACTGTAGCTATGGTACTTGTAATTTTTACTCAAAAATATTACATTAAGCAGTAACTTTTTTTTACTTTTACTTAAGTAAATTTTTTAATGTGTTCTTCACTGTACTTTTACTTAAGTATTAAAATACACATTTATTTTTACCTTTACTTAAGTACTTTGACCTAGTTCTTTGAACACCACTGCCCATGCTCCGCTCACATGTATGCCTCATTACAGTTATGTTCTATACCACTTACACATGTCCTTATAGAATAACGCATAATACATTTATATGGAACACCTAACTGCAAGCGCAGTTATAGAATTACTTTTTATGTGATAGAGCAATACAAGCAGAAATAGGTAGTAGAAACTAAGGGTCTGATAGTCAAAGCGATTTAGCTGGCCATTGACTGGTTAAATCCCTTGGTCGGGGCTAGCAACTCATTTTCAGTGGCACTTAGGGCCCCCAATACATGCCATTTCCGTCGCGTCAGATTTTTAAAACTTTTTTTGCGCCGGGGGGCTTACCTGGCGGTAATTGGGCAGTGCCACACACTGCCTGGTTACCGCTGGCCTTACCACCTCCTAAATAGGTGGTAGTAAGGGATCTCCTGGGATATGGCCACTTCCATCTCCTGCCCAGAATTTCCTTTTTCTGGGTGGCGGCAAAAGGGGGGCCTCGGCTCATGGTAATCCTGCACGCTGCCACCAGTGTCCCTTTTACAGCTCCTTTTTAAAAGGGGCCCTTAACCAGCTAAGTTGGCTGCTTAAGTGGTGATATTGAGCCCTTAAGGACTATTGAGTATTGTGTTCAATTCTGGTCTCCGCATCTCAAGAAAGATATAGTAGAATTGGAAAAGGTGCAGCGAAGGGCAACTAAAATGATAGCGGGGATGGGACGACTTCCCTATGAAGAAAGACTAAGGAGGCTAGGGCTATATAGCTTGGAGAAGAGACGGCTGAGGGGAGACATGATAGAGGTATATAAAATAATGAGTGGAGTGGAACAGGTGGATGTGAAGCATCTGTTCACGCTTTCCAAAAATACTAGGACTAGGGGGCATGCGATGAAACTACAGTGTAGTAAATTTAAAACAAATCGGAGAAAGTTTTTCTTCACCCAACGTGTAATTAAACTCTGGAATTCGTTGCCGGAGAAAGTGGTGAAGGCGGTTAGCTTAGCAGAGTTTAAAAAGGGGTTGGACGGTTTCCTAAAGGACAAGTCCATAAACCGCTACTAAACGGACTTGGAAAACTCCAAAATTCCAGGAATAACATGTATAGAATGTTTGTATGTTTGGGAAGCTTGCCAGGTGCCCTTGGCCTGGATTGGCCGCTGTCGTGGACAGGATGCTGGGCTCGATGGACCCTTATGGCATTACTTATGTACTTATGTAAATTCTTTATATTACACCAAAAATTTGGCGCCAAAATGAAATTCGCCTAAGCACATTCTATAAACTACATCTTAATTTAGGTATTATATATAGAATAAGCCTAAATTTCTGCATGGTTTATAGAATACATTGAGCATCTGTCCATGTGACTAAATTTATTCGCGGGCAGTAATGCCAAGTAAAACCTGGTGCAAATGCTGACACCTAAATTAGGCACAGACTGGATGTATTCTATAACAACACGCATAGATTTAAGAAATGCCAATGACCTGCCCGTTCCATGCCCATAGCCACGGCCCCTTTTCAACTATGCAACTTAGAATTTATGCACAGCACGTAATAGAATATGCTTAGTGTGTAGTGTGCGTAAATTCTAATTAATGCCAATTACTGCTAATAATTGCTTGCTAAAATCCAATTATCAGTGCTGATTAGCTTGTTAACCAATTAGGTTATGTGCATTGTTATGGAATACACTTTGATTTTCACACAGAAATCTCTGCGCCATATATAGAATCTGGGGGTAAGTAGCCAGGTTTAGCGCATAAATGAGACCGCATAAAAGTCTGTCCTATTTTTCTGTGCTAGCCCATGGCTGCTTAAGTGCTTAATATCGACTTAAGTGACTATTGGACTCATTTTCAAAAGAGAAGGACGTCCATTTTTGACATAAATCAGAAGATGGACGTCCTTCTCCCAGAGAAGTCCAAATCTGTATAATCGAAACCCGATTTTGGATGTCTCCAACTGCAGTCCGTCACAAGGATGTCCAAATTTCAAGGCGGCGTGTCAGACGTGTAGCAAAGGCGGGACTTGGAAGTGCCTAACACTTGGACGTCTTTGACCCATAATCGAAAAAAGCAAGGATGTTGGACGTTTTCACCCGGACGTGTTTTTCTTACGAATAAGGCACAAAAAGGTGCCAGAAATGACCAGATGACCACCAGAGAGAATTGGAGATGACCTCCCCTTACTCCCCCAGTGGTCACTAACCCCCTCCCACCCTCAAAAAACATCTTTAAAAATACGTCTTGCCAGCCTCTAATGTCATACTCAGGTCCATGACAGTGCATGAAGATCCCAGGAGCAGTTTTAGTGGGTACTGCAGTGCACTTCAGACAGGTGGACCCAGGCCCATACCCCACCTACCTGTTACATTAGTGGAGGAAACAGTGAACTCTCCAAAACCCACTGCAAACCCACTGTACCCATATATAGGTGCCCCCCTTCACCTGTAAAGGCTATGGTAGTGGTGTACAGTTATTTTATTATTATTATTATTTATCTAGATTTTGCTCACACTTTTTTCAGTAGTAGCTCAAGGTGAGTTACATTCAGGTACATTGGATATTTCTCTGTCCCAAGAGGGCTCACAATCTAAGTTTGTACCTGAGGCAATGGAGGGTTAAGTGACTTGCCCAAGATCACAAGGAATAGCAGCAGGATTTGAACTGACCACCTCTGGATGTCAAGACTGGTGCTCTAACCACTAGGCCACTCCTCCACTCCAGTGGGTTTTGGGGGGCTCAGCACACAAGGTAAGGGAGCTATGTTCCTGGGAGTAGGGTTACCATTTTTTGTCCTCATAAAAAGAGGACACTTGCCTCGCCCCTTTCACGTCCCCTGCCCCTTTCACGCACTCGCCCCGCCCCTGATGCATATTCCCCTCCCCCGATCACCCCCTCCTCCCCCCATCACTTTCCTTCCCCCGTCATCTCCACTCCCCCCCCCCCCCGTCACCTCCCCTCCCCTTACTCTACTATCCCTGGTGGTCTAGAGGTACCTCTTCGGGTCAGGAAAGAGCCCCCTCTTTCCTGCCCGGAGCGCTGCTGCCAGCTGCCCTGCATCCTGTGAGTCTGGCTCTCGTCATTTCAAAATGGCCGCCGAGAGTTGAAGTCTCGCGAGGCTGCTTCAACTCTCAGCGGCCATTTTGAAACGCTGAGAGCCGTACTCACAGTATGCAGGGCAGCTAGCAGCAGCACTCTGGGCAGGAAAGAGGGGGCTCTTTCCTGCCCCAAAGACGAAGAGATACCTCTAGACCACCAGGGATAGTAGAGTAGAGTAGGGGAGAGGAGTCCCGCGCCCGCCAGCCAGCCCGTTTGTCCAGAAATCCGGACAAACGGGCAGGCTGGCCAAATCCGTCCGGACGTCCGGACATGTCCTCAAAAAGAGGACATGTCCGGGTAAATCCAGACGTATGGTAACCCTACCTGGGAGCATTTTATGAAGTCCACTGCAGTGCCGCCTAGGGTGCACGGTTGGTGTCCTGGCATGTCAGGGGGACCAGTGCACTACAAATGCTGGCTCCTCCTACCTTCAAATGGCTTGCATTTGGACGTTTTTGACATGGACATCTTTGGTTTCCAAAATCACCGAAAGTCAGAAATGTCCATGTAAAGGGACATCCAAATCTAGGGATGTCCAAATTTAAGGAGTTGGACATCTCTGACGGTATTTTCGAAATGAAAGATAGACATCCATCTTTTTTCGAAAATACAGTTTTCCACACCCCTGGATTTGGACGTTTTGGAAAGACGTCCAAATCGCAACTTGGACATTTCTTTTGAAAATGCCCCTCCACGTGTTATCCAGCTTAAAAATAATTGGATATTTAAAGCTGAAGCCCGCATAGGTCCCAGCTTTGAATATTCGTGAATAACTCCATCGGTGGTGAGCAAAATGCTCATTGCCTCTGATTGAATATCAAACCCTAAATGTAAAACTGCAGCCAGGTGGTGAAATATACAAGAGAAGCCAGTAAACTGCAGTTTAAAGATCCTTTGTATGCAGTGCCCAGTTGTACATGTATGGGTGAAAGAGAGAGAATTTCCACCTTGTTCTTACTGGTTTAAAGGAAAAGGAGAGTTAGGTGGGAAGTGAAAGACAGACAGAAATTAGAGAGTTTAGGAATGGTTTATGAAGAAAACTAGTCATAAGTACATAAGTAGTGCCATACTGGGAAAGACCAAAGGTCCATCTAGCCCAGCATCCTGTCACCGACAGTGGCCAATCCAGGTCAAGGGCACCTGGCACGCTCCCCAAACGTAAAAACATTCCAGACAAGTTATACCTAAAAATGCGGAATTTTTCCAAGTCCATTTAATAGCGGTCTATGGACTTGTCCTTTAGGAATCTATCTAACCCCTTTTTAAACTCCGTCAAGCTAACCGCCCGTACCACGTTCTCCGGCAACGAATTCCAGAGTCTAATTACACGTTGGGTGAAGAAAAATTTTCTCCGATTCGTTTTAAATTTACCACACTGTAGCTTCAACTCATGCCCTCTAGTCCTAGTATTTTTGGATAGCGTGAACAGTCACTTCACATCCACCCGATCCATTCCACTCATTATTTTATACACTTCTATCATATCTCCCCTCAGCCGTCTCTTCTCCAAGCTGAAAAGCCCTAGCCTTCTCAGCCTCTCTTCATAGGAAAGTCGTCCCATCCCCACTATCATTTTCGTCGCCCTTCGCTGTACCTTTTCCAATTCTACTATATCTTTTTTGAGATACGGAGACCAGTACTGAACACAATACTCCAGGTGCGGTCGCACCATGGAGCGATACAACGGCATTATAACATCCGCACACCTGGACTCCATACCCTTCCTAATAACACCCAACATTCTATTCGCTTTCCTAGCCGCAGCAGCACACTGAGCAGAAGGTTTCAGCGTATCATCGACGACGACACCCAGATCCCTTTCTTGATCCGTAACTCCTAACGCGGAACCTTGCAAGACGTAGCTATAATTCGGGTTCCTCTTACCCACATGCATCACTTTGCACTTGTCAACATTGAACTTCATCTGCCACTTGCACGCCCATTCTCCCAGTCTCGCAAGGTCCTCCTGTAATCGTTCACATTCCTCCTGCGACTTGACGACCCTGAATAATTTTGTGTCATCGGCGAATTTAATTACCTCACTAGTTATTCCCATCTCTAGGTCATTTATAAATACATTAAAAAGCAACGGACCCAGCACAGACCCCTGCGGGACCCCACTAACTACCCTCCTCCACTGAGAATACTGGCCACGCAATCCTACTCTCTGCTTCCGATCTTTCAACCAGTTCTTAATCCATAATAATACCCTACCTCCGATTCCATGACTCTGCAATTTCTTCAGGAGTCTTTCGTGCGGCACTTTGTCAAACGCCTTCTGAAAATCCAGATATACAATATCAACCGGCTCCCCATTGTCCACATGTTTGCTTACCCCCTCAAAAAAATGCATTAGATTGGTGAGGCAAGACTTCCCTTTACTAAATCCGTGCTGACTTTGTCTCATCAGTCCATGTTTTTGTATATGCTCTGCAATTTTATTCTTAATAATAGCCTCCACCATCTTGCCCGGCACCGACGTCAGACTCACCGGTCTATAATTTCCCGGATCTCCTCTGGAACCCTTCTTAAAAATCGGAGTAACATTGGCTACCCTCCAGTCTTCCGGTACTACACTCGATTTTAGGGACAGATTGCATATTTCTAACAGTAGCTCCGCAAGTTCATTTTTTAGTTCTATTAATACTCTGGGATGAATACCATCAGGTCCCGGTGATTTACTACTCTTCAGCTTGCTGAACTGACCCATTACATCCTCCAAGGTTACAGAGAATTTGTTTAGTTTCTCCGACTCCCCCGCTTCAAATATTCTTTCCGGCACCGGTGTCCCCCCCAAATCCTCCTCGGTGAGACCGAAGCAAAGAATTCATTTAATTTCTCCGCTACGGCTTTGTCCTCCTTGATCGCCCCTTTAACACCATTTTCGTCCAGCGGCCCAACCGACTCTTTGGCCGGTTTCCTGCTTTTAATGTATCTAAAAAAATTTTTACTATGTATTTTTGCTTCCAACGCTAATTTCTTCTCAAAGTCCTTTTTTGCCCTCCTTATCTCCGCTTTGCATTTGGCTTGGCATTCCTTATGATCTATCCTGTTACTTTCAGTTGGTTCTCTTCTCCACTTTCTGAAGGATTGTTTTTTGGCTCTAATGATTTCCTTTATCTTACTGTTTAGCCACGCCGGCTGACGTTTAGTCTTTTTTCCCTTTTTTCTAATACGTGGAATATATTTGTCCTGAACCTCCAGGATGGTGTTTTTAAACAGCATCCACGCCTGATGCAAGTTTTTTACTCTGCGAGCTGCTCCTTTCAGTCTTTTTTTCACCATTTTTCTCATTTTGTCGTAATCACCTTTTCTATAGCTAAAATAAGTTGCAGCAGGAAATCCCAGTAGCTGGATGACCCCTGACTGGATTTTATGGCACCTTGGAACCTGGAAAGCCATTCCAGAGCTCTGCTGGCAGTACATACTTTGACCCTTGACTTCAAGATAGAGCAGAGTGATAAAGGAAATCAGCAGCTGTTATTTATGGCATTCTCCAGACTGACAGTTTATATCCCCTGTGCAATGAGCTTCCCACAGCACTTCCCTGTTGGTAAGACTCTTAACATGGGTGCACTGTATTCTCTTCCAACCCTCAAATCTTACCCAGTGTTAATTAATTATTTAATTATTTGTTGATTTATTAACCGCCTTTTTGAAGAGATTTACCCAAGGTGGTGTACAGCAGG
The DNA here is from genome assembly GCF_901765095.1 of Microcaecilia unicolor. Lineage (NCBI taxonomy): Eukaryota > Metazoa > Chordata > Amphibia > Gymnophiona > Siphonopidae > Microcaecilia > Microcaecilia unicolor. The sequence continues at coordinate 444,874,902 of NC_044032.1, forward strand.
TACAGTTTAACATAAAACTTATAATTTTGTTAACATCATAACAATATTAAAATGACTAAATATAAACATAATAAATGAGGTAAACTTGGAAATAACATTTCTGAGAGGTGGAAGGAGGATAACCAGTGGGACACTGTCATACCAGGATACAAATTATATCACAGTGATAGGGTTGATCAAATTGGTGGAGGGGTAGCATTGTATGTTAAGGGGGGCCTTGAATCGAATATACTAAAAATTCTACAGGACATGAAACACATCTTGGAATCCCTACGGGAGTGTGGGAGATGACCCACAAAAGCGGGAGACTCAGCATATTTGTGGTGGGGGAGAGAGAGTGTTCTCATTTGCTGGTGGGAGATTGTAGGGACTGTCTGAAGGTCCTGACGGAAACCTTTAATTTTGTTGGCAAAGTATGTGGCAAAATTATTGCTGGTTAGTTGTGACTGGGAAGGCTGGTTCTGTTGTGGGGTTTGCAGTAGGCTGTTTACTATTTTAAATAGTTGCTTGGTTGAATTTGTAGCTTGTTCAATATGTTGAGAGAAATATTGTTTTTTGGCTGTTGTTAAGTTCTGGCAGGTGTTTCTTATAGTTGAGCCTGTCTTCTACATGAGATTTTCAACATTTTCTTTCAAGTTTACATCCTTGTCGCTTAAGGACCCATAGTTCTGGGGAGAACCATGGGGGCCATTTGTGTGTAGAGCATAGGACTTTCTTTAGAGGGGTCATTTTGTCTAATGCCATTGGTAAGCATGTATTCAAGTTATCAACCTGTTATGACACTGTCATCATCTTTTCATCCATATGAGGGTAGAATAAGGCCTCTAGGAAGTTATCAGCATTCGTATGTTTATTCTCAAATTTCCTTCCAAACTATGGTTGGGTCCATCTGTTTTAGGGAGTCCTTAATAGAACATTTGACTAGAAAATGATCAGTTCATGATAGGGGTGCCTAGAAAATGATCAGTTCATGATAGGGGTGCCTAGAAAATGATCAGTTCATGATAGGGGTGTTATCTTGATGCCACCAGTCTTGTGTTCAAAGATATCAACTCCTCTGCAGAACACCAAGTCTAGCATATGGCCCTTTTCATAGGTTGGAGATTTGATCACATAAGTGAATCCTAGATCTGCCATTGTTTCAAAGAAAGAAGTCATGGTAGTGTCTGGAGTTTCAATGTGTAGGTGAAGGTCTCCCATGAACAGTAACCTAGGGTAGCTCAGGGTTACTTCAGTCATTAGATTTAGCAGTTTTTGCACAGATGATGTGTTGTTGCGAGGTGCTCTGTAGACCACGAGCATCCATATTGGTTCCTTTTCTTCCAGCTGGATTAGGATACATTCTGATTCATACAGGTGGGGGACAGAGAATCTGTGCAGTTTGATTGTCTCTTGGATTAAGACTTCTACTTCTCTACCCCACTTATCTTGTTTTGGTTGGTGCAGAATAGTAAATCCTTTGGGGCATGGTTCAACCAATTGTACCCCTTTGCTTTCATCCAGCAAGCTCTCAGTTATTCCCAAGATGTTTAGGTGGTATTCACTGATGACATCATAGATCATAAGAAATTTTTATTGACTGATCTGACATTTACTAGGCCCAAGTTTCAAAGTAGTGGTCTGTTAGTTGTGATTGTAGTTGTAGTTGTGGGGGTTACTTGATGGTGGTAGGCAGGTATTCATGTGGGTATAGCTAGATAGTGTTTTGCCTCTTGAGTTTGTGTCCTCTAGGCGCTTGGGGGAATCTATTGTTTCTTCTTCCCCAAATTACTGGGATGTATGAAGGTCTTTGGTTTACTAAGCCAAAGCACATTCTTGTTTAAAGCAGGTAAGATTAGAGAGCTCGCTAGCTAGTTTGTCTTTGGGAGCAATTAACAGTGGAGTGTAAATTACGCAGATTGTGCTTCATGAGAGTATTGTCCCCTTTGAAGTGTCTGCTTCCTAGAAAGTTGAGACTTTCTAGTGCCCCGATGATCAGAAGCAAACACGGGTGCTAAAAGATATTAGCACTATACTAGCGCCCGTGTTTTCTCCCGTCCTATTATCAGAGCCGGCAAGCATGTGAAACAATGAGCTTGCCGGATCTGACTGCAAGTAGCATGCAAATGCATGCTGAACAGGGCATTAACTATTCCTCCCCAATGCTCAGTGGGCAGCGCGCCACACAAGAGTGCTGCTGCCACAGCAAACTCTATGCTGGATTGGAGCTGCCATTAGGGTTTACAGAGTATTGGAGAGGAATGAGGAGCCCTGTCCAGCATGCATCTGCATGCTTGCAGACCCCCCATCCTACTCTGGACACAAAGGGCTGGGGGTCCAGTCAACCTCCAGCCCCCAACCCCCCCCCCCCAGACAGAAGGCCCCCCAACTCCCCCCGGACAGAAAGGGCTAGAGGGCTGAAGGCCTGGTGGACCTCCAGTCCTCCAGCCCCCACCTGGTGGTTTAGCACCCCCCCCAACCCCCTCAGACAGAAGGTCCACAACCCCCTCAGACAAAGATGTCTAGAGGTCCTCCAGCCCCCCGGTGGTCTATTGCCTCAGACCCCCTATACCTTGAAGATGGAGGAAGGAGTAGCACTCCCTCTTCCTTCCAGCATCTCCTCCAAAATGTCAGCTCCCTGTCCTGCCCAGTGCATCCTGGGATGTGCTGGGCAGGGCTTCCTTACCATATAAGGGAGAAACTGCTTTTTTTTTTTTTTTAAGAGCCCAGACCTGTCAAACAACTTCTGCAGGAGGATTATGCCTTGAGTGCATGCCCAGGAACAATCTTCCCCCGGAAGTACCCCCATGATCGAAGCTAATAGCACGCCTAAATTTGCATGCTATTAGCTTCGAGCACAGTGGCATTATTTCCCTGTGCTGTTCCAGTGCTAATTTTACAGAGCTGTTTGGAACGGCATGGGGAAATTGATCATCAGGGCCTAGGAGAATATCAGTCAGGCGTCAGCCTTGTAGAACTGCTTACTCTTTCTATATTTTGTACTTTCAAATCTTGAAACAAGGTAAAATAATTTTAAAGTCCAGTATCTAATATCTAAGAAGATACTTCTGTTCACTAGAGACATAAATCAAATTGTATTTCAATCCTGTGAAATTATTTGGATGTTTTAATGCAGAGGGAGATTCAGCAGGATATCAGAAATTTAGAGATAATATAAGTTAAAAATATGAACTTCAACTCACAGATTGTAGTTATGGTTTAATCATTTTGCAGTTTCTGATCCTGATGTCCTTTGATGATCCAATCGATGCAGATCACTGGAGGCTTTTTTGTTGTTCATCCAGCTCAGATCACAAGCAAAGCGAAAGGGTGCTTACTTGAAAAGTGCAGGGGTGCAACAGGCTGCCTTTATCCAAACAAAATAAATGAAACTAAGTGAAGAAAAGAAAACACAAAATAAAACTTAGGACTGGTACCCCAACATAGACCAAGCAGATGTAAAAATTTGAGCAGTAAATAAACACTAGTGTATTATTGGGCTCATTTTCAAAAGAAAAAAACGTCCAAAAAGTGGCATAAGTCTGCATTTGGACGTTTTTCTCACAAAAATGTCCAAATTAGTATTTTTGAAACATATATTTAGACGTTTTTCTCTGAAGTCCATCAGAAGTGCGTCCAAATATCATGGGGGCATGCCAGGAGTGTGTTCAGGGCGGAACTTGGGCGTTCTTAAGACTTAGATGTTTTTCAGCTATAATGGATCAAAACAAAACTGTCCAGGACTAAAACTTAGATGCTTTGAGCTAGACCTGTTTTTATAATGAACAAGGTACAAAAAGGTGCCCTAAATAACCAGATGACCACTGGAGGGAATCAGGAATGACCTCCCCTTATTCTCACAGTGGTCACTAACCCCCTTCCACCCCCCAAAAATATGATGAAAAACATTACTTGCCAGCCTCTGTGCCACCCTCAGATGTTATACTCAGGTCCATCAGAATAGCATGCAGGTCCCTGAAGTAGTCTAGTAGTGGGTGCAGTGCACTGCAGACAGGTGAACTCAGGCTCCTACCTCCCCCTACCTGTTACACTTGTGGAGGAAACTGCAAGCCCTCCTAAGCTTACCAGAAACCCACTCTACCCACATGTAGCCCATAAGGGCTATGGTAGTGGTGTACAGTTGGGGGTAGTGGGTTTTGGGGGGCTCAGCAGACAAGGTAAGGGAGAAATGGTGAGATATGTACCTGGGAGCATTTTACGAAGTCCACTGCAGTGCCCCCTAGGGTGCCCTATTGCTTTCCTGGGATGTCAGGGGGACCAGTCTACTAAAAATGCTGTCTCCTCCTAAATCCCAATGGCTGGATTTTGTACATTTTGCACTTGGACGTTTTTTGTTTGAAAATGGACCAAAAAACAAAACGTCCAAATCACAAAACCTTCTATTTTCGAAGACAAAAGATAGACATTTTTCTTTTCTGAAAATGACCTTTGCTATTCAGATTTTGGACGGTTTATGCAAAATGTCCAAAGTCGGACTTAGATGTCATATCAAAAATGCCCCTCCACATAACCTAACTGGTGTAGAAGAGGTAAAAGTGAATCAATTTTTTACTCTTTCAAAAAGTACAACGATTAGGGGACACTCAAGGAAGTTATATTGTAATACTTTTAAAGTGAATTGGAGGAAATATTTTTTCACTCAATGAATAGTTAAGCTCTGGAACTCATTGCCAGAGGATGCAGTAACAGTGGTTAGCATATCTGGGTTTAAAAAAAATGTTTGGACAAGTTCCTGGAGGAAAAGTCCATAGTCTGCTATTGAAACAGGCATGGGGAAGCCACTGCTTGCCCTGGGATTGGTAGCATGGAATGTTGCCACTATTTAGGTTTCTTCCAGGTACTTGCGACCTGGATTTGACCACTGTTGGAAACAGGATACTGGGTTAGATGGACCATTGATCTGACCCAGAATGGCTATTCTTATGTTCTCATGAATTGTAGGGGCCTGATGTGAACACAGCCTCAAGGCAACACCATTCCTAGGAGTTGAAATGTAAAGGCCTCAGTTTTGGGAGGTTATTTTAAAATCATCTCCACATATAGAAGCCTGGGACACAGAGAATTGAAGGATACATGCCATGGGCATTTTTTGGGTGGGTCAAAATATTTATACACATATTTCCTGTTTTACAATGCAAATACATGCATAATCAAAGGATTTCCTCCATTGGTTTGCTCCAAAGTGAGCATAAATGTTGAGTGCTTGTTTCAGCCAAGGCTTAACACAAGAGATTGGGGCATTCATGTCCTTAATTCCTGCTTTATCATTGTCATGATTATTGCTACTATTGGCTTCTGAGAGGGGAAAAGCTTTAGTGGCTTCATTGCTTAATTAGTCCCATGTATATGAATATTTTTACAAATAATTGTCAACTTTTAAATATGGAAGTTGCAAAATCACTGTTTCTATGTACAAGTGCTGGCATTTATATACATAAGTGCAGTTTGCCTGTTTTTTTGAGGGGGAGGGGAGGCACAGGAAAAAGAAGTCTTATTGCAGTGAATGGAAGTGGATCAATTCAATATGAACACCCACCACATGGGGGGGAGGGGCAGGGTACTGCCACACCATGCCTACCCCAAAATACTCCTATGCATATGTGGAGGCTGCTGAGTTTTGCTACTCTTTTTTTTTCCTCTGTTTCTGTTTAGAAAAATACTGCTCCCACTGCATATGGTACCAAATGCACCTGTATTTGCCTGTATCCTTATCGCTCTCCTATGAAAGGCTCTGCATTCAGCCAAGAGAATCGTGACTGTCCTGACCAAGATGCCCCGATTCCAATTTCAATGTGCCATGCAAAATGGGACGTTTTATTGATTGATTGATTGATTACAAAACACTGCTACTTGCCTGATCTGTAAAGCCTACTGATTTGAGAATGCAAAGCCATTGCTCCAAAGTCTTCAGTGGTTACAAGTAGAAGCACGTTCTCTTTTTAAATTGTGCTGTCTTGTCGTTCTGATTATATATGGCCTGGCTCCACAGTATTTGATGTCTTTGTTTGTTTTACTCGATAAGAACTACATAAATAGTTCTAGACAGTTTCTGAGGCTGCAGTTTCCTTCACCTCAAGGGGTCATCTATAAAACTGAGTTAGAATTGTCTTTCCCTTACCAAGCAACTAAGTGGTGGAATAAGTTACCGACATGTATAAGTTATCAATCTAATTATGTATTATTCTGGAAATCCTTAAAAACTTGATTTTTTCAGAAATTTGTTTTATCTTGAATGTATTACTTTTTTTGGTTTTCACCACTGTACTTTAATAATTAGGTTTTAGAGTGTAATGTCTCTTTCTGTATTGTAATATTCTAGGATTAGGCTCTACTTCTTTCAATTGTACGTCGCATCAATCCATTTATTGGTTGTATGCAGCATATAAGCATTAAGCCCCGGATTCTATGTATGGTGTCTGAAAATTTGCATGGAAACCAAAGAATATTCTATAACAATGCGCATAGCTTAATTAGTTAACTAGCTAATCGGTGCTAATTGGATGTTAAGAAGCAATTAGCAGCACTAATTGGTATTAATTGAGATTTACATGTACAACTCACTAAGGGGCCCTTTTACTAAGGTGCGCAGAAAAATGGGCTGCGTTAGTATAGGCATGTGTTTTGGCCGTGCGCAGATCCATTTTTCAGCGCACCTGTAAAAAAGGCCTTTTTTAAAAATTTTTGCCGAAAATGAATGTGCGACAAAATAAAAATTGGCATGCATCCATATTGGGTCTGAGACCTTACTGCCAGTCATTGACTTAGTGGTAAGGTCTCACGCGTTAACCATGCGGTAATCGTAGAATGACAATTACTGCCTAGTTTCTGCAGTGTGCGTAGCATATGTGCATCAAAAGTGAAATTACCACAAGGGCCACGCAGTAGCCAGACGGTAACTCCAAATTGACGCATGTTGGGTGCACGTAGGCCAGTGGCATAGCTATGTGGGGCCAGGGGGCCTGGGCCCCCTTAGATTTGGCCCTGGACCCCCCTGCCGGCGACCCACCCATCCCCCTCCCACCGCCAACCCGCCATCGCCGTTGCCTGCCTTTTCTGGTGGGGGACCCCAACCCCCACCAGCCGAGGTCCTCTTCTTCTCGCAAAAGGCTTCCTTCTGTTTCTGACATCCTGCACGTTGTACGTGCAGGACGTCAGAAATAGAAGGAAGCCTTTTGCGAGAAGAAGAGGACCTCGGCTAGCGAGGGTTGGGGGTCCCCCGCCAGCAAAGGTAGGCGACGGCAGGTTAGCGGCGGGAGGGGGGGTCGAGAGGGTCAGCGGCAGGGGGGGCAAAGTCGGCAATGGCGGTGGGGAGGTGGGTGTCGGCAATGGCGGGGGGGGGGGGGTCGGCAGCGCCGGGGGGGCTAAAATGTGCCCCCTCACCTCGGGCTCTGGACCCTCCTCCTGCCAAAGCCTGGCTACGCCCCTGACGTAGGCACCTACTGGCTTAGCAAAAGGACCCCTAAGCGTATTCTACAATGTGGTACACCTAAATACTAAGTTGCACAGTTGAAAAGGGGGCGTGGCCATGGATGGGTCTTAGGCATTTCTAAAATCTATGCATATTATTATAGAATACATCCACTGCACCTAATTTAGGCATAGGGATTTACACCAAGTAAGATGTGGCCTAAATGGACACGACCAAATTTAGTTGCATGGTGAGCCGCTCGGTGTATTCTATATACTGTGTGGAAATTTAAGTCTATTCTATAAAATTTAGGCATTCTTTAGAGAATACACCTAGATGTAATATTTTTCTGCGCAGAGTTTTCAGGTGCCATATTCAAAATCTGGCCCTAAATGTAATATAATTTACCACCTTTTTGAAAACTTCACCCAAGGTGGTGCACAGAAAGAATAATCTGAGCAAAGGCCTAAATGTAGATAGTTAGACTAAGTTTGAAATGGAAGTGCCAATGCCTTCTTTCCGCCAAATTATGCAATTGCAGTGCCAACAACCTATGCCAATCCATGGCACTCTTTAGATTGCCAAAAGCACCCTGCAGTGTTCCATTTTTTTCAGTGGAGAGAGAATTCACTTGCAAAGAATATTCCCAGTTCAACCACCGGGTCTTTATAATGATGAATTACCAGCAGGGAATTTAACATGCATACATGCTTTTTATATGTACACACACACTGACACATACATGTAAACTTACACACTCTCTCAGAACCTAGCTAGCTGTCTGCCTCTCAGGTCCTGTAAAGGAAGGAGAATATTCCTGCGTGCTCTGGGATCTGCAATTTTCGCCATGGTTAATTAACTGAGCAAGGGGCATCAGACAAAAGCTTTGATATCTATCTCCACACTTCACGCTCTGAAGAGCCCTTAATGTTTAGAGACTCCAGCCTGGCAGAGATGGGGGTAACTTGAGAGCTCTGCACTCCCAATACTCTGCCAAAATCAAAGCTCAGGCCAAGGAGGGGCACAAACAGTGGGCTGAAGCACTCCAGAGAGACCTTTCCAAAATAAAGTAGCTATAATTTACCAACTCTCTCTCCTGCCAAGCCCATCGCAGAGACCTTGCTATGAACCTCTGGTTGACATGTTTGCTACATTCTGCTGGGCATTCTACAAGGAGAGAAGCAGGTGACAGAATTAGACAGAGAGTGGGTAGGGAATTAAAACATTTGAATTGAAATTAGTTGAATCAGGACCATATTCTTAAGTAACATCTCTTTATTAAGGATATGATTGTGACCTTAAAATTGTTTCCATGTATTACTATTAGCTTCCATTAATTACATGATTAAATATAGACTGTCTGGTTTTGTAGTTCTTTTCCATATTCATGTTTTATTGTACACTGAAGCACTACACCCCCTATACTGTACCGTTCCCTCGGATTTTTGCGACCCAAGTGCATGACCCTGCATTTTTTGGGATTAAACCTTAGTTGCCAAATATCGGTCCATTCCTCTAGCTTTGCTAGGTCCTTCCTCATGTCATTCACACCATTCAGGGTGTCCACCCTGTTGCAGATTTTAGTATCATCCGCAAAGAGACAAACCTTACCAAATAGCCCTTCCGCAATATCACTCACAAAGACGTTAAAAAAAGCCGGCCCTAGGACCGATCCCTGCGGTACTCCACTGACGACATCCTTTTCTTCAGAGCAAGCTCCATTTACCACCACCCTCTTTCTCCTACCATTCAACCAATTTTTTACCCAATCAGTTACTCTAGGTCCCATACCGAGGGCACTCAATTTATTTATCAGTCGCCTGTGCGGAACCGTGTCAAAGACTTTGCTGAAATCCAAGTATACCACATCAAGCGCCCCTCCCACATCCAACTGTTTGGCCACCCAGTCGAAGAAGACAGTCAGATTCGTCTGACACAACCTGCCACTAGTGAAGCCATGCTGCCTCAGGTCTCGCATTCTATGTAGTTCAAGAAATGTCACAATCCTCCTCTTTAGAAGCGTTTCCATTAGCTTACTCACCTCCGAGGTCAGGCTGACAGGTCTGTAATTCCCTACCACCTCCTTACTTCCACTCTTGTGCAAAGGAACCACATCCGTCCTTCTCCAGTCCACCAGGACCACTCCAGTTTCTAAGGAAGCATTGAAGAGGTCCATCAGCGGAGCCGACAGAACTTCTCCGAGTTCCTCAAGCACCCTCGGGTGTATCCAATCAGGCCCCATCGCTCTGTCTACTTTTAGTTTGGCAAGCTCCTCACAAACACAGTCCTCTGTAAACGGGTCTTGGTCTACCATACATCCATCTCTTTTAGCCTTTGTTTTCTGCCGACCTATCCCAGAGCTAAAATAATCGTTAAGCAGTTCAGCTTTATCCTTATCATCTTCCACATATTTCTCTCCCTCAGCTTTGAGCCTCACAATGCTATTATGGCACTTCCTCTTGTCACTTACATATCTGAAAAAGTCCTGTCCCCCAATTTTACCGTATTAGCTATCTTTTACTCCATTTGCTGCTTCGCTTTCCTGATAGATTTTCCAGCTTCTCTTCGTTGTTCAAAATAAACTTTACAGGCAAAGATAATGCCACATCAGCAACTGAGAATCAGTTTTTACAAATCAGACTATATTCTCACAGTGTAGTGGACTTCACATAAAAGGTCCCAGGTACACACCTCACCATTGCTTCCTTATGTTGTATTGTGAGTACCCACCAAAAACCCAGTGTACCCAACTGTACACCACTACAATAGCCCTTATGACTGCAGGTGTCACCTATATGTAGGTACAGTGGATTTTGATGAGTTTTAGCGGGCTCACACTTTCCACCACAAGTGTAACAGTTAGAGTGGGATATGGGCCTGGGTTTCCTTCTCTACAGTGCACTGCATCGACCCCTAGGCTACTCGAGGGACCTGCTTGCTGCTCTAATAGGACTGGCCATAACATCTGACACTGTCATAGAGATTGGTATGTACTTTTTCTTTCACATCTTTGGAGAATGGGGGGGGGGGGGGGGGGTCAGTGACCACTGGGAGAGTAAGGGGAGGGTCATGCCTTAATCCCTCCAGTGGTCATCTGGTCATTTAGGGCACCTTTTTCTAGTCATGATAAAAACAGGTCTAGTTGAAAACGTTTAAATTGTAGCCCTAGATTCTTTTGTTTTGTTAAAAGTATGGCAGAGAAATGTCCAAGTCTTAGGAACACCCAAATCCTGCTCCCAAAACTCCCACGGCATGCCCCCTTGTGATTTGAATGCACTGTCAATGAACTGCATAGTAAAACGTTTAAAATGGGTTTTGAAAATAGCAAAGAACGTTTTGGTAAACAAAATGTCCAATTAAATGCCGCTTTGTGCCACTGAACGTTTTTCTGTTTCGAAAATGAGCCGCATTTTGTACAGCACTCTGAACATTTAGTAGTGCTATAGAAATGATTAGTAATAAATCCCAATAATTTTCTGTTCTAATATATTCTCAGGAAAATTATGTTGAACAATTTTTTTTAGAATAGTACGTATATTGTCACCACATTCACAATCCCCTGCATTAAACTTCTGGATAACTTTGCTAGATTTTTATTGAATAAAGAATTGTTATTACACAATTATTCTAAACCACTAATTAACATGTTTTCCCCACTTTCTCTTTCAGGTTCTTCAAATGGGGAATTAACTAGTGTGTAAACTTTTGCTACCTTCTCTCAATTTTTAGCTCTGTCATCCTTTCAGCTGAACAAACTTCAGGGCTCTGTTCATTTGGCAGAGTCCTTGGCCTATGAAATTCCTTTGAAGCTGCTTAAATCATGCTGATCCTCTTTTACAGCAATGTTTCTAGATATTCTGAATGCCAGTCTCCAGGAAGGCATTTTTCCATCTAAATGGAAATGTTCAGTAGTCCGTCCTCTTCCAAAGGAAGGCATGCAGGATAAATGCAATCCTATCTCCAATATTCCTTTTTTTGGCAAAATTACTGGAGAAGGCAGTTGCAACCTACAGCTTTTTGGGAAGATACAAGATGTTTCCATCCATAACAATCTGGTTTTCATTCTGGCCACAGAATGGAGATAGCACTAGTGGGAATGTTAGAGGAGATTCTCGATTATAAAGACAATTGTAGAGACGTCTTTCAAATTCAACTGGATCTTAATGCAGCCTTTGATGTTACTAATCATTCGCTATTTCTATGTAGGTTGAAACAGTCTAATATCACATTAAACTGGATTGTTGCCACTATTTTTCAGAGCAAACCTATATTCATTTCCCTCTGCTTATCCGCAGGCTTTTGGTTTCATGTCGAGAGAAGCTACGTGAGGAGAACACATGCCTTTTTCCAAAATTGCCTTGTCGCCCAGACCCTGAGGCAGCCATAGCGCGAGACACTGGCCATCGTCGGCTTGGGGAAATTTACCTATTTTGAAAGGAAAGGGGCAAGCTGCTTGACACAGCGTGATGTCACTACTGCTGTGAATGAATGCTACCGATAAGTGTCGTTTTTTTTCTCGGTTTTGCAGCACAGTGCTGTAGTTGTCTTATTACTGCATTGTTGACTTGTATTAGTTCTATAGTAGCTTATCAGCACTATTAGTTTGTTTAAGATTCTTTTTCGAATTTTTGGAAATAATTTCTGGCCAAATTCTTTGACGTAATCGTGGAAGGTGTTTTGGTGGCCAATGATGAAGAGTTGATCGTTACAATCTATTTCAGCTCTATAGGATTTGTTAGATCCTGGAGCTCTTTGAGGCTTTTTTCCTTCCTTGTCTGAAATGTGTTTGTGACAACTACTGCTTTATGCCAAATACATATTTTGAAGTTTTGTGGAAAAAAGATTTTTGAAATTTTTAAGTAATTAAGTATTTCCACACCTACCCTATACATTACTTAGTGGATTCCATAAGGATCAGTCAGACCTGAGTTAACTATTAAGGGAAATGAGTATGTGCTTAGGGCACCAAGGGAAAGGGACACCACAGAGTTTTCCCCCTAGCTATATGCCCTTAACTTTTTCATTGCCATCTGCCAAACCCATTATTCAACATAAACTTCAGTGTTTTTCTAATCATTATAAATATATGTTATGTTTCGTACAGTAATGATATTTCTCAGCATTTATTGAGTCTTAATGTCTTGTCTGTTAAGCAACGGAAAGGGGCACCATTGTTGGACTGTGCTTAGGACATCAGTTGGCCTTAAACTGGCCCTGGGATCACTCCTTGCACCGTTGCCTCTTTAATGTTTTTATTGTGCCTCTTACATTCATTATTTAAGGACTAGAACTAAATGCTTATTTTTATGTGAACAACATACAACTGGTTATCGTCCATGATCAATGGAGTCCTGCCTTCCAACACTGGAGCAGAAATTAAATGAACATTTAAACAGGTTAGAAGAGCATAAACTTGTTTTCAACCCTCAGAAATGTGAGGCACTCTAGATTTCCTGACATAGACCCCCTCCTTTTCAGCCTACCATACATCATTGTCCTATTGTAATTAGGGATCCATTTTGTCTTTGGGACTAAATGTTTGCAGGGCTCTCTGTGTCTTCTCAGATTTCCATGACTATTAAAACGTTCCTTTTTTTTTCTATATCAAACATTTCTTAGACTTCAGAACAGCTGTGGACTACATACTTTTTAAAGAAGACAGGGAACATAAACCTGCTTATTTTTGTAGTCCTGAGGTTCCATAAACTTTAAAAAAGAGTCAGGAAATAAGAAGAGCAACCAGCTTATTTGTCTTAAATGAGGCCGTCCAGTTAGGACATTATTTGAAGAATGGAACAGGATAGAATCTTAACACAGAGGATCTTTCAGATATGGGAAATGAAAGACAGTGGTCTATTCAGAACATTTCAGACTCAATGGGCAATCTGGCTACTACTTTAGTATTTGAGTGTACAGTTGTCTTTTAAAATTCATTGGTGCAGTGCCAGAATTACAGCCTTTTACTGTAATAGAGATGCTGCAAGGGTAGACACACCTGTTTTGGGACTTAAAATCATCACGAAGCGTTTGTGGTCTGTCATCAGTGTAAGCTTTCTTTCATAGATGTAGGAGTTGAATTTCTTTTCTTCCAAGATTAAAGCCAGTCCTTTCTCAATCTGGCTATTGTCTTTTTCACTGTTGTAAGAGAAAAAGAAGCAAAATGCAAGAGGTTTTTTTTTGTGACCCTCTTTAATCATATGTGAAAGATAGTTCTTGCAGCCTAAGAGGAAATATCACAAGTGAATTGAATGAGCTATCTGATGTCATAATAAATTACAACCTAGGCTGAGAGTTTGTGGTTGATATTCAGCTGCTATAGGGCCAACATACTAAACACGCATTAGCACATTACACTACAAGTACAAAAGTCCCTGACTTAGGACAAATACACTGTTTAGTTAAGTTCATATTCTAGCATGCTAAAATGTTAATACACCAGATAATGCTAAACTGATTTATAACATGCTAATGACTTCATTGATTTTTTGTGAGCTATGTAGAAAGGGTATTCGGTCCAGAAGTAAACTGTTAATACACTGATCTAGAATGCTAAAAGAGCTCTCATCTCTGATCCCCCTTCCCACCTACACAATTCATTAAAAAATGATCCCCCAGCCCTGATCCCTTCTTTTACCTATCTAATTATAAAAAAATGTTTTTCCCCAACTGATTACTAAAAAAAATGATACTCTCACACCCACCCAGTTCAAAATAAAATGAGGTTCTCACTCCAAGCAGGTTGTTTAGATGATTATCCACTTGTTCTAACCAAACTACACTTGCCCTGCTTAATAGCCAAGATATACAATCTCTCATGAACTCTATCTTTCAGCTGGTTCTCATTAAACTGGTTTCTCTTCCATTTCCTTTGCAACAGTTTAGGTTTATTTATTTATTTTTTCAAACCACCCTTCACATAGAGCACCACAGTGATTTACATAATACAGAAATCAGAAAAGAAAAAACTAGGAGACACAGTAGAAGACGGAACAGTGATTACAGGAAAAGCTTAACGCTCATCACAGGAATACCTGAGGCATCTCTGTTAATATTTAATCCCCATTGACTTGCATAAAAAGTAGGGCTTTACGCCAAACTTAAATCTGTTGAACAAGATCTCAAGATAAAGACATGTTAGGACAGAATATGCTATTTAACTGGTCAGTGGCCGTGTTTAACCGGTTAAATGGCTTTAAATATCAGAGGGTGGGAGTCTGACTGAGCATAGCAACTGGTGTAAGGGGAGGTGAGGGAGAGTCCAGGCTTAAAGAGGTAGCTTCCATAATTTGCTTTTCTTTTACACGACAAGACCCCACTCCTTTACCCATAGATAGAATATTAGATGGCTTAACAAAGGAGTCCATTAGACCCTATGCTGCCCCACACTGAGGATGCACTTGATCTTTCAACTTCCCTTTCCTCTTGCCCATCATGAATAATATAAATGAAATGAGATCCGGGAAATTATAGACCGGTGAGTCTGACGTCGGTGCCGGGCAAAATGGTAGAGACTATTATAAAGAACAAAATTACAGAGCATATTCAAAAGCATGGATTAATGAGACAAAGTCAACATGGATTTAGTGAAGGGAAATCTTGCCTCACCAATCTACTACAGTTCTTTGAAGGGGTGAACAAATGTGGATAAAGGTGAGGTGGTTGATATTGTGTATCTGGATTTTCAGAAGGCATTTGACAAAGTACCTCATGAAAGATTCCAGAGGAAATTGGAGAGTCATGGGATAGGAGGTAGTGTTATTGTGGATTAAAAACTGGTTAATAGATAGAAAAGAAGGCATACCAATAACATTCAACCTCAATATTAAATAGACTACACATGAACTAGAAAAAGCGAACTCTTATCACTGGACTGACTAACCTCTTTCACTTTAACCCTTACGTTGATTATGGTTTCTCTACAGTCGATGACCTAATGTATGCTACAATCCTATCTATCACGTGGGAATCAATATGCACTACCACAATGTATTCTTCTTTACCAAATATGTGTGCACCTTAATGCAACGACTTTTGTACTCTGTTACCCGGAAATGGCAACAGCCATTATGGCAAATGTAAGCCACATTGAGTCTGCAAGTCGGTGGGAAAATGTGGGATATAAATGCTACAAATAATAATAATAATAATAAAAACAGAGTAGGGTTAAATGGTCAATATTCTCAATGGAGAAGGGTAGTTAGTGGGATTCCACAGGGGTCTGTGCTGGGACCGTTGCTTTTTAACATATTTATAAATGACCTAGAGATGGGAGTAAATAGTGAGGTAATTAAATTTGCTGATGACACAAAGTTATTCAAAGTCATTAAATCGGGGGAGAACTGTGAAAAATTACAAGAGGACCTTACGAGACTGGGAGAGTGGGCATCTAAATGGCAGATGACGTTTAATGTGAGCAAGTGCAAAGTGATGCATGTTGGAAACAGGAACCCAAATTACAGCTACGTCATGCAAGGTTCCACGTTAGGAGTCACAGACCAAGAAAGGGATCTAGGTGTCGTCGTTGATGATAGGTTCAAACCTTCTGCTCAGTGTGCTGCTGCGGCTAAGAAAGCAAATAGAATGTTAGGTATTATTAGGAAAGGAATGGAAAACAAAAACGAGGATGTTATAATGCCTTTGTAACCGCACCTCGACTATTGTGTTCAATTCTGGTCGCCACATCTAAAAAAAGATATAGTGGAATTAGACAAGGTAAAGAGAAGGGCGATGAAAATGATAAAAGGGATGGGACGACTTTCCTATGTGGAAAGGCTAAAGTGGCTAGAGCTCTTCAGCTTGGAGAAAAGGCAGCTGAGAGGAGATATGTTAGAGGTCTATAAAATAATGAGTGGAGTTGAACGGGTAGATGTGAAGCGTCTGTTTACGCTTTCCAAATATACTAGGACTAGGGGGCATGCGATGAAGCTACAATGTAGTAAATTTAAAACAAATTGGAGAAAATGTTTCTTCACTCAACGTGTAATTAAATTGTGGAATTTGTTGCCAGAGAATGTGATAAAGGCGGTTAGCTTAGCGGAGTTTAAAAAATGTTTGGGCAGCTTCCTAAAGGAAAAGTCCATAGACCATTATTAAATGGAATTGGGGAAAATCCACTATTTCTGGGATAAGCAGTATAGAATGTTTTGTACTTCTTTGGGATCTTGCCAGGTATTTGTGACCTGGATTGGTCACTGTTGGAAACAGGATGCTGGGCTTGATGGACCTTTGGTCTTTCCCAGTATGGCAATACTTATGTACTTATGTACCTGCTGGTCAGTTTCTCACATACCGTCTAAGAACTTCACTAATAACTAAATATGCTTTCAGCTTCTTTGTGGACTCTGAAGGGGCTCCAAATTGGCAACTCATGTCCCTTTGGGCACATCACCTCAGACGACATACTGCGGCACTGCTGGATTTTTTAAACAAGTGGCTCCTCTTGATGATGTCATGGAAGAACCGAGAGCTCAGGGAGGCTCCAGCAGGCAACGTGGTAAGCAAAGCCCCTCCTCCCTCCCATTATCTATGACTCTTACTCTGGCAGTAAAGTTCTCTCTCCTTCAAAACGTTGTGGCACTGCTGGATTTTAAAACAAGGGGAACCTTTTGATGATGTCACAGAAGGACCGAAAGCCTGGGGAGGTTCCAACAGGCAGAGTGGTAAACAGAGTCCCTCCTCCCATTCTTCTTTATGGATTTTATTGAGCAGCAATGTCCTCTCTCCTCTTAGTCCAGAGACATTATTGACCTCATTATTGATTCAGTCTTGAGACAATGGGAACAGAGGAACAGGCTTAGTGGCACCACTATCACATTTGATACAGCGATTCTGCATGTGTTGTGGAAGAGATTGACTGAGGTGGGGTAATCATGCAATGGTTTATGTCCATTACAGGTCAAGACCAGCAAGTGTGGGTTAGAGCTGAGGAGGTATAAGGTGGCTAGAGGAGTTTCATTGGGGTGAATGTGTTGCTCTTATGCCAAAGGATACATGCATTGGGCACTGAATTCCAAATCTATATTAATGATATTTTATTGTCTAATTATTTCCTAGTCTCCAATGGGCCACTTTTACCTAAAATTGTGCTGTTTTTAATCAGCTTTTATCCTGGTTTTCTGAGGATCAATTGACCGTCAATTAAAAAAAAATGAACAAAAAACCCCCCAGAGATGATGGAAGTTTATAATG
This sequence comes from Microcaecilia unicolor, assembly GCF_901765095.1. Taxonomy (NCBI): domain Eukaryota; kingdom Metazoa; phylum Chordata; class Amphibia; order Gymnophiona; family Siphonopidae; genus Microcaecilia; species Microcaecilia unicolor. The sequence goes on from NC_044032.1 coordinate 444,892,498, forward strand.
ACCCCAACTATATTCCCTCTGTTTCTGTAATGTTGAATGGTTTCACACCAATGAGTTCAGTATCTGGGTGTTATATTGGATGCCAGATTTTCTTGTAGACTGCAGGTGGTAAATGTTATTCTGGAAGGGTTCCATAAACTTCATTAGGTACATAGATTGTGTGCTTTCCTGAATTCATTGGATTTTACATTGGATGTACAACCCTTGGTTTTACCATATTTTGATTACTGTAATATGTTATATATGGTATTGACTGGTTCAACTATCAAACCATTTTTAATTAGCTCAAGATAGAACAGCTCAGGTAATAAGTGGTGTGAGGAGATGTGATCATATAACTCTGGTTCTAGAGTTACATTGGTTGCTGTCACAATATTAGGCTTATTTTAAACATTTATTTTTGCTTTTTAAAAAATGATTCCATTATGTTTGTATAACTAAGCTGGTTGTACATGTGAATGCTTGTATTCCTTCTCCTACACTGCTATCAAGTCTGCAGGTATTGATGGCGGAATCAGTAACCTTGCTGAGTATAAGGAGATCACCCGCTCACATGACTTTTTTTTTTCTATGAGGAAACCACTATTGTGTGCATGTGTGTGGTAGAGAGAGATGAAGTTAACACAACTTTCACTCAGCAGACTTGCTATAGAGTTTCTGTAAAGAGTGGGAGTGAGGGATGTCCTCGATGCATAAGCTTTGAAGTGAAGACATCCTCAACAGAGGGAATTCCTTATTGCAATTGGAGGAGCTTGAGAGGAAAGGAGGAGGGAGGGAGAGTCCTCGGAGAGGTCTTTAATGCCTGTAACTTGCCATTCATCATCATTAAGGCCTGTATGCTGCCCTCCGGTTCACCCCTTGCCCAGAGCTGAGCCTGGATTCAGCTCTCTACCATCCATCTTGTGACTGAAACAAAAAAGAGCCAAATTTATTACAAATGGTTTAATCGCCGACAGCACTAAATTTCTCCCTAGACAGCTGCAGGCAGGCCAGTTCCCCGAGCTGCCATGAACAGGCTGAAGCCACAAGGATACATATCCTTTTCTTTTTAATTATGACTCACGTTCCTTTCTTCCTAGTTATAAGTAAAATCCTCAAAATAAAATGTTTTACTGTGTATGGGTGGGAGGGGTCCATATCCAACCCTGGTTACTGGGATCTTTAAGTAGGAGTTAAGCAGTTCTTGTAGTGGACTGGGCCCAAGGTAAACATTGCAGTAACACGGAGGTAGATATTCAGCCCATGGGCTGAATTAAACCCAGATATTCAGTGCTGAACCATAACCAGCTGGTTGCTGAAGTTCTCTGTGTGCCGGCTAATATTCAGTGCTGGCACTCGATAACTATCTGGCAGTTCTACATGGTTGGATAGTTATCCGGGCATCAGCACTGAATATCGATAACTTCTGGGTCTGCTCCAACTGCCCCTGGACTGCCACAGAATCTCTGGTTAAGTGCCCCTGAATATCAATGACTGGGATGAGGAGAGCAATTTAACTAGATAGACAGAGAGTATTTTAATAGATGATGACAATAAAGTGGTTAGGGTTGTACAATAATGATTGGAAGCACAATAATTATCACTGCACTGCTTTTTTGAGCTTTTGCTTTTAAGGATCCTTTGTGATGTACCCTGTGCCCTTTTTGAATTCCATTTCCACTTCCTTCTTTAGAAGGGCATTCCTGGTGTAAGGACTGGGGTTGGTGTTTCACCTAGGCAGCTGCTTTTTGAACGTCTAGATTGAGGACAAACCCTGTACATAAACAGTATTTATTGGTTGGGATGAGGGCCAGGACCAGAATCCTCTGGGAGGCCAATATTTGGGGGGGGGGGGGGGCAGATTCAGAGAGATGGCAGATACCAGGCCACATCTGTGTGTTTGTGTGTGTGTGTGTGTGTGGGGGGGGGGGGGTACAGGCAGATTCCGGAACTGGGGTGGAGAGGGAGGAAGATGTGGGTAGGGGCAGAGAGTATGGAAGGGAACAGAGAGGAAGAGATGGATGCAGGGATGGAAGAGAAGGTTAAAAAAACTGTATTGTATATAAGTATAGGGATAGGGATGGGAAGGGCCCATCCAGGTTAAATCTTGGCCCACCCAAAATGGCAGGCCTGGCTATGTCCCTGGTTCTGGGATGTATCTCAGCTGAGCCTGTGACTTTGCTCACTTTCAGTTTTGCAAATTCTTAAATAGTATGATATCTAGCTTACCTCCTCTGTAGCTAGAAAATTGTTTTGTGGCTGCCATATGGGGAACACACACTGTTACAACTTTTACCATAAACCCTTGCTTTGCTTAAACCCTTATCCTTGGTATTAAAACATTCAATCCAGAGGTAGTACTGTTGATTTCAATAAGCCAGTTCTAGGGGCATAGTTTGGGTAAAGTTCTATATTCTAGAGTATATGTACAAATTTTTTTTTTTGAAACTTTGATTTTTATTTAGTATAAGAAATCATACAATTACATCAATAACTGTAACAATATCAAACACAAACTAACCATCACATTGCCCCTCCCCTCCCGTTCCTTCTTCCTTCTTCCCAACCCAATACTAAGACAATAGCTTTCAATACGGTATGGTACTAATCTATAAAGGACAATGAAGATCAAAGAAGGCAATGAGGATTTGTAGTGGCCTCCAAGAATACCACCACCAATTCCATCTCACCATGGAGGTTCCAGGGAATATATCTTTAAAATATAGGCCATAACTATAAATAGTGAGTTGTTTGGAGGAGGGGCCGGCCCTTCCCAAAAGAAGCCAGCCACATTGTACCAACTGCCATAACTGATCAAACTGGGGCCCTTTGCCCTTCAATTCTAAGGTGATTTTATGGTATACCCGGAGTTCTGCAACCGCATACTTTCAATGTGAAACAGAAGGACCTGCAGTATCCTTCCAACTCCGGGCTATAACCAGTTTGGCTGTCAGAATCAATAGGTGGACAATCCCCTGAGGAATACCCTCTGCCAGGGACACCCCCGTTATCAGATCCAACAAGTAGGCCAATTTGTCCCCCTCCCCCAGTGCTCTCCTGTCAATTCGTATACTAGAGCCCAAATAGGTTTGCACTTTTGCGCAGTCCAACTACATGTTTGTCAGTGGCTCTTTGCCCACATCTCCTCCAGAAAATTCCCTGTTGTCCATCCCCCTCTTAGCTGCTGTCACCGCTTTAACCAGCGCCCATTAAGTTCTATGAAGGATCTGAAACTGCAGTTGGTTATATTTCATAATGGGAGTGCATTTGTGGGTGTACCAATATATCTGCTCCCCATTCCTCTTTGTTCAGCAAGCACCCTGCCCACTGAGCCTATTTATGGAGCTGGGCATCAAGAGGGAAAGTTCTGAGCAAAGGCGTGACACAAGTTTCTTGCGAGAGGCCTCTTTAAACAAAACCAATTCTCTATGCAAATTCACTTTAGCATTGCTATCCAATAGGAATAGCCTCCCCTGAAAGTACTGATAAAAGGGAATTTTACCTCTCAATAGATCCTGTAATTGGCTATGTGACACCAGAGACCCCTGGGAGAAAAGATCTTTAAAATTTATGAGCTCCACTCCTTCCAGTTTCCAACGTAACAAGGAAAAATAATTTGATGACCAAAGCTGGTAGTCTTTCAACAGGCTATACAGAAACATACAGCTTACTAGCCAACTTCCCCCTCTCACCAGCCTCCAAGCAGAAATCAGGGGTTGGAGAAAATGATGTCCCATCAGTTCCTTAGCACTCTGATCTCCCTCTTATATTTCTGTACTTCCCCCCTCAAATATAGAACACGGGTGGAGAATTGCCTTTTCTAAGGGCACCCATTGCACTGAGGGGGCCTCAAAATGGTGATCTTTCATAGCTTTTAGAAAAGCTGCCTGATAATATCTTTTCAAATTTGTCATGCCAAGTTGCCAACCTCCCCTCTATTCCTTGAATTTTATAACCTCATCCACCCCACCCTAGGTCTCTGTTTATGCCAAGGGGATAGTTTCTCAGAATGCTATCCCCTTGTCTGAATTGTTTATTTGGAATCAAGATTGGCAGCTGAGTAAAAAGAAATAGAAATTTTGGTAGTATCATTATCCAGATCGCTTGTCCTATTGCACTTGCTTTGTGAGGCACTCTTAATTCAATCTAAAAAGCTCTGAGCACTTTTTTTGATATAATTATCCCTAAGTATCTAAAATCCTTTTCTGCTACCTTAAAAGGGAATTGTGGGAAGGCAGAGGTGTCTATATTAAACAGTAATGTCTCTGTTTTGTCAATGTTGGTCTTGAAACCGGAGACTCTCCCAAAGGCTTCCAATTCTTTTAATAGGTGTGGCAAAGTTAGAGTCAGGTCAGCCATAAAGATTAAGGTGTCGTCCATATATAATAAAATTGTATGGGGTCTCCTCAGACCACTACCAGTGCGATCTTAGAGACCTGCCTTCTATGGGCAGTGAAGGGTTCAACTGCGATGGCAAACAGCAATGGGGAAATTGGGCAGCCCTGTCTTGTACCTCTCTGAAGAGCAAATTCTTCAGATATTTTACCATTCACTACTATTGTGCTCCTAGGGTCCACATATAATGATCTCACCCATGCCCCATATTAACCCCCCAACCCCATGTGTTCCATTACTGCAAATAGGTAGGCACACTCCACCCTAAAAAAAATGCCTTTTCAGTGACTATGGCTACGCACATCGCCGGTATCTTACGCTGCTCAAGAATCCCAATTAAGTCCACGGCTCAGCCAACATTATCTCCCAATTGGTGTCACCAGACAAACCAGGCCTGATCACAATGAATAAGTTTCCATAAAATAAAGTCTAACCAGTTAGCTAGTATTTTGGCAAAACGTTTCATATCCATATTCAAAAGGGCAATGGGTCTGTAGCTAGTTCATTGACTAGAGTCTTTTCTGAGCTTCGGAAGTACTACTATGTGCGCTTTATACATTGATCCAGGGAACCAAGTCTAGTCCTCTACCTCTCCAAAAACACTCGCTAGGAGAGGGGCTATCTCGCTGTTCATTACTTTATAATATTCTGCAGGAAGCCCATCTTCTCCTGGGGATTTCCCCCCTGGTAGTTTTGAAATAACTCTACTGATTTCTTCCATGTGTAAAGAATCTATACACATCTACAATATATCAAACAGCACATTTACTTATTTATTTAGTCTTATTTTATTTATTCTTATTTTACTTCTTTATTCTTGAGCAAAATGACCATTCAAAGCCATTATCAACACATAAGATTACAATAAGATCAAAGCAGCATAGCAATTAAATTAAAGCGAAACAAAATAAAAATTAAGATTGAAATAAGACAGTACCTCAGGGCATAATACCATGCAAAATCAAATCCCCATCATTTGCTCAACCTTTTCATACCCTCTTCGTTCCTTGCTTCACCATAGTAGTAAGTATACCAATGAACCCAGTTTTCAAGGAGACCTTACTAATAGCAAGAAGATATTAAAACACTAGAGGGCTGTTTGATTAAGCTTTTGTTAAATAGTTAGCTTGGATTTTACTATGTGGTATATATTTGTGTGTTCCCATGCTAACAGCTACTGTATTTTAAAGCCAGCCAGTGCAGTAGGAAACCAATGCTGGCTACGTATGTGGCAGCCTGAGCTCTAGAATATCTCTTGGGTTTGCAGGTACCATTTGGCACAACTTTGATGGAGCAGGAACAACTAGGGCTTGTGTCTGCTCCCCACTAGACACCCTTGGTAAGAACTGGAATTGGGGGCTGTTGGGCCCTTGTCTGGGGGTTGGTAGATGGGGGTATAGGGGGAGGGTCATGGTTTAAGGAATCCTTGTTTTGGGGGGGGGGGGGGGGAGGTATCAAAAAGGTTTTCCATGTTGGAGGATTGGAAGGGGAGGTGTTCTTGGTCTTTGCACTGCCCATCAGCAATGAGGCAGATCTAAATGCCAATGTGGATGTTTTTTCAAAACCATATATATTCCCCTTATAAAATGCATAATACATGTTGGTATGTTTGGCCCACCTTAACCACTTCCTCTCCAAGCTGTAATCATGCCCCATTGCTGTTTAGACATGGTGGGCTCACTCTCCCTTCCTAATATGGCTTTAAAATTGTATGTCAATATACATATGTAAAAAACTACTATTTACACATGGAGTACTCCTAAAATAAGGGCCATTAAATATTACTACAAAATAATCCCATTGAAAGAGCACAGTGAGATTTACTTTCAATCATGCTTGCCTGCAACTTATTTAGGGAAGACCGGGGCCAAGAACTTGCACAATCAACGTTCTCATAAGCATCTGCTGCCTCAGCCAGTAAGGAAAAAAGCTCATAATGTTCTTTGTAATGATAAAGTGTAACTACAGGTGCCATCTCTTCCAATGAAAAAAGCAAACAAATATGTATTGATGTGTATAATTAACACAGTTATTGGTTCTCCAGTATGCTCCAGTTACTATGTGCAGAACACAATAAAGGTATAAAGACAATTCTATAAATTCACACCTACAACAAGTACTATGTTACAGAATACTAGCACATAGAGTAAGAGACAGCACTAATTGGACTTACCTGCATATGTGGTTATCAATATTCTGTAACATACATATGCTTTACCGTTCCCATGAATGTGCGAGAGGTGCATACTTGAGGGTGGAGCATAGGTGGGCAATGGGTAGGATCACCAGATTCACATGTAATGTACAGAATAGTGTAAGTTATGCATGAAAATGTTGCAAGATAGCTGCAAACACTCCTACTGTTGATATGGCGTAAGTGATTGTGGCTGTATACTGGCGCTCATCTCCCTCCCTTTTCCCATAAGGGCTAATATTCAGACCACAGGAGTTAGACTGGCTAACTCCCATGGTTGGCACTGATCCTGGATGTTCAATGCTGGGCCATTTCCGGTGACCGACATTGAATATCCAGTTTATTTTTGGGTGGTTTAAAGATAACCGGGTAAGTTGATATTCAGACTTAGCTGGTTATCTTTAAACTGGCCAAAATATCCCACATTTTCACGCGGCCAAATATGGCCACTAAACCAGCTTTAAAAAAATCGGTGGATAGCCAGGATATTCTTTGGGGGGCTAGCCGGTTATCCCCTGATGAATATTGGTGAATAGCCAGTTAAGCGCTATTTAACCGGTCAGCATCTGTTCTGGCCAGTTAAATAGCGCTCAGTATTGGAGGGAGGTAATTTATAAAGGCATGTACCTATGTACTTGCTGTTGTAGAATAAAATGTGGCACTATTGTTTCTGGTGCTCATTTCTTGGCACAACAGGGCCTTCAAGACTGGAACAATCGAGAGTCCTTTTATTCATAAAGACCCGACAGTGCCTGCCTCAGGGGTCCAAGTACTCCAATGCTCTCGAAGGCAAACACAAAAAAAGGGGGAGGTAAACTCCTTTAAACAGCGCTAACAAACTCAAATAGATGGTGTGAAAACACCATAGTGTATCTGTAAAGTCAAACCCTTTCCCGTACAGTAGACAACTCCAACTAGCGGTTCAATGCAGAAGACATCTATAAGAAGAGGTTTTGACTTTACAGATACACTGAAACCCAATTAGGTACTTGTGACCTGGCTTGGCCACTGTTTGGAAAACAGGATCCTGGGCTAGATGGATCATTGGTCTGACCCAATATGGTACTCTTATGTTCTTATGTGTGTCAGGTGATAATCTGCAAGTGATATACAAAATAAATAAACGTACTAATGAAAGAGCAATGGTTAGTTTTTTTTATGGTGAATATGAAAGTATTTTACATAAGAACATATGAATAGCCATACTGGGTCATGTTTGTGCAGCGCTGCGTATGCCTTGTAGCGCTATAGAAATGCTAAATAGTAGTAGTAGTAATACCGATGGTCCATCTAGCCCAGTATCCTGCTTCCAACAGTGGGCATTCCAGGTCACAAGTACCTGGCAGAAACCCAATTAGTAGCAACATTCCATGCTACTAGTCCCAGGGCAAGCAGTGGCTTCCCCCATGTCCATCTCAATAACAGACTATGGACATTTCCTCCAAGAACTTGTCCAAACGTTTTTAAAACCTAGATACACTAACTGCTGTTACCACATCCTCTGGAAGTGAGTTCTAGAGCTTAACTATTCTTTGAGTGAAAAAATATTTCCTCCTATTTGTTTTAAAAGTATTTCCATGTGATTTCATTAAGTGTCTCCTGGTATTTGTATTTTTTTGAAAGAGTAAAAAATCGATTCACTTTTAACCATTCTACTCCACTCAGGATTTTATAGACTTCAATTATACCCCCTCTCAGCTGTCTCTTTTCAAAGCTGAACCTAACCTCTTTAGCCTTTCCTCATATGGGAAGAGTTCCATCCTTTTTATCATTTTGGTTGCTCTTCTTTGAAACTTTAATAATTCCACTATATCTTTTTTGAGATATGGCAACCAGAATGGAACGCAATACTCAAGCTGATATCACACCATGGAACGAAACAGAGGCATTATAATATTCTTGGTCTTATTTTACATCCCTTTGCTAATAAATTCTTAGCATCCTGTTTGCTTTTCTGGCTGCTGCCACACACTGGGCAGAAGATTTCAGTGTATTGTCTACAACACCTAGATCTTTTTCTCGAGTCCTGATTCCTAAGGTGGATCCTAGCATCAGGTAACAATGATTCAGATTATTCTTCCCAATGTGCATTTTCCATTTGTCCACATTACATTTCATCTGCCATTTGAATGCCCAGCCTTCCAGCTTCCTAAGGTCTTCCTGCAATTTTTCACAATATGCATGTGTTTTGACAACTTTGAATAGTTTTGTGTCATCTGCAAATTTAATCACCTCACTCGTTCAGTTTTCCAGATCATTTATGTATGTGTTAAATAGCTCCAATCCCAGTACAGATCCCTGCAGAACCCCACTTCCATTGAGAAAAATGACCATTTAACCCTACCCTCTGTTTTCTGTCCAATAACTGATTCCTAATCCTCAGAAGGACATTGCCTCCTATCCCATGACTTTTTAATTTTCTCAGGAGTCTCTCATGAGGAACGTAGTCAAAAGCTTTCTGAAAATCTAGATATACTACATCAACCGGCTCACCTTTATCCACGTTTATTCATGCCTTCAAAGTAATTAATCAAATTGGTGAGGCAAGACTTCCCTTGGCTGAACTCATGCTGTCTCTGTCCCATTAAGCCATGTTTGTGTTCTGTAATTAGGGGGGTAATTGTATAGAGAAGGCACTCACATTTATACAACAGATATGTATGGAAATAATCTGAATATGGACATACACATATGTATATGTGCACAAATGCATGTAAATAATTATTCAGTTGCATGATATTCTGTAAATATGCACATACTTTTCAGAGCACAAACTTTGCAGGTAGCATTCACATGGATGGTTTTTGGGCAGAGCATGGGCGAGGCACAACGTATGTACATAACTTATACCCCCCGGTATTCAAAAGCATTTAACCTGGCCAGCTAAATGCCCCATAACTGGCTATCTGTGAATTTTCAGCTGGACATGGCCAGCCATGACCCACTGAAAATTCATAGTTAGCAGCTAGTGAATAGCCAGTTATATTGTGCAATGTAACTGGCTATCTGCTGATTTTCAGTGCATCACTAAGTTTGGAAGCCATATTTGGCCATGTGAATACCAGGCCTATCTTTGGCTGGTTATAACTTTTTATTTTTATTAGCAATTATACAATTTACATTTAAAGAAACTATTTCTGATAGGAATACAACAGATAACAAAATCCTGTCAAAAGATAGGACAAAGGAAATAGATAAAAAGGAGAAATCTAGAAATAGTCATTAGACTATTCACTTATATGCCCTAACTAAATTTAAACCTATTATTCCATCCAATAAAACTAATACATTCCAAATTCTAAACAGATGTCACATTAACTCTCTTAAGGCTCCTTTTACAAAATGGCATTACCGATTAGCAGGGCTCTGAATGCGAAGAAGCACATTCAATTCCTATGGGCTTCTTCACATTCAGTACACACTACTCAGTAGCGCTGCTTTGTAAAAGGAGCCCTTAGCTTTTTGAGTCTGCAGAAGATTCTCTAGTTGTAGAGGATCTAAGAACATATATTCCTTCCCTTGAAATTTCACTTGGCACAGCCTAGGAAACTTCAAAAAAAAAGTCATACCAAGAGCCAAAGCTGTTGACTTCAATTTAAGAAATTCTTGCCTGACCAACTGAGTCCTTTGAGAAACATCAGGATAAACATAAATTTGTGAACCGTGAAAGTGAGCTTATCTTTTTCCTAAAGAAATTTATCAATACCTTATTTCTGTCATCACTACTTCCAAAGGTAACCATCAAGGTTGCCCTCAGTGTTGTTTCCTGATTAAAAGTTTCCAGCAATGTGGTTAGGTCTACTTCCAATAATGTGTACACAAGAAATATTCTTAAGCCGGATTAAAATAAATTTTTGAAACAATTGGGATATGTAAATTTTAAAAATCATAAATTTTTAGCTCTCATCGGGTTCTCTGTTCTTTCCAATCTAACATAGTAACATAGTAGATGACGGCAGAAAAAGACCTGCATGGTCCATCCAGTCTGCCCAAGACAAACTCATATGTGTATACCTTACCTTGAATTTGTACCTGTCCTTTTCAGGGCACAGACCATATAAGTCTGCCCAGCAGTATTTCCTGCCTCCCAACCACCAGTCCCGCCTCCCATCACCGGCTCTGGTACAGACTGTACAAGTCTGCCCTCCCCTATCCTCGCCTCCCAACCACCACCCCCTCTTCCCCCCACCTGCTCCGCCACCCAATTTCAGCTAAGCTTCTGAGGATCCATTCCTTCTGCACAGGATTCCTCTATGCATATCCCACGCATGTTTGAACTCCGTTACCGTTTTCATCTCCACCACCTCCCGCAGGAGGGCATTCCAAGCGTCCACCACCCTTTCCGTGAAAAAATACTTCCTGACATCTTTCCTGAGTCTGCCCCCCTTCAATCTCATTTCATGTCCTCTCGTTCTACCGCCTTCCCATCTCTGGAAAAGATTTGTTTGCGGATTAATACCTTTCAAATATTTGAACGTCTGTATCATATCACCCCTGTTCCTCCTTTCCTCCAGGGTGTACATGTTCAGGTCAGCAAGCCTCTCTTCATACGTCTTGGAACGTAAATCCCATACCATCCTCGTAGCTTTTCTTTGCACCGCTTCCATTTTTTTAACATCCTTCGCAAGATACGGCCTCCAAAACTGAACACAATACTCCAGGTGGGGCCTCACCAACGTCTTATACAGGGGCATTAAAACCTCCTTTCTTCTGCTGGTCACTCCTCTCTCTATACAGCCTAGCAATCTTCTAGCTATGGCCACCGCCTTGTCGCACTGTTTCATCGCCTTCAGGTCCTCAGATACTATCACCTCAAGATCCCTCTCCCCGTCCGTGCCTATCAGACTCGCTCCGCCTAACACATATGTCTCCCTTGGATTTCTACTCCCTAAGTGCATCACTTTGCATTTCTTCGCATTGAATTTTAATTGCCAAACGTTAGACCATTCTTCTAGCTTCTTCAGATCTTTTTTCACGTTTTCCACTCCCTCCGAGGTGTCCACTCTGTTGGAAATCTTGGTGTCATCCGCAAAAAGGCAAACTTTACCTTGTAACCCTTCGGCAATGTCACTCACAAATATATTGAACAGAATCGGCCCCAGCACCGATCCCTGAGGCACTCCACTACTCACCTTTCCCTCCTCCGAGCGAACTCCATTCACCACCACCCTCTGGCGTCTGTCCGTCAACCAGTTCCTAATCCAGTTCACCACTTCGGGTCCTATCTTCAGGCCGTCTAGTTTATTTAAGAGCCTCCTGTGGGGAACCGTGTCAAAAGCCTTGCTGAAATCTAAGTAGATGACGTCCATAGCACGTCCTTGATTTAATTCTCCTGTCACCCAGTCAAAGAATTCAATGAGATTCGTTTGACACGATTTCCCTTTGGTGAAACCATGTTGTCTCGGATCTTGCAACTTATTGGCTTCCAGGAAATTCACTATCCTTTCCTTCAGCATGGCTTCCATTACTTTTCCAATAACCGAAGTGAGGCTTACCGGCCTGTAGTTTCCAGCTTCTTCCCTATCACCACTTTTGTGAAGAGGGACCACCTCCGCCGTTCTCCAATCCCTCGGAACCTCTCCCGTCTCCAAGGATTTATTAAACAAGTCTTTAAGAGGACCCGCCAGAACCTCTCTGAGCTCCCTCAGTGTTCTGGGGTGGATCCCGTCCGGCCCCATGGCTTTGTCCACCTTTAGCTTTCCAAGTTGTTGATACACACTCTCTTCCGTGAACGGCGCTCTATCCACCTAATTTCTAATAAGTTATTCCCTTTCACCAAAGAAGCATTCATCTCCTCCAGTGACTTCATTTTCCTAGAATGTTCATCCTGTCTTCCACTATGTAAGTTGACATCAGATTCCAATTTTAGATGCTGCTTCACAAGAAAAGGTACAGAGCTGAAACGAACAAGTAGTCAAAATTCCTTCGATCTTAGAAACTAACAGCCAAATGTCAACATTAGAAACCTCCTTAGGGAGTATAACTGAGCCCCCACAGTCCCCAGATATCCTTCAAATGAAATGGGTTTCATGGGGGTTCTGGAAACTGCTGCAACAGTAGGAAGAACTTCAATGAGAAACACCAAAAGAGCAGCATTCAAAAAAGCTCCTCCCAACGGAGATCCATCAGACTCGGCATGTTGACATGGCTCCCCTTCCAAAGGTCCTTCAACACAAAAATCCTCAACTGGCTCCTCAGTTGGCTCCGAAGGGGCTCCAAAGGGGCATTCTCCTTAGACCACATCCCTTCAGACACACTCCCATGGGCATGGGTGTCCGCGGCAGCACTGAAGTTTTGAAGAAAACTGGGACACCAAACGATGACATCAGACACCCCGATGGAAGTCCGCCTCTGGAACTCAGCCACCTCCACTCCCGGTTCATGGCTTGATTCAGGGTAACTCACTACTCTCCTCCAATTCTCTCCATGGCAATGCTCAGTTTTGAAGAAAACTGGGATGCCAAAAGATGATGTCAAATGCCGGCCCCCGATGGAACTCCACCTCTGGAACTCAATCACCTTCTTTCCCAGTTCCTTCCTCAAACTGACCAGCGCTGAATATTGGCTTGGCTGGTTGTTTCACCCAGCCAAAAATAAACTGAGTATTCGATGCTGGTCACCGGAAAGGGCTTGGCATTGAATATCTGGGCTCAGGGCCAACTGTGGGAGTTAGTCGGGGTAACTCCTATGGTCTGAATATCAGGCCTATAGAATATTATAAGTTATATTGAATCTCCCAAATCTAGGAGCTCTATGGCTGGTGTAAGTACTTGTGCCTGAAACACATAGGTGCATATATAACCGGTGATGCCGGTATTTTTGAATGAAAAATAGATGCCTACTTTTCTTTATAGAATAGGCTTCACGTTGGTCCTCTCATGCATATATTTGTTTTATTTAAGAAAATATGATTGTTAAAAACTGAGGCAAGGTAGTTAACCAAATGTGATTAAATAAATAACAAAAGAGTGTGGAATTGCAGTTATTCACTTTCACCAGCAGGCAGTTTGAAAGAAACAATTCCCTAACTGCTCTGTTTTACTCTATGTAAATTTCTATGTTGGAACTGTTTCTCCTGTAGAAATGCAGTGGGCCGTTTTTGGAGGACTTGTTTCTCTGGAACCCTCAGGCCAATCTGGCCCATTTTCAAACTTGAATCAATGCCATTACATTTTCAGAGAGTTTGTCTGTCAATCTGGGGGCAAACTTTCTCAACTCCTTACATATAATTCTTTCTAATATTCATTGTGTTGGAAAGAATAAAAATTGTGAAAGAGAAGACTGAGGGAGAGAAGTTTTGAATGGACGCTGGGTGGAGAGACAACATGAGAGAGACAACAAAGAAGTGAATGTGGGAACTGGATGATACTGTTTACAGTTGTTCAAATACCTCTGGCTATTAGAAAGCAGAGATGGTAATTTGCTTATTAAAATTCCTTCTTTTCTTCTATTTCCCCTTCTGTGCCTATCTATCAGAAACACCCAGTTGCTAATCAGAAAATGACACATGCTATTTCAGAGGCCATTTGATATAGTTCAAATGTCCAAAATATTCCTGGCTTTCAACAGAGATAATCTGGTGTATTATGTTTATTGAAGCCTGTATGGCGCCTACACACTCGTTCCAATGTTGACAGGAAAGGAATCAGAAATGGACCTCAGACATCCCTCATGCCACTTCTCCAATAACTAGAGTGGATCTTTATCCTTTTCACATGGAAATATGAATCTCTTACATTTCCAAAATCCCTTTAAAAGCTAGCACTATGAGAGAAGCACCTCATGCAAAACCGAGAAGCTGATCAGAAGGCAGATTTATTATTATTATTATTATTGGGGTCAATATTCAGCCAGTGGCAGCAAGCATTTTGCTGACTTCTGTGGCATTATTCCTGGATATTCTATGTTGGGCCATGTCCGGGCTTCGGCATTGAATATGTGGAACCGGCTAACACATACTGTAGCTGGTTAAGTCAATATGCAGAACTTAAACAGCCATGGGTTGTTGCATAAAGGTAGGACTGTGTTTTATGTGGTCCCATTTATGCTGAATATCGGCACTTAACTGGCTAAGTGCCAACTCTTGCCCTGGAACACCCCCAAAATAGCCAGCTTTCACTTAGGCGCTAATGGCGATAACTGTTATGTGCCGCTGAAAATTAACAGATAACTTGAACAAGCAATTGAACTGGTCAGTGGCTGTTTCTGGCCAGTTAAATCATTTTGAATATTGACCAGGTTTATTATTATGTAGCAGTTTATGTAGCAGTTTATCCTGCAGTAACAAGAAGAACATTTTGGGTCCCTGCTCCAGAGTCATGCCATGCAAAGGTAATGAGCATGTGTGGTCTAGCTTGACCGACCCCAGTAGTAGATGTTCTTCAAAATTTGGAGGGAAGTGTAAAAGATATGGGTGGTAAAAGAGTGGGCTATCTTCTCAAGGACCCATGGAGGAGTTTAGTCCTCTGTCCCAGAAACCAAGGAGGAGGGGAAGGGAAGGAGTTTAAGCCTATTCACTAAGAAAGAAAAGTAGGAGTAAAGGGTTCAAGGCAAAACTTTAGCTTAATACACCAGAGGCACAAAAGGGAAGATTCCCATTGAAGAAGGAGGAAGCTGCTAAGTTCCACATCTCAGAGAGTAGGAGAGAAATGGAGCTGGGAGCTTGATAGTTCATATGGAGGACCCACTGTGGGATTGATACAGAAAGGCATGCAGTAGAGCCATGAAATAGTAGATGAGCATGCAATTTCTACTCCGAGATTAATAAGTACATGGTGGAGCAATAAGCTAATGAGATGCAAATTCAAAGCATGCAGAATTTATGTGCTAACCAGGGAAAACTTGCCAGACACAGGTGCACAAAAGTTCTACAGGAAGAGTGGCTTCACTCTGTGCATGTTCAAAGAAAACATAAGTGTCAGCACACATCTGTGCATCAATATTAGCCTCATAAATATTTCTTACATATAACATTTTTGTGAAGCTAATATTTATGCCATCAGGACAGACAGGCTGCACCTGCACAGATGTAATAGCATGCCAAAAAAACAAAGCAAAACGTAGTCAGCCCTAGAAATATATGGAGACAGTGTTTATTATGGTCCTGAAACAGGCCATGTTTCAGTGAAATGCCTGGGTCAGGGGTCTAAAAACTACATAAAAACACAAATATATACTGTCACGCAGGTAGGGTCCAGGTTGGAAGACCTTCTTAATCTACAGGAGTCTTAGCCACCATTCCTTCTCTGAAGGTCCCAGAGCTAGTCAATCACCAAGAACCTCTAAAAGGAAGCCATCCCATAACAGTTCACCAGGGACTTCAAGTCTGTCTTCTTGGCTACTCAAACACTCAGGGTGAAGTGGAAAAGAAAAGAACTATTATGTCTCTCAGCAGAAAGAATGTGGTAAAGGCGGTTAGCTTAGCGGAGTTTAAAAAAGGTTTGGATGGCTTCCTAAAGAAAAAGTCCATAGACCGTTATTAAATGGACTTGGGGAAAATCCACTATTTCTGGGATAATGTTTTGTACTTTTTGGGGATCTTGACAGGTATTTGTGACCTGGATTGGCCACTGTTGGAAACAGGATGCTGGGCTTGATGGACCTTTGGTCTTTCCCAGTATGGCAATACTTATGTACTTATGTAGCAGTTCCATATAGTTCTCTTTAATGTCCTTACCGAAAAGGAAACAACAATGCCAAAATTCCCTCAAGTATTTTCAATAGATAGAACAGTTCAATAGAATGACAGAAATATGCACATTAGGCCCTCTTGCAGTTTATGCAAATTCAGTAATGTCTCTCCTCATACAGTTTTCAGCCAGGTGCTTTCAAAAAATAAAAAAAACATCCAGCGCTTCCTTCAGTGTAGTTGCTTTCAAAACACAAGGGACACAACATTTAAATCACAAAATCCAAGTTTCCTTTTTTCCAAAACTCTTTTCCTGCCCAGGGAGCACAAACAGGGAAAAGGGAGGAAGGCCGCCACCCGCTTGCTTCCTCAGCTACTTACCTCCCCAACTGGCATTCCTTCAAAAGGAAGAGAAACGGAAAAATAAATAGAATAACTGACTTTAAGTTTTGAAAAGATTCAATCTCCATGTCCTCTTGGCTGGCCCATTCAGTAGTATCCATTAGTTCTTCTTTCTCAACGTCTCTTACCATCTCAGGGTCCTCTGGAAGCTTCCTCTCCTCCTCCTCTATCCAGGGAAGATGGCCTTTAAAAAGCTCTACCTCTTAGTCTACCTTTCTCTGGGTTTCTTATTGGCCAAGAGTATACTGGATTGCTCCTCCTACCCCTCCCCCAGGATGAAAAACCATCACATTCTTTTATGGGTTCTCATTTGTAGGTTTTCCTATTAATGGCCATGTGCTAATTTCCCTTTTAGAACAAGGCCATTAGTGCATGAACACTTACCAATACCTATTTTCTAGGAGTAAAGACGATGTAGCTGCATTAACTGATTAGTGCAGAACATGTCTACTCTCCACCCCCCAGACGCACCCCTAGTGCTAAAAAAGAAATTCTAGTTTTAGCACATGGGACGCGTGCGTCGATCCCAAAACTACCGCAGGACGCCTGAGCATTCTCTGTGGTAGTGCTTTTTAACCTGTGGTAAGCATGCGTTAGTTAGATGAACGCTAAGATGCAGTACCAGTTGGTCAGTTGTAACCACTATGTTGAGAGAAATGTTACCAAAAAGGTGCCATTAGAAAATAAGTCTACTTATTTATATTACAAGAAAGTGTAAAACTTCTGCTGCTTTGCGGTACAAAAATCGCCAATAAGCGATATTAAAATTTTTCTGTATTAAAAAAAACCCGGGCCAAGGGGCAGACAGATCTAATATTTATGCACAGAACAATATTCCAGTTCATGCACAGAACTGTACTGGTATTTTAATTTTCTTCAGCCATTTGCACTGAGCTGTTACCTCTTCCTTTGTCTTTTAAAGTTGCAGGTACTTGCTATGGCTACAGAATTAAACGAAAAAAATTGGCAGTAAACCTAGAAATAACACATTAAGGGGTCCTCTTATCAAGCCATGCTAAAAAGTGGCTGGCGCTGGTGTCAGCGTGTGGGTTTTCTGTGCTCTGCAGCCACGTTTACTGTGGCAGTAAAATGGCCATGGTGCCATACTTTTCTGTAATGCCCACGCGCTAATTTCCCCATTAGTGGGTGGCCATTACACAGGAGCCCTTACTGCCACCTATTTAGGAGGCAGTGAGGACTCACATGCTAATCAGGCAGTGCGTGGTAATGTGCCCGCAAGGGGTGTATCTGAGGTTCGGCGGTAGGGGGGGCAGGGGCTAGAGTGAGGGGGCACATTATAGCCCCCCGGCCACCGCCCCCCCTACCGCCGTCAACCCTCCCCCGCCTACCGCCGTCAACCCTTCCCTGCCTACCGCCGTCACCTACCACCGCCGAGGTCCGCTTCCTCCTGCCGGTGCCTTTAAAAATATTACTTCAGCTGGCGGGGGACCCCAACCCCCGCCAGCCCAGCCGAGGTCTTGTTTTAAGTTCTTCTTCTTCGTGCTGTTGAAAGCTGCATCCCTTCCAGTTTCGGACAGAGTCTGACGTTGCAGCACGTTGACGTCCTGCATGTACAACGTGCTGCAACGTGAGACTCCATCCGAAACTGGAAGGGATGCAGCTTTCAACAGCACGAGGAAGAAGAACTTAAACAAGACCTCGGCTGGGCTGGCGGGGGTTGGGGTCCCTCACCAGCTGAAGTAATATTTTTAAAGGCGCCGGCAGGAGGAAGCGGACCTCGGCAAGGGTAGATGACGGCGGGGGAGGGTTGACGGCAGTAGGGGAGTCCAGGGCGAAATCTGCAGGGGCCCAGGCCCCTGTGGCCCCACGCAGATACGCCCCTGGTGCCCACACTACCCAATTAATGCAGGCACGCCTACTCGCCACCCATATTTTACAGTGCAGGATTACCACGTGCTAAGTGGGAAACTACCGCAGGACACCTTAGCGTTTCCCACAGTAGTGCCCTTTTAGCATGCGTTAGGCCCGTGTTTGGCCTACTGCGCCTTAGTAAAAGGACCGCTTAATCTTCTTGACCCATCCTTCTATGCTGCCTTGGACCTGGCGGTGAATGTCTCACATTGTACATGCATTTCGCTGTGCTGTGCTACATGCAAGGTCTGGCCTCTTGGGATTTCGATTTAATTTGTTTATGGTTTGTGATCACTTATTCTGTATTTGGCATTTGCGTTCTGTGTGTGTGACCAAAGTTTTCTGTTAGCATCAATTTTCTATGTAGTATTCTATAGTAATTTGGTTTGTTAAGTTTTCTTGATAGATGTACTGATATTTTAGGGCCCCACTGTAATATTTAGGGTATATTTGGGGGAAGCATGTGTGTGTTGGAGGACCGTGGCTCAGTGGAGGATGAAGAGTGCACCCTCTTGTATTTCCCCTAGCTCTCAATGTGGCCTACAGCCACTGAGGCCAGCACTGCTAGTCCCATTGAAGTTATTGGGAGTAGGGTAAGTGTGAGGTAGGGGTAGCGGTGTGGGCAGGGCATAGGTGCATGAGATGGCAGGTGTTTCTCTAGTACCCACCCATCCAACCCGTTGGCTCACCCCAAAATTGCATTCTGGCTATGCCACTGTTCTCTCAGGACCCGGTGGAGGCCGCTGCTCCCAAGGGGCCTCATCTTGGTCATCACCATCACTATCCTGCCTGGCTGGTGGATCCTGATCAGGCATGTGTCCTTTGATAGCCAAGTTGTGTAGTTTTCAGTGAATATTTGGTACACCTTGGACAGGCTGTACAGCAGCTCTCCCCCAGATAGGCTCACCAACCCCAACACACAAAACCTTGCTTTTAAAATTCCAAAGGTGTGTTCTATAACTGCATGTGTCCTAGAATGGGCAGTGTTGTATCATTCCTCAGCTGCTCCCTGGGGGTTAATGATTGGTGCCATTAGCCACTGCTTCAGTGGATAGCCACAGTCACCTGCATGCAGAGGAGTTGAGAGGATGTCAGAAAAAACCTACAACCTATAGTATATGTT
This sequence comes from Microcaecilia unicolor, assembly GCF_901765095.1. Taxonomy (NCBI): domain Eukaryota; kingdom Metazoa; phylum Chordata; class Amphibia; order Gymnophiona; family Siphonopidae; genus Microcaecilia; species Microcaecilia unicolor. The sequence goes on from NC_044032.1 coordinate 444,912,091, forward strand.
ACCATCTCACAACACTGTTGGATGTACCATCTCCAAAAACTCTGGGGCATAGATGCCCATGTACCTGTGGGTAAATAAATATGGTACATGATTCGAAGGGTGTAGATTTGACTGTGGCCCTCACCTAGCCACCCCCCTGTGATCTCTCCATTTTGAAAGGCATCATGTATGCCAGATTGCAAGAAGATAAAAACATGATCCAAGAAAATCACAAGGGGGGTATCGCAGGCCACCTGTATATTTAGGGAACAGTATGTCTTCTGTTTTCAAAATGTGGGTTCACTGACTGCAGGTGGTCTGATGGCAATGTGTGTGCAGTCAATTGCACCCAGCACTGATTGGAACCCCGCTACCTCATAAAATGCAGTCATCTTCTGCTGTTGTTCTGCCTCCTACATGGGAAATGATATGTACTAGGTGTCCCTCCTCAGGAAACAGTCCAGGAACCGTGAGATGCAGTGCAATGCTGCAGGCTGGCTGATGCTGGCAGCATCTCAAAGAAGTGTTTGAAATGTGTCAGTAGCCAGAGAATATTTCTTCATTCAATGTGTAATTAAACTCTGGAATTCGTTGCCAGAATTTAGTAAATGCAGTTAGCTTAGCGGGGTTTAAAAAAGGTTTGGATGGCTTCTTAAAGGAAAATGGATTTGGGGAAAATCCACTGCTTATTTCTAGGATAAGCAGAATGTATTGTACTGTTTTGGGAGCTTGCCAGGTACTTGTAACCTGGTTTAGCCACTACTGGAAACAGGATGCTGGGCTTGATGGACCTTCAGTCTGTCCCAGTATGGCAATACTTATGTACTTATGTCCCTTACATGTGCTGGGCTCCAACTCTGCCTGAAGCTGCTCACAGAGGTGTATGATTGTCTCCCTATTGAACCTGTACCTGGCTAGACACTGCTTATCACTGAGGTGTATGAAACTTGTTCTGGGCCTATATACACTCTGCATCTGGTCTCTCCGTCTCTTATGTTATTGCCTCGGCCTCTGCGGTGCTAGAAGGAAGGTATCAATGAACTCCACACCACACACATCTCCGCCCTGCAGACACACACACTCAGGGAGGTCAGGGAGGGGACTGAGGACAGGGGGCAGGTGTGTAGGGAAGGAGAGATGGTAACTGTAGGGAAAGGTATGGACAAGAAGGGGAAAGACAGATAGATAGTGATTTGGTTATAAGGTAGGGTTTCAGCACACACCAAATCACAAGACTCGCAAGAAACTGAACAGTATACCAGCACACTCTCTAGGTCCTAAAAGACAAAAGTGCCCTAACTTGAGCGCTATTTATACCAGATGTAAAATTCAACGTGGATTATTTACTTCACCATACTGTGCGCCATTTCCTGAATATGAGATGAGTGCTGAAATGGAGGACACGCCCCGCTCCACCCCTAGGCATGCCTCCATTTTCCACGTGGAACTTTGAGTGCTAAGGGGGTTGTGCATGACTGCTTAGTGCGCTTCCTGAATAGTGCTTAGCGAGCTTCATGATTTTCTCTGGATAAAATGGTTTTGAGTTGCATTTTCAGCACTCAACCTTTATAGAATTTTGGCTCATATGTGCACATATACACAAGCAAATGCTAAAATCCTGTCTAAGCATTATTCTGGAAATATGCACATACCTTAAATAACACATATTTAACAAGTAGACAGAAACATGGGTAGAACCCACACTTAACACGCATAACTTATAGAATACTATAAGTTACATAGTAACGTGGAAGGGCATAATCGAACGGGGCTGTCCATCTATAAGGGCGGCCATCTCTAATGACTGCCCCGTAAAGCGGCGTACCCGACCGTATTATCGAAACAAGATGGCCGGCCATCTTTCGTTTCGATAATACGGTTGGGGACGGCCAAATCTCAACATTTGGGCTGCCCTTAGAGATAGCCTACAATGAAAACTAATGGCGGCCATCTCAAACCCCGGCCAAATCCAAGCCATTTGGTCGTGGGAGGAGCCGGCATTCATAGTGCACTGGTCCCCCTCACATGCCAGGACACCAACTGGGCACCCTAGGGGGCAATGCAGTGGACTTCACAAATTGATCCCAGGTGCATAGCTCCCTTACCTTGTGTGCTGAGCCCCCCAAAACCCACTATCCACAACTGTACATCACTACCATAGCCCTTAAAGGGTAACGGAGGGCATCTACATGTGGGTACAGTGGGTTTGTGGTGGGTTTTGGAGGGCTCCCATTTACCACCACAAGTGTAACAGGTAGGAGGGGATGGGCCTGGGTCCGCCTGCCTGAAGTGCACTGCACCCACTAAAAACTGCTCCATGGATCTGCATAGTGCTGTGATGGAGCTGGGTATGACATTTGAGGCTGGCGTAGAGGCTGGCAAAAAAATGTTTTAAAATTTTTTTTGGGTGGGAGGGGGTTGGTGACCACTGGGGGAGTAAGGGGAGGTGATCCCCGATTCTCTCCGGTGGTCATCTGGTCAGTTCAGGCACCTTTTCAAGGCTTGGTCGTGAACAAAAAAGGACCAAGTAAAGTCGGCCAAACGCTTATCGGAGCCGGCCTTCTTTTTTCTATTATCGTCCGAGGCCGGCCATCTCTTAACCACGCCCCCATCCCGCCTTCGGTACACTGCCGACACGCCCCCTTGAACTTTGGCCGGCCCTGCGACAGAAAGCAGTTGAAGCCGGCCAAAATTGGCTTTCCATTATACCGATTTTGTATCGTAAGATGGCCGCCCTTCTCCTTCGAAAATAGCAGGATAGTAACATAGTAGATGATGGCAGAAAAAGACCTGCACGGTCCATCCAGTCTGCCCAACAAGATAAACTCATATGTGCTACTTTTTGTGTATACCTTATCTTGATTTGTATCTGCCATTTCCAGGGCACAGACCGTAGAAGTCTGCCCAGCACTAGCCCCACCTCCCAACCACCAGCCTTGCCTCCCACCACCGGCTCTGCCACCCAATCGCGGCTAAGCTTCTGAGGAGCCACATATACCTTTGGCACTGAAGCACAAGCACTTATATCAGCTGTATGACTAATGTAAATGTTTACATCCAACAGCATGCTGTACGCCACCTTGCGTGAATCTCTTCATAAAGGTGGTTAATCAATCCCAATAAACAAATAAATAAATAAATATGCACCTATGTACGGTTATGCTAGCATTCTATAAAATAGGTGCCTTCTTTCCTTTGTTGAATAGGTGGCACATAGAATTACTCTTTTGTGTACACTCATTCGTACTTTAACATGCCATAAATTGATTTTGCAAGCACTACAAAAATTTTAAGGCACATAAATAAATGCATATTGCTAACATCCATATCATTTGTTCCCCATGAGTAGTATGGATCCCCTATGAGTAGTATGTCAACAGCAATATCACCTTCAGATTATTCCAACAGTGGGACATTCCAAACATCAATCACTTCACCTCAAACATGAACACAAATAGGTAAGGTGGGGAAATTACACCTTATTCCACTATAAACTCAAATAGGGGAGCTACTAAAGTTCAGTATATACAGTGCAACCTGCTTAAGTGCAAGGGTCTGGGACCAAAGAAATGCATGCAGTTAACCAGAGCGTGCACTTAACAGTTGTGACCAAAAGAAGCTTGACATCTGATAAACATATGTACAGTACTGTTTATTATTATACGTACAGTATACAGTCTCCGTTAACTGACATTAGGCTTACTTGAAGTAATCAGTTATAGTCCTCTGTACAATCTTGGGTCTGTGAGTTCCATAGACTATGTCTGCAAGACAGTAAAAACTGTCATAGCACTGACATCCAGTGGCCTCTAGATAGGCCCGCACGGTGTTGAGACTCTCCAGCGCTGTTGCAAAAGTGACAGGAGGAGGTTATTGAATTTCATCAGCATGTGCCTCGCTGCTCATTTTGTCATCTGTTCCATCATCAGCCGCTGTTGCCTGTGTGCAGGCGCATATCTCGACATCAGTGCTGTCTTCAGCTGTTTGTAGATCGTAATCAGCAGCTACGTAGCGATGGAACTCCTCTTCAGTAACACCAGCTGGGATGTCAATAACCTGTTCATCTGACGCGTTTGCAACTGCTACATCTATTTTGTCCCTCTCCACATCCTTAACAAAGCTGCCCGTTTGTAGCAGTTCACAATAGTTGCCTGTGTAACATGATTCCAGGCTTCTTTCTGCATATGTAGGGAATCCAACAGTGATAGATTATGAGCCAGTTCAACAGCACGTTTATCCTTGCCAGTCTGGTCATCTATAACGCTCATCAGATGACGTAGCACAAGATCCCGATAATGTTGTTTGAAATTAGCTATTATGCCCTGATCCATAGGTTGGATCAGAGAGGTAGTGTTTGGTGGCAGGAAGACCACCTTGACGTTAGACAGCCTGACATCATCCCTGTGTGCAGCACAATTATCACAAAGCAGCAAAATCTGACGCTTTTGTGCCCGCATTCTAGTGTCTAACTTCTTTAGCCACTGCTTCCAAATTTTCCCAGTCATCCATGAATTTGCATTAGCCTCGTATGACACAGGAAGTCGCTTAACTTTCTTGAATCAACGGGGCTGTTTGCTCTTTCCAATGATGAGGGGTTCCAACTTCTCACTCCCATCCATATTGCAGCAAAGGAGGATCGTCAGTTGGTCCTTCGACGTTTTACCTCCAGTAGTTTCAGCATGTTTGAATGCAAGTGTTCCATCAGGAATCGTTCGCCAGTAGAGACCGTTTTCGTCAGCATTGAAAATGTCTCGAGGTGCAAACTCGTTCACGATGGTAGGAAGAACTGAAACAACCCAATTTTCAGCACCAAAGTCATCAGCATCTTGTTTCTCACCATGCTGTTTCTTGAATTTTATGCTGTTCCTTTCCTTCCATCTTTCCAACCATCCAACAGTGGCTTTGAATTCAGTTAGTCCAAGGCTTTCAGCTAGCTGGTTAGCTTTCTTCATAAGCAGTGGACCACTGACAGGAAACTGTCTGCTCCTGACTCGAGAAAACCACCGAAGAGCATCTTCTACCTCCTCAGCTTTTCCCGCCCGTTTTTGTTTCCGTTGTGGATATGTATTGTTTTGCCAGTCTTCCAGAAGCTGGTCTTTCTGCTTCAAGACACGTGAAATTTGACTGGGATTGACACCAAATTCTTTAGCAATAGATGCTTGACTTTCTTTGTTTACTAATTTTTTAAGAACTTCTATTCGTTCAGCCAGTGTTAAAGTCTAACAGTTCCGCCGCAATGACGAAGACGACCCCGGTGTACGCTCTAACAACATTCTTTTGCTTACTCTGCCTGTGGCAGTTAAAGAGGCAGTAAATTTGAAATCTTGTTGGTTGTCACGCGCCAATCGGCTTCCATATTCCATGTGCCCGCTTATGCGGAGTCTTTCCTGCAGAGGAGCGGTCTTTGCATATAAGCGAATCTTGCACTTTATCAGTGATGCACTAAACCAAAGTTTGTCCCCATAGAAATTGATGGTGCCAAAAATGGGACCGAAGTACGGCATGCAGTTAAACAGAGCATGCGCTTATCTGACGTGCACTTAAATGGAGTGAACTGTATATATAAAAAGGGAAAAGGGGCTTACATTAAATTATATGAGGACTAAATCATCTGTTCATACTACTAGTGAGGAGCAGAAAAGAGGTGACCAGAAATGATTATACCTCCAGGGCTTGCATTTTTTAATCCAAACTAACTTTTCCATTTCAGATACTTGCTGAAATTTAACCAAAGATTTGGGAAGGTAAGGTAGCATCTTTCCATTTCTGTGCAGTACATACTTTGGTAATGAACCTTCTTGTATGATTTATGTAAATTTTTTCCTGTAATGTCATTTGATTGATATATTTATATTATGCTGCATTCTTCTTGTTATGTTTATAACATTAGTAAAAAGTTATTTGAAATAAAAAAAAAAGATGAACATAAAATGCTTCTCTTATTCCAGGAGACTAGCACTAACACATTCCCCAGATGCCTTCGCCATATCCTGGGATTGAGGCTTTATGCCTTTCTATTAATTCCTTTGATTTCAAGGTCATTCAGAAGATCAATCATGATACAGTGAGTATCATTCTCATGGCTTCTTATTGGCCTCATCAACTCTGGTTCCCCTGGCTACAATCTCTAGCTTAGGACAAGTCTATTCCCCTGGGAACTCAAGCCACTCTGATGACACAGCACAGTAGTCAACTAGTGTACTCAGACTTGGCATCGCTTCTGCTAATGGAATAGAGACCAAAAAGCAATGATTTCCAAATTACCACTAGTAAATGAGGTCTAGAAGATCTTGATGGTGTCCTGAAGACTCTCTACATGAAGATCCTACTATTGCAAACAGGCCCATTTTTCATGCTGGAGGGAGAATCATCAGCTCCATCCTAGCAGTTCTTCCATTCTGTCAGTCCTCCAGTATTTGCTCCATCTGTTGGTCACTGGCTGAAGAATAAATCCTTCAGGCTCCACCTGAGTGCAAACACCCACAGAAGGTGATCTCTCCACAGGAGAAGCAAAAACAAACACACAAACAGTGGATCCAAAAAGAGTCCTCTCACAGTTGGTGTCTTCCTAAACAAGGTCTTTATTCAAATCAATAAAAACAGCCCGACACGTAACGTGTTTCGGCCGTAAAGGCCTGCGTCAGGGGTCTATAAAGTAAACACAATAATAAACATAAATGGAAATAAATGAAAAAATGTGCATACATCTCATAAAACCATATATATGAAAAACATATACATATAAAACCTAAATCATTTGTACAAAAAAATAATATAATTTACTTAAAAAATGATCATAAACTAAAATATAAAATATGACCGTGTATTGCAAGAAACGTACCTATTGATCTTTGATGCCAAATAACTTGTAAAGCAGATGACTATGCACATTTTTTCATTTATTTCCATTTATGTTTATTATTGTGTTTACTTTATAGACCCCTAACGCAGGCCTTTATGGCCGAAATACGTTACGTGTCGGGTTGTTTTTATTGTGTGTTTGTCCGTCTGAGTGCATACTATGATGATATAAGAGGAAAGCCAATTTATGTCCTTTTGAGTGTCCAGGTTTATGAAGAGATTAATGAACACCCAGTCTCCATTAAACCTCCCTCTAAACCTGTGGGTTGCATACCTCTCAAATTCTTGTTGTGGAAGACCTGTTTTTAATTGCCATTACTTTGGTGAGGCAAGTCAGTGAACTAGTAGTCCTAGAGCACTATCCCCCATGCACTCAGTTTTACCTAATCTGGGTAACCCTGCACACACATCTCAAGGTCTTGCTGAAGATAGTATCATCTTCTTTCCAAAACCACATGGCACTCAGAGGAGACAGTTCTCTAAACCTTGGACAGTTGAATATCCATGCTTTATTATCATCACACTAAATGTCACCGTAAATGCTCTTAACTCTTCATCTCTTTTGATTCAGCTCACTTCAGTGCCCCTGTTACCAAGCACACTTTATCCAACTGGGTAAATGACATAGGGGCTCATTTTCAAAGCACTTAGACACACAAATTAACGTATCATAGGTTACTACGGTACTTTGTATGTCTAAGTGCTTTGAAAATGAGCCTTATAGTATTCTGTTACTGTTAAGTCAACATACCCTCTCTAGAGTGTGTTGGATCTTATCAGCTACAGGCTAACACCACATCTACCACAAACATAAGATCTATTCCCATGATGGAGATTTGCAAGACAGCCACAGTGCTATCTGTCCACACTTTCATAAAGATTACTATTTAGACCTGCTGCAAACAAAAAAATAAAGAGAATGATAAACCAACAATATAGAGAACAAGACAAGAGCCTGCTCAGATGGATGTAGGGTGAGAGTATAGCTGAGTACAGACTGAAGGTGAAGGGCCACACCTGGCTAGTGCTGATCATAGATATGTGTTTGCATTTTCCTGCTGTCCACAGAAAACTACCATTAGAGGTAAGCAACAGGACTAGGCATTCAGCCGCCGAATCACTGGTGCCTGATCACCACTAAGGTCAATTGGAAGAATACAGTATTCTGCATTATATATTGCATTCTATGTTTCTTTTCAAGAAATTTAGATAGAACCCAATATTTCCTCCAATGTTTTATACTGCAGAAACATTAACAGAAAGTCTATATTCCAAAAAACATAAAGACTCCCAGCATGATGAGCCTATCTGCAACTTTGAGGGACACACTGTTAGAAATGGTGAAATCTCCCACAGTGATAAGCGTATGGTAAGCATTGTTTTTGTTCTGTTTTTTAATGCCCAGCAGCTTCCTCCTTCTCCTTTAGGACTTTTTGATTCACAGTTCTCTATTGTATCTCCTCTCAAATTACTTTAGTCTTGTCATTGCAATGATAGACCTTGGATGGAGACTACATACCAAGGTTGCCTCCCATGCCCTGGAATTTTGGACCCTTTATCTGGCCTCTAAGAGTTGTCATTTTACAGTGACACGGATTCTCTCCTCCCTTCCCCCAGGGGCTATGAGCACTACCTCTGCAGCATCTCTAGTCTTGGCTGACCCAGGAAGTGGAAGACCTGATCTGGACATGAAACCCAGATCTTTTCACGTGAGGCTAGCCCATATTTATTTATGTCTATCAAACAGTCAGTATTCTATTGTTTAAAGCTTTTGGATTGAGAAACCAAGCAGTTTCTAGCTTTTTTTTTTTCCCCATAATTTTCCATTTGGTTCCATTTATCACTTTGCTTTCTATATAGAGACTAAATACTGCAGCTTCCTTAGAGCTGCTTCTAGTGTTATCCTTTAGCACACCATCAGGTGTCACTAGAAGAACAATATAACATCTCTTTCTCACTCCTGCTACAGTTTTTTAAAAATCATCAATTACTCCCATACCATTGCCTTTAGAGAGCCCTATCATTTCAGTTTTCTTCTAGGGGGAAAAAATTCATAGGCAAGATAAATGGATGTAGGCAATTCTGAGTTCCTAGTATATTCAGGTGAGTGGGATTTCCTTTGAAAGACTTGTAAAATCCAGTTTGCTTGGAGTCAACTGGCTTCTTGGCCTGTGACTGCCCTGTCTCGCCTTGTTTAAGAAGTTGTAAAAGCTCTAAGGTTTCACTGCTTTCTTCTCCAAACCTCCTCGGTCACTGAGAATAATTGACTGGTTCTAGGGTTTTATTACTTGCTTTGGAAAGCCTTGAGGCATTTGAGGGCAGATGTTTCATCTCTCAGAGCTGTCTGCTGAGGGAATTGTTCAACACTTGTTCAAAAATGTTGAGCAAACATGCAAAGAAGATAGGGCTGGTCCACTGTCCTACATTTAGAGGTGTGATTCCCCGGATTTGATTAAAATATATGGCAATTAAAGATTCTTCAATTTAATGCACTTCTTTGACATGTCTTCTATTTGAAGCAGTGCAGCAAATACTTCTGATTATAATTTGAAAGTATTTGTTTCCCCAAACCTTGGTTGTATTTGCCCTGCAGGAAGAAATCATTACAGATATCAGACTATCCAACATCATTGAATAAAACGGATGTGAAGTTTTGTGAGCCACAGATGTGCCCAGGCAGCTGCACGGTTTTGCCATTGTTGAAGGCTACTTACTGCAGTCAATGTCTTTCACAGTCAGAGTAGGTACTTTGTATTTCTCTGCTGTGGATTAACTCAGCTGTGGTACATCAGAAGTGTTCAAGTGTGTAACCAAGATGATGCAATTTGCTTCTGAGACTTTTCATTTGTGATGAATGCTTTGTCCTCTTATATTGACTGGATGCAGCTTCGTTCCCACCACACGCATCCCCAAGGGCCATCGAAATAGCATTTCAAAGTTAGATTCATTGGGACATTGAACCTAGGCCAATGGCTACCTCAATCAGTTATAAAAATATTAAATATTAATACATATTAATTATAGAAATATAAAAATTTCCTTATCCCTTATTTGTCCTCGTTGTCTGTCCTACTTAGATTGTAAGCTCTTTTGAGCAGGGACTGTCTCTTTTTGTGTAGTGTACACCACTGCGTATGTCTAGTAGCACTATAGAAATGATAAGTAGTAGTAATATAGGACTTGATATTTAAAAAGCACTTGCATAAAACATCTAAATGCTTAAAACAAAAATAAAATCGAACAATGTATATCAATGAATGTCCAAAATCATACGTAATAAATAAGGAGCATGCTGAGGGTGTTCCAATATGTATACCTCCTACATGCATACATAGGCACCGTCATTTGTTATGTTATGTTATACAGGGCTTATTATCTGCAAATACCAGAGTTTAGTTCATTGAGAATCACAAATCAAGAAGACTGAGATGCTATTCTCAGGAAATACATACTATCACAATTAAAACAAACATAATTGCAATTATAAAAATCATATAAACACTTAAATTATCCTAGATATTCATGAAACAGAATTTTCTATTTAGATTTGCTCACACCTTTGCAGTAGTAGCTCAAGGTGAGTTACATGCAGGTATACACTGAGTATTTCTGTGTCCCTGGAGGGCTCACAATCTATGGGGCCCTTTTACTAAAGCACACCCAAAAGTAGCCTACGCTGGTGTAGGCACGTGTTTTGGACGCATGCTGGTCCATTTCCTGAGCGTGCCTGGAAAAAAGGGGATTTTTGAATGTGCTGGAAAATGGATGTGCAGCTAAATGAAAAGTAACCCGCGTCCATTTTCAGCCTGAGACCGTAATGCCACCCATTGACTTAGCGGGTAAGGTCTCACGTGCTAACTGGGTGGTAAGCGTGCAGCACGCGCTAACTGCTGATTACCGCTGGGTAAGGGCCCTAAGGTAGAAAATAGAAAATATTTTCTACCACGTGTTTTGGGCGCACACCAAAAATGGAATTATCACCCGGGGCACCTGCCAATTTGATGTGCGTTGGACGCATGTAGGCACTTACGTGCCTTTGTAAAAGGGCCCCTCAGTTTGTATCTGAGGTAATGGAGGGTTAAGTGACTTGCTCAAGACCACAAGGAGCAGCAGTGAGATTTGAACTGGGCTAGGGTTACCATATTTTGTCCCCCAAAAAGGAGGATACATGCCCCACCTCCACCACACACCCCACCTGCCCCCTGTCACACCCTTTCTCCGCCTCCTGTCACATTTTCCCCTCCCCCCTGTCACATACCCCGTTGCCCCCACTCCCCCCGTTACCCCCCTCCCCTTACCTTACTATTGCTCTGGTGGTCTAGTGACCTCTTCGGGGCAGGAAAGAGCCTCCTCTTTCCTGCCTGAAGCGCTGCCCTGCATACATCCTTTATGTTGCTGATCCTCGGCGCCGAGTCAAAATGGCCGCCGAGAGTTGAAGTCTCGCGAGGTCACTTCAATCGGCTCCGAGGATCAGCAACAGGAAGGATGCATGCAGGGCAGCGCTCCGGGCAGGAAAGAGGAGGCTCTTTCCTGCCCCGAAGAGGTCACTAGACCACCAGGGCAATAGTAAGGTAAGGGGAGGGGGGTAACGAGGGGAGTGGGGGCAATAAGGTATGTGACGGGGGAGGGGAAAATGTGACAGGAGGCGGAAAAAGGGTGTGACAGGGGGGCAGGTGGGGTGTGAAAGGGGGCGGGTGTGTGGTGGGGGCGGGGCAAGTATCCTCCTTTTTGGGGAACAAAATATGGTAACCCTAGGCCAGTTCAAAGAGGGAGGTCACTAGACCACCAGGGCACTAGTAAGTAAGGGGAGGCTAGCAATCTGCCTGTTTATCCAGAAATCTGGACAAACGGGCAGATAGGCAAAACCCGTCCGGTTGCCCGGACATCCCCTCTCTCTCTCCCCGGTGCCACTGCTGCCGCTACCTGAAAATTCAAGTCTGCTCTGTTTAGCTGTTTCCTACAGTGGTAACACGCTGCTTGCCTGAGCCAGTGTTGGATCCGCACCTCAACGCAAGTACTTCCTGTTTACGCCAGGGTGGTCATGCAAGCAGAGGGAAGGATCCAACACCGGCTTGCTCAAACAAGGCAGCATGTTATTGCTGCAGGGGCTGCTAAAGAGTAGGCTTGACAGTCTGGGAGGGGAGGTGGGGGATGGAAGAGGGAGAACTGAAAGTGGTCTTGCACTTGGTGGAATGGTGGGGTGAGAAGGGATGGAAAGGGAGGGGAGAAGCTTACTGCAATTTTTTAAAATCCTTGCAGTGTGCCGACCATGCCGGTAACTGCATAAGCACCATTTTTTAAAAAATGCATTTGGGGGAGCAACTGCTCCCCCTGTGCCCCCTAGCAACTCCACTATTTATATGGGTAACCTATATACATAGTAAGGCATCCACATATTCAGTGAAATAACAAAACATATACCCTCCGATATTCCGGCAACCGGCATTGAATATCCAGTTCTTGCAATGGCGGCAGATGCTTGACTAAGTCAACATTCTGATTTAACCAGCCATGGCTCAACAGGCAAAGATAGGACTACTATTTATGCAGTCTTATTTGTATTAAGCCTGGTCGGTTAAGTTCCAAATATTGGGACTTAACCAATCAGGTCCCCAGAATGCTGGCTTTATTTTTGGTTCTAACTGGGGCATTTTCAATGGTGATAACTGGTTAAATGCCACTGTAAATAACTGGTTATTCACCGAGACATCAGTTAACCAGTTGGTGGCTATTCCTGGCCAGTTAACTAGCACTGAATATTGGCCGGATAGAGTTGCTCAATATGTAAAAGATTTGAACCATCTAGATTGGACTTTTAAAATTATTCCCTCCATGTCCTACTTAAAATTGATCTTATAGTCTCTGTTGGCAGATAAAGACAGGGAAGCTTATCTGGTCTGTTCAGTTTATTTCCTATTAGAAAAAGTTCAGTCACTGGAGCTACCACAATGCAGATAAACTGGCTAACGCATGATCTTCTGTAATAGTACTGCTTAAAACAAATTATGCCCCACCACAATGCTGAGAGTACAAATAACCCTATCATAAGCTTTGCTCCTATTTTATCCTCCTGGGGTTGAATTTTCTTGAAGTGAAAAATTTTCTTGAAGTGAAAAATAATTTCTACATGACTCCATGTCAACAAATTAGAAAATGCACCGTAAATGTTTTTGCAAAGCAACCTGGAAAGCTGAAAGAAACTGCAAAAGTAAAAAATCTGTACCATTTTTCAAAAAGTTCATTGCAGACATAAACACAGTTAGTTCAGATGAGAAAATCCATAGGAATCCTTTAGGGTTCTCTTAGACTGAATCCCCCAATAGAGTGAACATTTCCTCCAGTCTGCACTCTTTCCAATTTACTTTTTGAGGAAAGATTCATTCTCCTATGATAATGAATAGACACCTGGTAAACATACCACAGGAATAACAACAATTTTCAAGAGCCCAGATGCATCCAGGAGGTCAGCTACATACCAGCAAAATTTCTGTCTAGGCATCTGATGATCACTTATTCCAAAGCATTTATGCAGTGTGGGCAGAGCTGACAGAATTAGTGCTTTAAAAAAAATCTGGAGACTTGCAGGGACAATTTTGTCCCTATGAGTCATTACACAGCCAAAATTATTCCAAATCAAGAACGTTTAGGAGCATTTCAGAATAGGGCAATGAAATTCAGCCCTTCTCTCTATAGCTTGTCTGGCAGCCAGGTAACAGGTGTAACTTGGAAAGGGCAATTCTAGAACTAAGCACCCACAGTTACTCTTACTAGTACTTATCATTTCTATAGCACTACTAGACATACACAGCGCTGTACACTTGAACATGAAGAGACAGTCCCTGCTCGACAGAGTTTACAATCTAATCAGGACAAAACAACAGGACAAATAAGGGATAAGGGAAACACTCAAGGTGGGAATGATAAAACAGGCATGGGTACTAAACAAGTGAATAGGGAGCCTCAAAAACGTGAGCTTTTAGCCTAGATTTGAAGATGGCCAGAGCTAGAGCTTGATGTACTGATTCAGGAAGTCTATTCCAGGCATAAGGTGCAGCAAGATAAAAGGAATGGACTCTGGAGTTGGCAGAGGAGGGGAGAGATTTATCCAATGAACGGGGAGTTCCCGGAGAGGAACGTAGAGAGAGATAAGAGTGGAGTGGTACTGAACAGCTGCATGTGTAAATGCAGAGAATATTAGCACATATGTGTTAAGCACCCTAAACACTATTCTATAAGGACACATAAGTGCTATACCACATAAGTATAAGGGTTTGTGTATGTGGGCGTAGCATGGGTGAGACACGGACAGGGCTCCCAGTTATGTACATAGCTCAGAGAATATTGAAAGTTACGCACATCCTTGCTGCCTTTAGGCACCTACAATTACGCTAGGTCTATAGATGGTGTAACTGCGAGTGTCTAAATGTTGGATGCACTGATACCAGGTTACACTAGTGTTCTGTAATGGCACTTGGGTGTTGAAGTGTTGTTCTAGAATACACTCCTTTCACGGGTTATTGGATCGCCTAACTGAAGGTGCCCTGGTATAGAATTGCCTCTGTTGGCAGTTTGCTACCAGTAAATATACCTAAAGCATTAAATGGGTAAGTTATCTCTTTATATGGTTGGCCTGCCACTGAATATCAGGTCTGATATGTTTAGTATACCTTTGAGAAAGCATTATAATGTGAAAAAGGCAGTTTGATACAATAGTCTAGCTTGCTATTATAAACAATCACTTTGAAGAACAGGTTATTTGCATTACATGTAGCCAGTATTTCTCTTACATGTCCCTGGACATTTGTATATTCTGTGGTACTTCATCAAAATTACCTTGTTCCCATGCTGTGCCATAGGCCTCCACTGTGTGAGCATATGGAGTTGCCAGAAGAACAAACTAATTTTGACCTTCTATCGGCCGCCACAAACGCAGAGTTACCCTTGAAAACCAGCGACCACGACATGAACTGCGGTTCCATTTTGAGGCTCCTATGATATGGTTGTCAACACGGTAGATTATAATAATATTTATGAAGCACAAGAAAGAGCGAACAAGATAATTCACATGATTTTCAAATTCCAACAGAATTCACAAGATGGTCAAGTGTCATGTAGATCTGGGCCATGACTTTTTTTGGTTTCAGAGCTCTGTGCTTTAAACACGTCAAGCTGAGCAGGGAGCAGACTAAAAGGATAGTACTTGATTGAAATGTAGCCATTGAGTTTCTCAGTTATATGGGCTATGTTTACAAGCATTGAGCTTCTTGTAAAATGTAACATGTTCTCTGGGGGCTATCTAGTACTTGTAAAAGGAGTCTGTGCATGTAAC